>NC_084573.2:24502500-24695000 GCF_033978685.3 Nerophis lumbriciformis
AATTCAAGACAAAGTTATGTGTTTTTGGTAACACTTTAGTATGAGGAACATATTCTAAGTAACAAAGACTTAATTTAGAGTTTTTTGGACACTAGGGGAAATTTTGTAAGTAACAAAGACTTAATTTAGAGATATTTGGTTAGGGTTAAGGTTAGAGGGATAGGGTTATAATAAGGCCATACCGAATAAGGCATTAATAAGTACTTAATAATGACTAATTAAGAGCCAATATGTTACTATTTTGCATGTTAATAAGCAACTAATTAATGGTTAATATGTTCCCCATACTAAAGTGTTACCATGTTTTATTACTGGTGCACAAAATGAACCGTGCATGAACATCACCTTGTTCAAACAACAAAACCAACAAAGTGCATAAACTCACAACAAATTACCGTATTTTTCGGAGTATAAGTCGCACCGGAGTATAAGTCGCACCTGCCGAAAATGCATAATAAAGAAGGAAAAAAACATATATAAATCGCACTGGAGCCCGGCCAAACTATGAAAAAAACTGCGACTTATAGTCCGAAAAATACGGTACACACCTGCAAATCAGTGTGACTTCTGCTGTTGCCGTATCCGTAATACGCTGATAGGGGTACTACGGATACGAATAAAAATAAACGTTTTTATTTACACGATGGGTCGGGTGTGTCTTGGCCTCCGCCGAACCCCTGAGCCCGACTCACCGAACCTCTAGGGTTCGATCGAACCCAGGTTAAGAACCACTGCTCTAAATCACTTTAAAATGCATTCAAAAAAGGTCAGCAATACTTAATTTACGTTCCGTAACTTTTATAATAACCAAGCTGTAGCGACATTGTTATTGTAAGCGCAAACACTGAGGAACTCTTTTTCTAGCGTACCAACACATCGACATACTTCAGTATTAGCCGTAAAAGCTAACTACAGCAAGAGATAATCTAGCTTCTACGTCAGCACGAATTGCGTTTGAGTTTGTAATGCACAAAACTGCAATAGGATACCAATCTGTACTGACTGAAAAACATGAACAATCGTCTTACAGTATCTGTAATGTATTAGCTCACATTTCATGTTTTGTTTGAACACAGCAAGCCGTGACATGCTGCGTTTATCATGATCAGTATAAAGTGTGACTCACTCGATGGACAGTTGTCTGTTTGGTCCAGCTGGCCCGGGGCGTTTTTTCCAGTTTATTTAGGTAAGCACGTCATTCATGTCGAAATAGCTTGTCTTGAAATTCCACATTTTGCAGCTTCGAGTCACTTTCACCTCACTCTCTCGGCTTCCGTCTGCTCCAACGTCTCACTCTTCCTTCGTGCTCGTTTCTAGAAGCAGTAGTTCATCCTCCATATATTCAAATTCAAAAACATATGGTTGTGAATCCTCATTTGTCCAAAAATAGTTGTCTTTGTTTGTTACCGAATCTGCCATGATTAGAAGACATACACAACTTTGTATCTAGAAGTAGGAACACACTTGATGCCAGAAGTCAGACGTGCGCTGCTATGGAAATGGAAATCAATGCGCCGAGGTATTAGTTCCGGCTGTGCATAAAATTACCAAAATACGTTAAACATTGAACATATTACATATTGTTATGAACGTGTCTGTTACTACATTATATATAGACTTGTAGTGTGTATATAAACGTTGTAGGGTTTTGAAGTTGTTTTAGAGGCTTTGAAGGCTACAACGTTGACCCCCATTCCGAGCCTTGTTTTAATCATCTTTAAAATCCTTAAAAAAAAGAACATACGTGTTCCTGTCTGTCATGATTGTGAACGATAGGCAAAATTCCCCAAAAAAGTGCAGTTCCCCTTTAAATATTCTGCAGCACCTTTGGCCCTCAGAGCCACCTTGGTTATGATATTAAAGAAAATGAATAGGATTCTTCTCCCAAAACATGCTTGAACAAACCTAACCTAGGTGCTTTACTATCCACACTCTCTGAACACCTGGATTATCTTTCCAAATATACAAACATGAAGAAAAAGAAAATGTGTTATCTTGCTTCTCTGCAATGTTGAGGATCAGGCAGTCGTCATAGAAATGAGATGAGTCAGCGCGCACGACGAGGTGACAGGAGAACATCTGAGGCATCTTTGCAATTAAACGCAGACAGCGACAAGAGCTCCCGTTAATGTGTCGTAATCAAAGTTAATTGAGCCAATAGAAGCAGAGCAGTTTTGTCAGGTGGCGAGTAGTCCGCCTGACAAACCCAATCTATGCTGCTTCACTGTCGTCACATGCATGATAGTTACAATTATACAATCCTTGTCTGGTACAACTAAGAAAATAACGCAAATTGGCAGAATAATTGGAGAGCTTTGGGTTTAGCATCACATCTTCTGCAGAGAGACACCCAGTCCGTTGTCATAGTGATACAGGAGAATATATTACATAGGAATAAAATAATTGCGAATGTGCTAATTACAAACTTTCAACCTTGTAATGTTTCATCCATAAATTCACATAAATTTATGGATGAATATGATGAATAAATAAAAGGAGTGAGAAGAGAAATTAAAAATGTGTGCTGCAGAGTGAAGAAATTGTTGATTGTCTTCCGTTCCCTATTTGGGGTACACGGAAACAACATGTAGGAACTACTAACTGGGGCGGTATAGCTCGGTTGGTAGAGTGGCCGTGCCAGCAACTTGAGGGTTCTAGGTTTGATCCCCGCTTCCGCCATCCTAGTCACTGCCGTTGTGTCCTTGGGCAAGGCACTTTACCTACCTGCACCCAGTGCCACCCACACTGGTTTAAATGTAACTTAGATATTAGGTTTCACTATGTAAAAGCGCTTTGAGTCAGGAGAGAAAAGCGCTATATAAATATGATTCACTTCACTGAAGTGCAGGACCGTACAAATAAAACAAATCAAAAATATAACAAATGTACTACCTTCAAATAATAGTAATTTGGTCCAATAAACAATATTTTAAACAATAATTACTGCATAACAAATTATTTTACATACTTAAATAAGAATAACATCCATCCATCCATTGTCCCTTTCAGGGTCGCGGGGGGTGCTGGAGCTTATCTCAGCTGCATTCGGGCGGTACGCGGGGTACACCCTGGGGAAGTTGCCACCTCATCACAGGGCCAACACAGATAGACAGACAACATTCACACACTAGGGCCAATTTAGTGTTGCCAATCAACCTATCCCCAGGTGCATGTTTTTGTAGGTGTTAGGAAGCCGGTAACCTGACTCTCGACAGATCCTTGTAGTTCGCTGAGCTCCACACAAGGATCTGGGACTTCACAATAGGAGATGTATTTTAGAAGGCGGGGCCTTGTAAAAAATAATTGTATGTGATTGGATAAACCACGTGTCCGTTATCTTGAATGACGTGCTACTTCAATCACTCACATCAAAATTAACCCGTGACGCTGATAAGAGCGACGCTGGGAAATCCAAAACAAAACAGCTGACATATTAGAAAAAAGCGACACAAAAAGTTCTCTGTTTATCTTTTAAATAATTAATATTCGATAGATTCCACAAAACAGTTGCATTAGCAGAATCAATGTCAGCACACAAGGCTGCGTGCCGCCATTGTTGTTTGAATCAAACAAACATCACATCTATGAAATCCCGCCCGGCGATCCTGATTGATTCATTCTTTTTTGTTATCTTGAAGGAGTTTGCAATGCCCTTGAGCCCAGATCCTTGTGTGGAGCTCAGCGAACTACAAGGATCTGGCGAGAGTCAGGTTAGGAAGTCGGAGTACCCGGAGGGAACCCACGCAGTCACAGGGAGAACATGCAAACTCCACACAGACCAAATTAAATGTTACACAGCCGTAACTTCCTGGAAAACCTGCAGAAAATAGTTCTCAGGTTTCTCTATGTTTACATTTTCACACTTTGCACTATTTTGTTACACTTAATTAAGCATTTCTTACATATTCATTATTTTTACACCTACATTTTAAGAGGTGTTGTTGTTCAGTGTTAAATGTGATTGTAGAATTTTGTTTACATTGATTAAGTGTTTTCCATACTTGTGTTGACATTTCCTTTCATTTCAACCTACTCAGTGGCCTAGTGGTTAGAGTGTCTGCTCTGAGATCGGTAGGTTGTGAGTAGAAATGTCCGATAATATCGGACTGACGATATTATCGGCCGATAAATGCTTTAAAATGTGATATCGGAAATTATCGGTATCGGTTTCAAAAAGTAAAATGTATTACTTTTTAAAACGCCGCTGTATGGTACACGAACGTAGGGAGACGTACAGAGCGCCAATAAACCTTAAAGGCACTGCCTTTGCGTGCCGACCCAATCACATAATATCTACGGCTTTCCACACACACAAGTGAATGCCATCCATACTTGGTCAACAGCCATACAGGTCACACTGAGGGTGGCCGTATAAACAACTTTAACACTGTTACAAATATGCGCCACACTGTGAACCCACACCAAACAACAATGACAAACACATTTCGGGAGAACATCCGCACCGTAAAACAACATAAACACAACAGAACAAACACCCAGAACCCATTGCAGCACTAACTCTTCCGGGATGCTACAATATACACCCCCCGCTACCCTCTACCCCCCCCCCCCCCCCCCCCACCCCCAACCTCCTCATGCTCTCTCAGGGAGAGCATGTCCCAAATTCCAAGCTGCTGTTTTGAGGCATGTTAAAAAAAATAATGCACTTTGTGACTTCAATAATAAATATGGCAGTGCCATGTTGGAATTTTTTCCATAACTTGAGTTGATTTATTTTGGAAAACCTTGTTACATTGTTACAAAAACCTAAACCTTGTTACATGCATCCAGCGGGACATCACAACAAAATTAGGCATAATAATGTGTTAATTCCACGACTGTATATATCGGCATCGGTTGATATCGGAATCGGTAATTAAGAGTTGGACAATATCGGAAAAAAAGCCATTATCGGACATCTCTAGTTGTGAGTTCAAACCCCGGCCGAGTCATACCAAAGACTATAAAAATGGGACCCATTACCTCCCTGCTTGGCACTCAGCATCAAAGGTTGGAATTGGGTGTTAAATCACCAAAAATTATTCCCGGGCATGGCCACTGCTGCTGCTCACTGCTCCCCTCACCTCCCAGGGGGTGAACAAGGGGATGGGTCAAATGCAGAGGACAAATTTCACCACACCTAGTGTGTGTGACAATAATTGGTACTTTAATTTGTGCCTCGATAGCTGAGATGAATATAATCATCCATCCATTTTCTACCGCTTGTCCTTTTCGGGGTCGCGGGGTGTGCTGGAGCCTATCTCAGCTCCATTCGGGCGGAAGGCGGTGTACACCATGGACAAGTTGCCACCTCATCAGAGGAAGGTTAATTTAAAATCAAAATGTTGATATTTAATATACTTCCCCTGGTTATTTTTTTCGAAAGGTCATAAAAAATATCAATAATTATCGATTTCGACTGATGTAAAACACTTATCGTGATACAGTGAACCAGGTTTTCTTTATTATACTGACTAAGCAATGACGCCAAATGACCAGTAGAAGGCAGCGGTAAACATCATGTGCCTACATTAACGTAAAGAAGAAGAACAGCTTTACCACTATTTGTCATTTTCAAAATATTACAAGCGCTGTCAAAGTTGAGTGTTAATAGATCATTTTTGTTGTTTAACTTTGAGAAAAAGTGTGAAAAGAGTACTCTGAGACACGCGTTTGAGTAAAGTATAATGCAGCAGGTACTTACTTTGGTATGCTGTGGATGTGTTTGTAAACATTGATGACTTCTTCAATGCTGCGTTCAACCTTTTTCTGTTCCAAAAAGGAAGGCAAAAAAAGCAATGAACCTTCCAACTCGATCACGTCTCTCAATGACCCCCCGCTTACTATGATTTAAGCAATACAATATCATTATAAAAGGCGTTCAATCATTACCGTTACATATGTGACATGCATGCAAGGAATCGATGTTCCTCTTGAGTCAGATTTACAATTAGCATTAGCAGCTAATCTCCGCTCGTGCTCACCTGCTCCCGTGAAGTCACACTTTCCACCCCGTCATCCGAGTACATCTCGGCGGGGTGGCCTTCTCCAAAACACCGCAGGGGAGTCTGTACACCGTCCATTGTGATTCCGAGAACCCCGCCTGTGGTGCTGTGTGCTACTTTGTTTTGACGGTGCTCTCACTTTCAACGCTAGTACGCTGACTTCCTGTTGAGGTTGGAGCAACCGGAAGTGACGTTGTCTGCCTAAATACGACGAAACTCGAGGGGACAAAATGTGTGTGTGTGTCACTGTCATTTGTCCGGCGGTGGCACATAATTCTTACACTCACCAGAATGTATACACGCTAATAAGAAATTGTGATAATGATATTTTGTGGCGGGGAAAGGTACTTCAAACGCAGGTTCCGTTCAATTAACAAAAGAACCGGATAAGAGGGCTTTGCCTTTCAAAATAAAATTTAAACTGTCGTTACACTTTACAACAAACACACGTCCTACTTCGCACTATTGTCCATTTGAGCACCTAATTTAGAAAATAGATACCGAACAATTGTTTTTGTTAAGGCTTTATGTTCAATACGTGGTGTGTATAAAACAGTAACCGGAAGTGTTTGTTGTTCTTCTTTGCACTTGACAGTGGTACACCGCACCCACTGGAAGGAGGCAGGGGGTAGCCTCGGAGGAAGCTGGAACGTCCTTATTTCATTTTCTCACCAAAAAACTAAAGAAAGAAAAAGCCTGACACTGGCAATTCAAGCAAATATGGCCGCAGTAGTGTGGGGAGGGAGTCCTTCATCGCTCAGTTAGTTACCTGGAAGCCTCTCCCCCCCATCTTCTTCAATCCAATACCATGGCTAAGCAGTATGATGTTCTCTTCCGACTCCTGCTTCTCGGAGACTCTGGGGTTGGCAAAACATGTTTGTTGTGCAGATTCACCGACAACGAGTTCCACCCATCACACATTTCAACCATTGGTAAGCTTGAAATGTTTACTCTTTTTTTTTCTATATGCTCCTTTATAGTGGTCATGTGTGCATTTCAAGCATGTGAGGCAAATGTAAACACATGTTGTCTTTTTCACTGTTTTAAAAGCCATTTAAAAAACTCTTTGCAATAGTGGACAGTTTGCAGAAAAGGCACGTTTTATATTGAATACAGAGTAGGGATTAGATTCCAGTAAGCAGAGGTCTTCAACATAGGGTGCATGACCCCTAGGAGGTCTACAGAGGTAATGTCGTGACATTTTTGGTCGATGAGAATTTTGTTCCTAAATCACACATTGTATGTGGCCCGCTGAAGCCTGGGAAAAATGTATGTTAATGAAAAAAATATTTGTTTTACTTAATGCAAATAATTATTTCGAGTTTGACAGGAAAAAAAGGCATATCTTTTAAACGTTATCATCTAATCATGCCAAATATTACATTATAATATAGTGTATTACAAAAATATGTTAGTAAAGATAAAAATAGACAGTTGAATATTTGGGGCAGCACGGTGGAACAGGGGTTAGTGCATGTGCCTCACAATACGAAGGTCCAGAGTAGTCCTGAGTTCAATCCCAGGCTCGGGATCTTTCTGTGTGGAGTTTGCATGTTCTCCCCGTGACTGCGTGGGTTCCCTCCGGGTACTCCGGCTTCCTCCCACCTCCAAAAAAATGCACCTGGGGATAGGTTGATTGGCAACACTAAATGGGCCCTAGTGTGTGAATGTGAGTGTGAATGTTGTCTGTCTATCTGTGTTGGCCCTGCGATGAGGTGGCGACTTGTCCAGGGTGTACCCCGCCTTCCGCCCTAATGCAGCTGAGATAGGCTCCAGCACCCCCCGCGACCCCAAAAGGGACAAGCGGTAGAAAATGGATGGATGGATGGATTGGAGTTGAATATTTGCTTGTCACCTTTACATATGATGTATCCATTAGTTTGTACATGAAAAACATAGGAAATTGTGTAATAATATGAGGTGATTACTGGTACACATATATATCAATGCTGTCAAATGATGTATTTAATAAAAATCAGATACATTTGAATTTTGATTAATCACAGGTTATTGCCTGCATGCATAACTTTAATTAACAAAATTAAATACATTTATTAATTAAATTAATTAATTATAATTAATTAATTTAATTAATACAATAATTAAAATGAGGCCCTATGAAGACAGCCATTACTACGATGTGGCCCTCAATGAAAACGAGTTTGACAACCGTCCTAAATATATATTTTTTTATATTCCCCTGTAATTTTCCCACAAATGTAAATGCGCATAAAAATTGATCCAACACAATGTAGTGTTGTTTATATGGACAGCCTACTCACTGTAAAATTAAAGCACAAATAAAAACAATTGTATTATGACATCCATGTTAGTGTTTAAGATTGCTAGCGATTAGGGCGCTATTTGCCGGATAGCAATTACTGACACAGGCTGCCAGCTAGCAAAAAGCATGTTAATTGTCAACTAACGATTGGCGTGCTAGTTGACAGCTGATTCAATATAAGGATTGCAATCATGAAGCTTTAGGTAGCTTGGTTTGATACATATTTAATACAGAGTAACAATGTAAATGTTCTTATACACACATGCAATGTTGTTTATAAATGGCAGCGGTATGGACACCCTACAAACTGTAAAATAAAAACACAAATAAATAATTGTATTATGACATTCATGTTAGCATTAGGTCAAACTGCCAGTTAGCGAATAGCGTTCTAGTTTTTAGCTTGCATTTAGCGCCTAATTTTCCAGCTGGCAATTAGCGCTCTAGTTGTTAGCTTGCAATTAGCGCCTAATTTTTCAGCTGGCGATTAGTGCTCTAGTTGCCAGCTCGCGATTACATTACATACACAATCATTTTTTATAGAATGCAGAGTAACAATGGGAATGTCTTTATTCACACATCCAACACAGGGTAATGTAGTTTAGAAATGGCAGTGGTATGGACACCCATTCACTGTACCTATCAGATTGAAAATAAAAACATGAATAGATAATTTAACAATTATATTCATCTTAGTGTTTACCTTTCAGATTTAAAATAACAACATGAATAATTTGATAATTTACTAATTATATTCATATTAGTATTTAAGATAACTAGCGATTAGCACATTAGTTGCCAATCAGCGACCGGCGCAATAGTCGCCAGCTAGCAATTTGCGGCGCAGGCTGACAGTTAGCGATTAATGCGCTGGTTGCCAGCAAGCAATTAGCACTCTAGTTGTCAGCTAGCGATTAGTGCTCCAGTTACCAGCACGTGATTAGCTCGCAAGTTGTCAGTTTGCAATCAAGACCCGGTTTTCCAGCTAGCGAATAGCTACATTCCTTACACATCGATTAAACACGTTTAGAAACTTTGCATTTGTCAGGCAGCTTGTTTTTTATTCACGTTTTATACCTAATACAGAGTAACATCTTTACGTATTTGAAATTTTCGATAATAAATGCCAGAGCCTTGAACCCAGTGGATAATTTGCATATGGGGCAAGCATCATTTATATTTAATACAGATTAGAGATTTAATGGCCAATTTAATGGTTACTAATAAGGAATAATCTTATTGCCTATGCTGATTAGCATCCCCATTTATTCACAGTCTTTTAACACAGTTTAACCATGTGAATAATAAAGAAGTAGGCATAAGTCACAATTTTAATGTTTTTTTTTTTGTTTTAATTAAGAAATAAATTACAGCTATAAAGCAAATAATTATTGTGTATAGCTGTTGGAAAATGTTCTGCTCAGAACTGGTGCAGTTTTGGATGAATGCAGCATAAGTAGGACTTTCTGCTCAGTTCTGACACTGAAACGGTTGTCTAAAAGTCTAAGATTTCTCTCCTGGTACCGTTGTGTGACGTTGTCGCATAGGCGACGCGGTACTCGGATCCCTCAGGCCCGTGGGAGAAATAACGGTGGGGAAATGACGGACAAGCGGCTTTTTATTGCCAGGCCAGACAATGCATTATGCAGGCAAGGTCAGGGCTAATGAATTGTGGGTAATGGTTTGCAGGCACATGCAGTTTTCCCGACTTGTCCGAAAAAGAACAGCTTGCGCACATAAATACTTCTCTCTAAAAGGCCTAATATACTATAAAATCAGACCGTAATTGTCGACTTTATAGTCCGCGGTGGGACTTTTTTTTTTTTTTTAAGAGGCTGTAATATTTCAACTAGCAGTTGGACTCAAGTCATCCTGCACAGGTTTGAATCCTGTTCGTTGGACTAGAAATCCGAGGGGTCAAATGTGATTGGGGGTGTCAAATTATCAGGTTAATTGATGTTGACAGTCTATAAGTGTGTGGACGTAGCTTGTTGTTACAACTCTGTACAATAGGTGGTGTCAGGTTCAAACACCGATGACATCTATTAGATAAGACAAGAAGCAAAGGAATCAAACAGAGACAGGATTCAATTTAGCTCATGTGGAGAAACGTCTGGGGCTGCACACTCAGCTATAGCCTCCCACCACGCTCTGAGTAGGGAGCTCCACGCCTCCTCGTTTATTTGGGCATTTCCTGATTAAATGGCTGCAGCTGTTTCTAAGGGGAGGAGGGTCATAAACTGCTACCACACTCAGTCATAAACAGTTTAAAGAAAAGGTGCCTGGAGCGGTGTCAGGTCTGCTCCCTCTCTGCTTTGTAGATCTCGGGTCATGACAAGGTCTTCCTTTGGCTGTCCAATAGATCAAAGAAACCGACACCTCCAGGTTGCATTCCATCGCACTCAGTGGAGGTTTATAAGCCTTTTGCTTGATAAGAACAAAGACAGCTTTTGTCTTTTCACAGGGCAGCCTGAACTCATGGGAAAACAAAGTTGTGTGATAACTTATATACAATTATTCTGACAGGTGGCGCTATGTATTATAACCCCGCCTCTTAACGCTGGGAAAGAAGCTACTTAACCCCACAGGAAGCAATACAAGAAGCGAGGCGAACACACGTCTACAGCTGTTATTGTATATTGCGGCGTACCACAGGGGTCAATACCGGGACCAAAGTTGTTTATTCCCTACATAAACCACAACTGTGAAGTTACAAAGGACTTGAAGTTAGTACTAGGGATGTCCGATAATATCGGGCTGCTGATATTATCGGTCGATAAATGCTTTAGAATGTAATATCGGAACTTATCGGTATCTGTTTCGTTATTATCGGTATCGGTTTTTAAAAAGTAAAATGTATGACGTTTTTAAACGCCGCTGTGTACACAGACGTAGGGAGAGGTACAGAGAGACAATAAACCTTTAAGGCACTTCCTTTACGTGCATGCCATCCCAGTCACATCATATCTACCGGCTTTACTCATTACGAATTGATGCAAGACATACTTGTTCGACAGCCATACAGGTCACACTGAGGGTGGGCGTATAAACAACTTTAACACTGTTACAAATATGCGCCACACTGTGAACCCACACCAAACAAGAATGACAAACACATTTCGGGAGAACATCCGCACCGTAACACAACATAAACATAACAGAACAAATACCCAGAATCCCTTGTAGTACTAACTCTTCCGGGACGCTACAATATAAACCCCCCCGCTACCCCCTACCCCCCCACCTCAACCCCGCCCACCTCAACCTCACAGTCTCTCTCAGGGAGAGCATGTCCCAAATTCCAAGCTAATGTTTGGATAGATAGATAGATAGTACTTTATTGATTCCTTCAGGAGAGTTCCCTCAGGAAAATTAAAATTCCAGCAGCAGTGTACAGAAGTGAGATCGAATTTAAAAAGTAAAAAGTAAATAATGGGGGTGTAAATGGAAAGAGAATAGAAACATATTACAATAAGAGTACAAATAAAAAGCAACGATGAGAATAAAAATATAACAGTAAAACAAGAATATAACAAGAGAAACTAGGCAGTAGTGACCATGTTATGAAAAAGTATTGCACTGTTATTGTTTTGAGGCATGTTAAAAGAAAATAATGCAATTTGTGACTTCAATAATAAATATGGCAGTGCCATGTTGGCATTTTTTTCCATAACTTGAGTTGATTTATTTTGGAAAACCTTGTTACATTGTTTAATGCATCCAGCAGGGCATCACAACAAAATTAGGCATAATAATGTGTTAATTCCACGACTGTATATATCGGTATCGGTTGATATCGGTATCGGTAATTAAGAGTTGGACAATATTGGAATATCGGATATCGGTAAAAAAGCCATTATCGGACATCTCTAGTTAGTACTATTTGACTGCCTTTAGCTCTGTGAAGGGTGTCAAATGTTCACGTTAATTGCAATATTTAGCCTGTTCCCAGTCTACAAGTGTGTGGATGTGGCTTGTCGTTACAACTCTGTGCAATAGGTGGCGTTATGTAGCATGATTTGACATAATATATCACAGAAGCTACTTAACCAACAGGATGCACTATGTGGAGCTGCAGCCGTACAACTCAGAGTCATATAACTTGGTACCTGACACATTCTAACTGTTAGCATGCTAACTTGTTTGGATGATTTTGCGGCCGTACACCTCAGAGTCATATAACTTGGTACCTGACACATGCTAACTGTTAGCATGCTAACTTTGTCAGATAATTTTGCAGTCATACACCCAAGAGTCATGTAACTTGATACCTGACACATTCTAACTGTTAGTATGCTAATTTGTTTGGTTGATTTTGCAGCCATACACCTCAGAGGCATATAACTTGGTACCTGACACATGCTAACTGTTAGCATGCTAACTTGTTTGGATGATTTTGCGGCCGTACACCTCAGAGTCATATAACTTGGTACCTGACACATGCTAACTGTTAGCATGCTAACTTTGTCAGATAATTTTGCAGTCATACACCCAAGAGTCATGTAACTTGATACCTGACACATTCTAACTGTTAGTATGCTAATTTGTTTGGTTGATTTTGCAGCCATACACCTCAGAGGCATATAACTTGGTACCTGACACATGCTAACTGTTAGCATGCTAACTTTGTCAGATAATTTTGCAGTCGTACACCTCAGAGTCATACAACTTGGTACCTGACAAATGCTAATTGTTAGCATGCTAACTTGTTTGGATGATTTTGCAGCCGTACACTTCAGAGTCATATAACTTGGTACTTTACACATGCTAACTGTTAGTATGCTAACTTTGTCAGATAATTTTTTCAGTCGTACACCTCAGAGTCATATAACTTGGTACCTGACACATGCTAACTGTTAGCATGCTAACTTTGTCAGATAATTTTGCAGTCGTACACCTTAGAGTCATATAACATGGTACCTGACACATGCTGACTTGTTTGGATGATTTTTCAGCCGTACACCTCAGAGTCATATAACTTGGTACTTTACACATGCTAACTGTTAGTATGCTAACTTTGTCAGATAATTTTTTCAGTCGTACAACTCAGAGTCATACAACTTCGTACCTGACAAATGCTAATTGTTAGCATGCTAACTTGTTTGGATGATTTTGCAGCCGTACACCTCAGAGTCATACAACTTGGTGCATGACACATGCTAACTGTCAGCATGCTGGCATGGTAACATTAGCACGCTAAATTTTTCAGGTAATTTTGCAGTCGTACATCTCAGAGTCATATAACTTGGTACTTGACCCATGCTAACTGTTAGCATGCTAATTTTTTCAGATAATTTTGCAGCCGTACACCTCAGAGTCAATAACTTTGTACCTGACAAATACTAACTGTTAGCATGCTAAACTTTTCAAATAATTTTGCAGCCATACACATTCAGAATCATATAACTTGGTGCTTGACACTAGCTAACTGTTAGCATGCTAACTTTTTCAGATAATTATGAAGACGTACACAGAGTCATATAACTTGGTACTTGACACATGCTAGCTGTTAGCATACTAACCTTTTCAGATAATTTTGCAGCCATACACCCCAGACTCATATAACTTGGTGCTTGACACATGCTAACTGTTAGCATGCTAGCACGATAACATTAGCGCGCTAAGTTTTTCAGATAGTTTCACAGCCGTACATCTCAGTCATATAACTTGGTACCTGACACATGCTCACTGTTAGCAGGCTAACATTTTGGCTAATTTTGCAGCCGTACACCTCAGACTCATATAACCTGGTGCTTGACACATGCTAACTGTTAGCTTGCTAACTTTTTCTGATAATTTTGCAGCCGTACACCGCAGAGTCATATAACCTGGGGCTTAACGCGTGCTAAATGTTAGTATGCTAACTTTTGTAGTTAATTTTGCAGCCACACACCTCAGCGTTCTAACCTGGGGTTTGACACATGCTAACTGTTAGATGCTGGCAAGATATTATTAGCTTGCCAACTTTAGCTAATTTTGCAGCAGTACACTTCACAGTCATATATTTTGGTACTTGAAACAAATGCTAATTGTTGGCATGCTACATTTCGCATGTTAGCTTTCCTGAAATGTTCTGGTGGTGGGTCAGGGCATTGGGAAAGATGTGACCGCATGCGCCATGCCTGCTCCATGTCTTGCGGTGTACCCCAGGGATCAATACTGGGGCCAAAATGATTTCCCTCTCTAAATAAAAGATGTCTGTAAATTTACACGGGTCTTAACGTCAAGTTCATAAGTAATATGTGACCGTTCCTAACGGCCATGCAAGTGTAAATAATGTGATGAAAACTCATCAGTGATCGGATTCACAGATGCACCCCATGTATCTGAAGCGTAAAAATTAGTGAACATTACAGGGAATTACATTAAGATTATGAATAATGCATAGGTAGTTGTGTTATGTGTAATTTTGTAGTAAAGTGCAACTGCTGCTGAGAAGATGGAGTGCGGACTTGTTTAATTGAGTCCGCACTCCTCAGAGACGCCGCACTTCACAACGGCCATGAAACATACGCTCAGCTCCGCCTTGTGTTCATAAGATGAACGAGCGCCAGCGACGCCAGCGGTGTTAGGGTCACGGCCTTTTCTCCGTGTTGCCACGGGAGTCTATTAGCGAGAAACAACCGAGCATCAGCAAGGAATTGCATGCGTTGACCGTGTTTTACCAGGAAAATGGTAGTAAGGCGGGCATAAGCAGGGGCGCAGCTGGTTGCCTGGCAACCACACGTTAAGTAAGACCTCATGAAGAGCTAATCAGACAGAACCAAAGGGGCTTCTCATGCGTTTTCAGGCTGCAATATAAGCTAAGAGCTAACGCGCTGCTTGAGTTACTAATGCATGTTACTGTTTAGAATTCTAAACACACATCGCTTTAGTGTTCCCTTCTCTACAGGGGTGTGCATGTAGCTTGCTGTTACAACTCTGTACAACAGGTGGCGTTATGTTTCGTAACTCCGCTTTTTAACACTGGGTAAGAAGCTACCAACAGGATGCGACACTTGAAGCTAGGCCAGGGGTCGGCAACCCAAAATGTTAAAAGAGCCAAATTGGACCAAAAACACGAAAAACAAATCTGTCTGGAGCCGCAAAAATGAAAATGATTGTATAAGTCTTATAAAGAAGGCCACACATGATGTACTGTATGTGTCTATATAAGCTATATTAGCCTACTATCAAAATAACTATGTGTCGCAGGCTGATGCAAATCTTTGTTGACAGAAATGTTGAAATGTAATATTTATTCTACACATTTAGAAAACATTACTAAAAGTTCTCGGAGGGTGAGATAACTCCTGGAAATTACTGGCTTTGAGAGGCCAACAGTATAGATGTGTGTGTCCAAGTTAAAGGAAACGACAATCTTTGCAAGCTGGGTAATGTTTGCTGTGGTCTGGAACAACATGGCACACAAACAACTAGCAGAAATGCAGCCAATATTACATACAGGTAATGTGTCATGAGACATACAAATATCAATTAAAGACACAGTAGACATAATTAAAGGAAATTAAATGAGCGCAAGTATACCTACAAACGAGGCACAATGATGCAATATGTGCATACAGTTAGCCTAAATAGCATCGATTAGCTTGCAGTCATGCGCTGACCAAATATGCCTGATTTGGACTCCACACAAGTCAATAACATCAACAAAGCTCACCTTTGTGCATTCACGCACAGCATAAAACGTGTGGTGGACAAATGCGACAAAGAAGTAGTGGCATTAAACACTTCTTTCCGTGGCAGCGTCGGAGAAAGTTGTACATGTAAACAAACTGTTGCGTCACAGTCGACACAACTATGGTGAGCTCGAGGCCCGCCGAAATTAGTAGGGCAAAACGAGCATAATAAACAGCGAGCTTTGTAACAATTAGGAAGGTTTGGTCATGTTTGTCCTCCTACAATAAACTGAAAATTTTTTTTTTTTTAATTCCCCCATCTTTTTTACATTTTCAAACTGGGGCAGCGCTAAATCTGGAGCCGCAGGTTGTCGACCCCCGAGCTAGGTGAATCTTGCAGCGTACCCCAGGGATCAATACTGGGACCAAAATTGTTCAATCTCTATATAAATGGTCTTTGTAAACTTACAAAGGACTTAAAGTTAGTATTATTTGGCTTGTCAAATTATCACATTAACTGCGATATTTAGCGCGTTATTTCGATATTTCGCGATGGTGTTCACAGTCTACAAGTGAGTGAATGTAACTTGTAGACCGTACAGTAGGTGGCGGTATGTATCGTAACCTTGCTGGGTAAGGAGCTACTTAACTAACAGGATGCAATACGTGATGCTAGGCGAACACACATCTACCGCTATTAGCACATCTTGCGGCGTACCCCAGGGATCAATACTGGGACCAGAATTGTTCACTCTACACAAATGACACCTTTAAACTTACAAAGGATTTAAAGTTGTAAATATTTGCAGATGACCCGACCGCATTTTGTACAGGAGAAAACAAACGGAAACTAATAAATACAGAGGAAATCATCACTTTTTTTTAAAGCGGTCATATCATGATTTGTTTCTAATTTTAAAACTTCATTTTGGTCTACATAACATGTAATTTGGTCAACATTTGCCATAGATTTTGCTGTAAGGTCATATCTTCAAGCCAATTTTTGTCTGCCTTCAAAACGGTTCATTTTGAGAGCCGAAGTTGTTCGACGCAAATGAAGCCCTCCTTGCCACGCCCCCTCACGCTGACTAGCCTTTCGTCCTCGCCTCGGCAGCCTTGTTTACTACAGCCGTTGTTTTTTTGTTTTGATTTGCTAAGACCGTATGGAATATGGACACCGGTGATCGCCACCAGCCATCTCATTTTTACTTGATTTTCACCACAACACAACATCCCGAATGACATGGTGAGACCAAGCGGCTCACCGTCATTTGTGGTTGGCTGAAGGAGGAGATAAAGTTAAAGTTAAAGTACCAATGATTGTCACACACTAGGTGTGGCGAAATGATTCTCTGCATTTGACCCATCACCCTTGATCACCCCCTGGGAGGTGAGGGGAGCAGTGGGCAGCAGCGGTGGCCGCGCTCGGGAATAATTTTTGGTGATTTAACCCCGATTCCAACCCTTGATGCTGAGTGCCAAGCAGGGAGGTAATGGGTCCCATTTTTATAGTCTTTGGTATGACTCGGCCGGGGTTTGAACTCACAACCTACCGATCTCAGGGCGGACACTCTAACCACTAGGCCACTGAGTAGGTTATGTATGTACGAAACACTGGCTAAGGTTAAACTTCGACTGAGTCATTACCTCTCCAATGCTAGATTCTAGACTTATGCGTGTGTATATTGACGATAAAATTATTTTCTATTCTATATCATGCTAGTACTTTTACTGCACTGCTGCTTCGAACCCTTGTAAACAATAGAGACCTGAGCCAGCTAATACAGTTAGCTATGCTACGGGCTACATAACGGATTATTTTACTCACTGGTCCATTGCCAAACACAGTAGGCACTGATGCAATTAAAAGTATTTTTTCGGAAAGTTATTCTTTATTTTGCCAGAGGACAGTGATGCTACTGTCTCACATTAGAAGGCTAAGCTAGCTACACAACAAATCACATTTTTTACACATTTCTAACCTACCATTTTATTGTCTCCTCCATTGCCATAAATAGATGGTGCCGAGCCTACCATTAAAAGTAGTTTAAAAAAAAAAATCTATCTTTGCAAACACTAGCGACTTCCTCACAGTGGAAGGCACATTGCCAAGAATCATGAAAGCTAAAAGTAAGGCACTTTTTACTTCAGATGAGGCTGAAAGTCAGTGTTGTGACTGGTGCTGGATGAAACAAAACAAACAACACAGCCTTTTCCTTCATTGGGTTTTGCAGCTGGTTTTACATCAATTTAAATTGGCGGACTCACGCAAGGATGTCTGGGTAAATGTTTACCATATATGGATAATTCGTCACACTTGAACAAAATTCCAAATGGACCGTTTTAGTATTAAGTAAGGCAAGATTGTTTTTATAAATATCTCTGCAGTGCCTCCAGGGTTTGATTTCAAATGTTCAGGACTTTTGCAGATCCTAAATGCACACAAGCAGGTAAAAAAAAGTACAAACAAGTTGGGTTTTGCATAATAGGTACCTTTTATGTACTATTAAAACATTTAACTGCCATAGTTAGAAACACTCGACGAAGGTTATTATGTAAAAAAATATATATATTCAACACTCCTTAACAAATGACGTAGTAATAAATATGTCAAATCCGCCAAACCCAATTTTTGTATGACTTGAAAAGCTCCACTTAAGAACTTTCAGTTTTGGTGGATTTTGGCGGTGCCAGTGGACCAAAGCGGTAGTGTTTTGCCAGAAGGAAGACCACATTTCCCATGAGGACGAGCGCATATAGCGTCAAACTGACATGATGTCCGCTGTAATATTGCCACAAATATTACGTCTCTAATGGCTATGCTGGCTACCAAGAATGTATCGGGCGGATGCAGGTCCGAAGCAAAGAAAGACTGGCGGGAGATTTTTTTCGAAGGAAGTAGTTTGGCTATTTTTTGCGACCACACAAATTTCCGATATATTAGCATTATCATTTTAATTTGAACATAAGTCACTTACTAGTCCAGCAGGAACAGAACCAATGGTCTAAAATTCCTCGTCTTTGAGCTCACGCCAGCGAGTGAAAGCCAGGGCAACGTTGATCCTGACTGTCCTTTTTGTTACTTTGGTTGATTTGGAGCTTCGGCCATGATAGCAGTAGTTCCAAAAGCGATACAGACCCTCTCAGGCCATGACAGAGGTGTCATTCAACGAGTTGGGAGTCCATGTATCATCCCAGAAGTTATGAAAATATTTGATCAAGGTTGAAAAGTTACTTAGTGCTCCTTTAAGACATTTCCCCCTGACTTTTTTCCCCCGAAAATTACAACGAGGTGTTCAAATTTTGACGAGAACTTGATAATAATCAAGTCACACTAAAACCATGATATTCAAAATAGCATCATATCCCAAAATACATTTTAGTGTATGGCGATGTTCATACATTCATTGCATATAATTATGAGGGGCAACTGTTAGGGATGTGAATCTTAAAACAGCTCACGATTCATTAGGGTTCTGATTTTTGGGCTGACAATTGATTAAAAATGTATTCTCAATTAAACACGATTCTCAGTTCAAAAAGATTCTCGTCATATAGTACTTTAAATGATCATTATTTATTATTATATAAACCTATTCAAAACAGATTATAGGTTACCAAAGTAAGTATAGGTAGGCCTATATTATTTTTATTTTCTTCTTTTATCGAATAAAAAAAAAAAATCATGAATCATTTCATTATCAAAATGAACAAGAATTGCAAATCGAATACTACTTTTGATCTAAATATAGGAATAAGATAATGGCGGGGTTTTTTTCAGAGAAAAAAACGAACACATTTTACTTATTACAAGATTTATACATTCACACCAACATGTGGTGACAAACCATTTTGAGTAAGAGCTTTTCTTCCAGTCACTCACACCAGGGGAGAGATGCAGCCCTGACACAGCTAAGCTCAAAGGTTGGGCAAGTTAGCGAATATCAAAAGGGAAGTTACGACGTTAATTTTAAGATAATGTTGATGAATAAAGCAGGGTCATCCAACAAGGGTCAGGCATAAAATAAGTCTAAACCTTTTTTTTTATTTTTTTATTAATAATTTTGTCTCAAAAATATGAGTGCAAATGTGGGTCTTGAAAAAGAAGTGGTTGTCTTATTTTCAGGTCAATGCAGTATTATAGACCTACAAATGCGACAATTAAATTGTTCCTAATAGGCAATGAAGCTTCCGTCCGTCCATCTGTAGGCAAGTGTGCTGGCCTGCATTTCCTCCCAAGCTGACTAATCTGTGTTGCATGTTTGTCACAAGTCACATCGTTTAGTCAAGGTTTTCACTCCGTCATATTGTTCTGTTGCTTACAAAGGTGTGTGTGCAAGCGGCAGACTTCCTGTTAATGCCCTGATTACATTCATTGCTTCAGGGAAACACTTGAATAATGAATGCACCCTATTAAAAAGGCCTCCATTATATCCATAAATACTGTAGCCTTCCTCAGTTGTCTCAATATATTTGGAATTTTCTGGCTTTATCTCATTTTTTTTGTTTCACTGCAGTCTGCATGGACGACTTTACACCCTGAGACTGTGCTAACAATGCTGCAATGTCAGTCAACTGAAGCGCTGTCAATCAACTGAAGCATGGTCACATTCTGCCCTACTCTACGCAGTATACACACACAAAGCTTGAGGATTTTTAGACTTAGACTTAGACTTCCTTTTTATTGTCATTCAAATTTGAACTTTACAGTACAGATAAGAACGAAATTTCGTTGCATTAGCTCATGGTAGTGCAGGATAAAAAAAAGCAATAAGGTGCATTTATAAATAAATAAATAGGCTACTGTACAGATAAATATATTGCACTTTTTCATATGCATCCACGTTTATGGATGTATGTTGTCTTTTTTATTCCAGCAAGATAATCCATTTTGGGGGGGAGTTGAGGGGATAATTATGACGCGTTCAAGAGTCTTATGGCCTGAGGGAAGAAGCTGTTACAGAACCTGGAGGTGGGAGGAGTCTTTGCAGATTTTCTGAGCCCTGGTCAGGCAGCGGCTTTTTGCGATCTCCTGGATAGGAGGAAGAGGAGTCCTGATGATCTTTTCCGCCGTCCTCACCACTCTCTGGAGAGACTTCCAGTCTGAGGCATTGCAGGCTCCAGTCCAGACAGAGATGCTGTTAGTCAGTAGGCTCTCTATAGTGCCTCTGTAGAATGTGGTGAGAACAGGGGGAGGTAGCTGTGCTCTTTTCATCCGACGCAAAAAGTGCATGCGCTGCTGAGCTCTTTTTACAAGAGCTCCGGTGTCTAGGGACCAGGTTATATTGTCAGTTACCTGCACCCCCAGGAACTTGGTGCTGCTTACCATCTCCACTGCTGTGCCGTTGATGAAGAGTGGAGTGTGGCTGGACTGGTGCTTCCTGAAGTCAACGATGATCTCCTTGGTCTTGTCGACGTTCAGGACAAGGTTGTTGGTTCTGCACCAGTCAACCAGATGTTTCACCTCTTCCCTGTAGTCCATGTCGTTGTTGTCACGGATGAGGCCCACTCCTGTTGTGTAGTCCGCATACTTCACAATGTGGTTAGTAGTGGACCTGGCGCAGCAGTCATGGGTCATCAGCGTGAACAGCAGCGGACTCAGGACGCAGCCCTTGGGGGAGCCAGTGCTCAGGGAGATGGCACTGGAGGTGTTGTCGCCCACTCTCACAGACTGTGGTCTGTCTGTGAGGAAGTCAAGCAGCCAGTTGCATAGGGGGGTACTGAATCCAAGGGGGGCCAGTTTGCTCACCAAGTGCTGCGGGATGATGGTGTTGAATGCTGGGCTGAAGTCCAGAAACAACATCCGCACGTGTGTGTCCTTTTCTTCCAGACATTTTAAGCACAGGTGGAGTGCAGAGGAGATGGCGTCCTCTGTGTAGCGGTTAGGGCGATAAGCAAACTGGTATGTGTCGAATGTGGGGGGAAGTCTGGAGACAATATATTCCTTTACCAGCCTCTCGAAGCACTTCATTATGATGGGGGTGAGTGCAACTGGGCGATAATCATTGAGGGAGGAGATTGTGGTTTTTTTAGGCACTGGAATGATTGTGGCCGTCTTAAAACATGATGGTACCACAGCCTGGGTCAGCGAGGTGTTGAAGATGTCTGTAAGAACCCCAGCCAGCTGGTCTGCACATCCCTTAAGCACCTTGCCCGGAATGTTATCAGATCCCGGTGCTTTCCGGGGGTTCACTCTCCTCAGGGTTTTCCGGACATCCGCTGTGTCCAGGTTGAGCGGCTGCTCATCAGGGCGAGGGATAGATTTTCTCGCTGGAGTGGTGTTAAGTGCCTCAAACCTCGCAAAGTAGTTGTTTAGGTCATTTAGGAAGCTGATACTGTTGTCACAGGGACGGGGGGCAGCTTTATAGTCCGTAATGACCTGTATGCCCTGCCACATTCGGCTCGTGTTCGTGGGGTTCTCAAAGAAGTCCTGCACTTTCTGACTGTGAGCACGCTTTGCAACCTAAATGGCACAGTTCAGGTTAGCTCTGGCTGTTTTTAATGCCCCAAACAAGATTTATGGCTCCATTTCTTCCTTGATCTTTAATATTACTTTATTATTATTATTAGACTCCTGAAGGGCAAAGCCCGTCATCCCACACGACCCCACAGAAGCACACGTGTGTTTACGTGCACTAAAAACTAATAATTGATAAAATTGTTGTATTTACGTGTATATATATATATATATATAGATATATATATATAAAATATGCTCTGATGTTTATCTTGTGTGATGACTGTATTATGATGATAGTATATATCTGTATCATGAATCAATGAGTGGACCCCGACTTAAACAAGTTGAAAAACTTATTCGGGTGTTACCATTTAGTGGTCAATTGTACGGAATATGTACTGCACTGTGCAATCTACTAATAAAAGTTTCAATCAATCAATCAATGAATCAATGCGCTACCAGGCTACATCCTGGTTAGCGAGTACTATATAAGGTAGCAAAACTTTACCATTTGTGATTTCTAGGTAGTGGGAAACAGTTTATTTGCAAACAACAAAACAGGAAAATAAATAGCTTGCAACAATTGCAAAAATCTTTTTAATGCCACATTTGTTTGTTTTCATGTCCATTTGTAAGCTAACAGGCTACTTCCTGGTTAGCGGTGGACCACAAAAAATGACAGGACTACACAAGTCATGTGATTATGTGTCGATACCTCACCTCAAATCTTCTTGTAGACTTACAAAGCTGTTTATGTTAGTGCTATTCTCTCTCTGCCTATAGAAGACATGCTGGCATCATTGATTTGGCCCACGTCTCAGACTAGGATGTAATGTATTCTGTCTAATGACACCTCACCTCCTGTCTCCTGCAGGGATCGACTTCAAAATGAAGACGCTGCTGATAGACGGTATCAAAGTGCGCATCCAGATATGGTAAGGCACCCGCACACGCCTATGACACTGTGTTTGTTATTGCTACAGGAGCTCTTTCTATCCGAGCGGATATTACTTTTTTTGCAAAGGACACAGTATTATATATTCTCATTACACCGTGTTGAGACACACGTCTTAACCTGAGGGTGTCCCAACTCTTTCCACAACGCCGCAAAATTATAGATGTGTTATTTATATTTTTGGAATTACTGTATTTTCTAGAATGTGCCACACTCCGATAAAGAAAGGACACAAACGGCTGCTCTTTTAAAGGCCCTCTCTTAACCTGTGGGGCGGCATAGCTCGGTGCAAGCAACTTGAGGGTTCCAGGTTCGATTCCCGCTTCCGCCATCCTAGTCACTGCCGTTGTGTCCTTGGGCAAGACACTTTACCCACCTGCTCCCAGTGCCACCCACACTGGTTTAAGTGTAACTTAGATATTGGGTTTCACTATGTAAAGCGCTTTGAGTCACTAGAGAAAAGCGCTGTATAAATATAATTCACTTCACTTCACAACTTAACAGCTTTGTTTAAAATGGACAACAGAGCATGTCTATTGCTGAGGATCCCTGACCTTAACCCCAACATCAATAAACTTTGTGGCTAGCAGCTAATTTTGTGTCTCCATACACAGTGTGGAGTCGCTCACCCAAGCTAATAATAATCAACCCCATTATAGAAAATAAACTGCATTTCTTAGTGTCTTAAGTATTATTGTCAAGTATCATTATCACTGGGGATGTAGCTATGCATGTTACACACCAAGAGCAAGCTAACCACTAAGTTAATAAGAGTTAGAGAGAGGATAATATAACGACTGTTGGTGTGTCACCATTGTCACAGTCAGCACATGACATGTGGATCGATCCGTTAATGATTGCCGTCGATACCAGAGTGATAAGGCAGAGATGTTTATTTTCTCAAAATATTTTTTCGTTGTTTTTGTTATTGTTTACAAAATAATTCCTAGGACACAGGAGGACGTCAAGGGGAAAAACAAAGGATTTAAAAGAGTAGCAGATAGTTGTTTTTGTTTAGTTATTGTGTGTTATTGACTAGGTTTTGATCAAACATTTGTGTGTAATAAAAAAGAGGAACTAGTTTAAATATTGTGTTGATAATGTTAAACTGCAATAGCACTCACTGTGAATAATACAGTTAATACTTGTGATCGCTAACAATACAGTTCAAAATAATTTTAGCCCAGTTAAGTAGTTTCAGGACGAAAAAGTCCTGTGGTTGTTAGAAGTGAATAAAACATTTTTTTTTTTGCTTGAATATCTCAATCAACTTTCGTCCTAAATGAAAATAGCAAGTCATGTTTTTCATTTTATTTTATTTTACCATTTAAAAATCCCCAGTTGATCTGAGTACTGTATGCATAAAAAGAGTTATCTATTAGGAGTGTGAATCTTTGGGCACCTAACGATTCGATTCCGATTCCTGGGGCGACGATTTGATTCAGAATTGATTCTCAGTTCAACACAATTCTCGAGTCTCGAGAATTATAATGTAATTATAATATTTATTTTTTATTTTTTATTTTTTATTTTCTTAAATCGATTTTTGAAAACTATGAATCGATGGAGTTTGCATGTTCTCCCCGTGACTGCGTGGGTTCCCTCCAGGTACTCCGGCTTCCTCCCACCTCCAAAGACATGCACCTGGGGATAAGTTGATTGGCAACACTAAATTGGCCCTAGTGTGTGAATGTTAGATAGACAGAATGTTGTCTGTCTATCTGTGTTGGCCCTGCGATGAGGTGGCGACTTGTCCAGGGTGTACCCCGCCTTCCCCCCGATTGTAGCTGAGATAGGCTCCAGCGGTAGAAAATGGATGAATGGATTTAAAATCAGGATGAATAAGAATTGCGATTTGAATGTAAATTGATTTTTTGTGTGTTTGCTATATATAAAAACTAGGTTTTATTTGACAAAAAGGGCATAAAACAAAAAAAAAACATGAAAAAAAAATAAAAACTCATAATCGATGGATAGATCTGAAGTTGATCTAGAGGAGTGATTCTCAAACTGTGGCACATGTATCGCAAGTGACACGCGGGCTCCACCTAGTGGTACGCCAAATAATCACTTGTTTTTAATGAATACTTAGGCCTACTACGCTACTGTATTTTAATGTTGGTCATTGTGGTGGTACTTGGAGAGACAAGTTTTTTTTTTGAGTTGGTGCTTGGTGGAAAAAAGTTTAAGAATCAGTGATCTTGAAATTTAAGCGTTGAAAGTAAATAAAAAATGTATCAGTTATTTTGAACAGTTTTATGAGTAGGGCCCTTTTGGATCCCCAAGAATTTTAGTGGGATTGTAAAAAAAAAATCTGTCATTGCTCAAATTAATGTTATAATGAATTATTTACCTATTTAAGTGTCCAATTACTTCACATCAAATATTCTTCCGCTTATCCGAGGTTGGGTCGCGGGGGAAGCAGCCTAAGCAGAGAAGCCCAGATTTCCCTCTCCCTAGTTACTTCGTCCAGTTCTTCCCGAGGGGATCCTGAGGCATTCCCAGGCCAGCTGGGACACATAGTCTCTCCACCGTGTCCTTTGTTCTTCCCCGTGGTCGCCTACCGGTCTGCCGCGCCCCAAACACTTTGAATTTTTTGGGGGGAAAATATTGCCTACTTTGTGGGGTTTATTTTACAAAAAGGTTATAACACATGTAAAAAAACAACAACAACAACTTTGTATTGACAGATAGATCCGAAGTTGATCTTGAGATTTAAGCATTTAATAATAATAAAAAAATATTTATATTTGGCTTTTTTTTTTTAATTTATGACTGGGACCACACTTGAGGGGAGCCCCAAACGTTAAAAATAGATGTATATTGTATTGGTTTTGAAAATGAAAAATATCAAAATGGCCCCTGTATGCTTTCGTTTTTCACTGACACCCCAGGTCTAAATTGTGTGTCATAATTTGTGCGTGATTTTGCATTGATGGTTGTTGTTTTCTTCAGGGACACTGCCGGCCAGGAACGCTACCAGACCATCACCAAGCAGTACTACAGGCGAGCACAGGTGAGCAGTCCTTACTGTTTGGATACCTTAAACCAAGGGTGTCAAACGTACGGCCCGCGGGGCCGGATCAGGCCCCCGAACAGGTTTTATCCGGCCCGCGGGATGAGTTTGCTAAGTATAAAAATGAGTGGAAATTTTTGAATGAAAGAAAATGTTGTTCTAAATGTGTCCTCTAGATGTCGCAATAGCAATTCTTTGTATCTTTGTAGATGATGCTACATATGTAAAAAAAAATAAACCACATGTTAGTGCACCAGTCGAGGAAAATGAGCAAACTACATAAATAACATCCTGTAATTTGATTTTGATATTATTTTTTATCTTGATAGATTGAAAATTAACAACCAATGAGTTGACTTATGAACATTATTACATCATTTATTCAGAAAGTATAAATAACGACAAATAATCCAATCCAATCCACTTTATTCATATAGCACATTTAAACAACAAAAATGTTTCCAAAGTGCTGCACAACAATATTAAAAACAATATTCAAATATTATCCTTAGCTCCACCAATGACTGAATAAAAACAAAAAAATAAATAAATATAAAAACAATATAAAAATAAATATGATTAATTATAAATAAAGATAGAATACTATTAACCGCAACATGTAAATGTAAAAAAACAAAAAAACAACATTATTCAGAATGTGCTTGTTCTATTTTTAAACAAAGAAAACAATCTGAAGTTGTCTTTATTTTTAAGTTAACGTGCCGTGATTTTACCAGTCCCGCCCACTTGGGAGTAGATTTTTCTCCATGTGGCCCCCGATCTAAAATGAGTTTGACACCCCTGCCTTAAACGAACCGTAAACTGGGGATGCCAGGTCGGATACACTACGGTTGTTTACTGCTTAGTTGTCTGCTACAACTAAGATAGTGTTGATGAGACGATGCTCACACTGGCGCCGTAAACGACTTTCCATTCAAGGCTTTCCGACCCACAGCTGAGGAGCTTGTTAAAAATGTAAAGCGACTATAGAGAAGCCTTGATGTTCATTGTGTGTGTGTGTGTGTGTGTGTGTGCGTGTGCGTGTGCGTGTGCGTGTGCGTGCGTGCGTGCGTGCGTGCGTGCACGTGTGTGTGCGCGCGCCTGTGTGCCTGCAGGCGGCACATAAGCTCCAACCGGAATTGAATGTTCTCTTTACTGGAAAGCGATAATGAAATTGGAGGATCGTGTTCCTTTTCCAGCGCGCACCCTGCGGCCAGCGATACCATTCATTACGCCGTGCGCGACGTGATGGTCTCTTTGATTAAAACGGAGAATTCCCTTTCCGTCACTCTGTAGGGAATCTTCCTGGTCTACGACATCACGAGCGAGCGCTCCTTCCAGCACATCATGAAGTGGGCCAGCGACGTGGACGAGGTGAGCAGCAGACAGAAATAGAATAGTATAACCCTGAAGACTGTTTTTTTGTTTTGAAGAAGAAGGTCAAACACAAGATATCAGGGTTTCATAAGGTCAAAGGTCAAATCACCACATTACTTTTTTCTTTTAATCGATCTTTAAATTCAAGCCTTTTTTTCCCTCCCATTACATCCATCCATCCATCCATCCATTTTCTACCGCTTGTCCCACTAATATATGCAAATGTATAACAATGCTGAGTAAACAAAGGATTCCTTCAACTGCTTGAAAGGAGTGATGAGTACGATACCACACATGCTGTAGTCCTGGGGTGTCCAAAATGTGGCCCGGGGGCCATTTGTGGCCCACAGCTCGAGTTTTGTATGACCGCAGTATATTGTCAAAATAAAACGAGTAAAAATGTAAGAAAAATAGATTAAAAAAACCTAATGTAATGAGAAAATGTCGATTCTAATAGCTAATAATATGCTTTTTCATCTATAACACAAAGCTGACACAAATGTTTTGGTTTAAAAAAAAAAAAAATGGTGTCTTTTTAGCTTCTTTTTTTTTTCTTTTTTTTTTCCAAATAAAATATCAAAATGGCCCCCCATATACAGTATGCAGCCCTTGGTAAAATTGCATTTGTGTTAAAATATTGGGCTCTTCTTCTAAGTTAAATTATGCAAGCAAGTATAACCTGTGATTAATCATAATGAATACAAATTCAAAAGTGTGATTACCGGTAATCATTTGATAGCACTAATTTATTTATTCATCTTTAGTCTACTCATGTTTATTTAATAAATTATTTATTACTCAAATTTATATATCGTTTACTAATTTGTGTTTCAAAATGTCTTTTATTTTTCCCATCTATTTAATTATCTTAATGTGTTTTTTTATTTGCGATTTATTTAATTAATCATTAATTGTTTAATTAATTTATTGTTTCTTATGTTTTATTTGTATTCATTTCAATTGTATCTATCCATGATGTATTTAATTGTAAAATGTGATTATGTATTTTTTTAATTTGATGTATAATATATATTTAATGACGTATTACTTTTATTGTTGTATGGTGAACTTGTTTAATATTTGTTCTGAATTTATTTTAATAAATGTTTCTCTTCATATACTTAATTAGTTATTTACTTTCCGTCCTTCTATCAAGTTATTTTCACTTTCCTATTTTCTTTTTTCTTTTTTTCCTTCTTTTTTTGTCATTTTCCAAAGGACCACAGCCCGATACTTTTTGGCCTGCGGCATATTGTTGAAATAAAATCAAACAAATAAAACAGGTAAAAATATAAGAAAAAGCATTAAAAAAAAGTAAAGTAATGAGAAAAAGCGGAAATCATGATACTTAAAAATAATAGTATGCTTTTTAATTTATAACACAAAGCTGAGAAAAATATTTTAGTGTTTTAAAAAATATATTATGTCTGTTTTTAGCATTTTACATATATATATATATATATATATATATATATATATATATATATATATATATATATATATATATATATATATATATATATATTTTTATTTTTATTTTTTTTTTACAAAATAATTTCTGGAAAATGTCAGTACAGTAATTGTTGTTTACTTAAATTAGCTCTGCTTCTTCCTACTCCTTTTCGGCCATGTTGAATAGTTGCTGGTGTAAAAAGGTGCTTTAACGTGACCTAACACATGTTGATATGTGCGGACTCCCAGTACGCTCCAGACAAGGTCCAGAAGATCCTGGTGGGAAACAAGTCGGACGAGGCAGACAAGAGGCAGGTGGCCACAGAGCAAGGAGTCAAGGTGACGTCTTTTGTCCTCTCATGTTTCCTTTTTCAAGGTCTCACCTGTGTTTCTCTCCCGCAGCTGGCCAGAGCTTACGGAATGGACTTCTTCGAGACAAGTGCCTTCACCAGCAGGAACATAACAGAGGTGAGGCCTTGCACAATGACAACACTTCAAAAAGGGGACGCCATCTCTCTCTTTTTTTTTTTGTAGGCTTTTACCCGGCTGGCAGAGCAGGTGCTGGTGGCCAACAAGAAGGACCTGGATCTTCTGCGGATGTCTTTGAGCGACGAGCTGAACTTGACTGCTCTGGAGGAGGAGGAGGGACTGTGCGAGCGCGGGTCCTCCGACCACACTAAAGGCTGCTGGTGTTAAACAGGAGAGGACAATTCTGTCTTTTTGCATGAGGACGAGGACGCAAAGGGCAAAAGGTAGTCTGCCGGAGCAGGGACCGAATGTTTATTCACGCTTAATCCCTGCCTTTTATATCCTCCACTTCAGAAAGCTTTCCTACTAGTCGCTGGACAGTTGAGGGAGCGTCTACAAATTTCACATTTCATTCCCTCCCCCCTTCATCAGACAAAATCAACATTATGCTTACAGTCCATCATCATTTTTCAGTAAGTACATGCATCCTTGATGTAATTCCGAAAAGGACCACAAGAGGGTGCTAAATGTCATTGTGAGAAGATGTTTCACAACATTCTCATTTGTCCCCCTTATAATTTACTTAGTTAGCTTAATTATGGCATAACATTGTATATAGGTATATATTAGGGGTGTGAATCTTTGGAATGATCCGATTCGATTCAGAGTCGTTTCTCCATTAAACATGATTCTCTCTTCAAACCGATTCTCGCATTGTACGATTTGGTAGGATAATCATAATGAAAAGTTTTAAAAACAGGTTACAGATCTGATTTTGGTTGCATGGAGATGGCCCAAATGTTTTTTTGTTGTTGTTGTTGTTGTTTTTTTAAATAACAATAAAATTCTTATTAAAAAATCAATTTTTTTTAAATCATCAACGAAAACATTTTGTTTTTAAATACATTTTTAAGAACATTTAAATTTTTTTTGAATCTTATGAATCGGGATGAATATGAGTCAATTTTGTGGTGCACCCCTAATGTATATATTTAATTTAATAGTACAAAATAACAATAAAGCTGATTTTATCACAGACTTAATTTAATGTAATGACGACAACTCCTGGAGACAAGTGAGCATTTTTCACCGGATACTTTTTAATTTTTTTATTGCAACTTCAGTGAAGTTATAAATCATTTGGCTGTAATTTCAATTATTCAACCAGATATGCCTCCTGGAGACAGAACGACATCAACTTTGTCTGCATCCTTTTCTTATTCTTTGAAAGCTAACTTGTGTGTGTGCGTGCGTGTGCGTGTGCGTGTGCGTGTGTGTGTGTGTGTGTGTGTGTGTGTGTGTGTGTGTGTGTGTGTGTGTGTGTGTGTGTGTGTGTGTGTGTGTGTGTGTGTGTGTGGTGTCCGAGTCATACTGTATAATGTTGTTTAACAACAAAAAAAAACACATTTCTTCCTCCTTTACTGGTATTTGTGTAAATATATGGCATTCAACAAGCAGAATGCAGCATATAATTCTTGTCACATGTTTGGAGTAAATACTTGCATATTTAAAACTTGGTTCAAGGGTGTTTATTTGTTATGTTTTTTTTATTAAATGTTATATCCTACACTATATTTATATTGTATCTTACATTTAATTTGTAATAGGAGGGTGGGGAGATTAGGAAGGGACTGTAGAAAAAAAACATAAATAAAGAAAAAAAATAAAAATAAAAACAAGATCCAAGATGTTAATTTATAAATGTATGAGAGTAAAGTAAAATAACAAAAAATTCATTGAAAAGGTGAAGTTTATATAGCGCTTTTTTCTCCAGAGACTCAAAGCGCTTTATTTTGTGGAACCCATTATCTACACTTTTAAGCAGCATTTAAACCAGTGTGGGTGGTACTGGAAGCTGGTGGGTAAAGTGTCTTGCCCATGGACACAACGGAAGTGACTAGAATGGCGGAAAGGACTCGAACCTGGAATCATCAAGTTGCTGGCACGGCCGCCCGCTATGCCAACCGAGAAATGTATGAAAATAAGCAAAACAAAATAAATATGACTTGACTATATAATAAATGATAAATGGGTTATACTTGTATAGCGCTTTTCTACCTTCAAGGTACTCAAAGCGCTTTGACACTATTTCCACATTTACCCATTTACACACACATTCACACACTGATGTCAATCCATCCATCCATTTCCAACCGCTTGTCCCTTTCGGGGTCGCGGGGGGTGCTGGAGCCTATTTCAGCTGCATTCGGGCGGTAGGCGGGGTACACCCTGGACAAGTTATATATATATATATATATATATATATATATATATATATATATATATATATATATATATATATATATATATAATTATTGATTTTATTATAAAACTTTTTTGTTTTTAATCATTTATGTGTGTTTGTATGTATCTTTATATATATATATATATGTATACATATACATATATATTAATATATACAATATATACATATATATGTATACATACTGTATACATATATTAATATATATGTATATGTATACATATATATGTATATATATATGTGTGTGTGCGTGTGTATTTGTGTATATATATGTGTGTGTTTGTAAAAATGTGTATATATATATTTATATGTGTGTGTGTGTGCGTGTGTATATATATATATGTGTGTGCGTGTGTGTGTATATATGTATGTGTGTGTGTGTATATATATATATATGTGTGTGTACATATACATGTATGTATATATATATGTGTGTGTATACATATATGTATGTATATACTGTATATATATATATATATATAAAACAACAATAATGTTTAATAATTGTTACATCATGTATGCAATTGTTTTTCATATTCAATAAATATTACACCTTATATGCAATTGTTTTTCATCTTTGGGTTCAAGTTAAATGAATGGACCTCCCTAGTTTGACCGCCAGATGGCAGCCAAAACACGCAAGTGTCCTTCAGAGGACGTAACTCAGCTGAACGTTACGCAATACCTGATGAATGTTCAAGACTAAATGTCTGTTGGTCACTTCCTAGAAATAAGTTTGTCTATTTCAACCAAATTATTGAGAGAAAAAAAATAAAAATATGTATTAATGCGTAACTACACTGTAGTTGTCAGGGGGCATTTTCTCTCTTTGAAAAAAAACAAACAAAAAAACTGCCTCTTCTGAGTGCTTCATGCTGTCAACTCCTTGCAGCTCTCGGTGTGACATTAGCATAGTGATGAATATGCATGAGGCGCTGATATGACAGCTCTGCTATCTCGCACCAAGGCTGAGTGACACACACGCACGCACGCACGCACGCACGCACACGTCACCCACGCGTGTCCACACAGCAGCGTGGAAGGTAAGCGAGTACATTGAGTGCACTATTTAATACTACTTGATAGCCAACGTCCCCTTGCTCGCTGCAGCGCCTTATTTATGCAAGAAAAGATGGAAGCCCCTTAATCCGTTACATGCCTTTGACAGCCAAGACCACAACGTTGCGGAATGATGCGCGCTTAAAGACGCCAACATGTGTATGGCCAAGAGCGAGAGTGTTTTGACAACTTCATATTAACAGGGCTTTACTTATTTTTACACTTGTGTGACCGTTTCAACTAAAACAGTTTGAACCTGGAACAGATTATTATATATACTCTCTCTGTTAATTCATTTACTTTACTTAATTTTTTTCACAAAACACACTGTCAATGATTATTTATGACTAGGGATGTCCGATAATGGCTTTTTTCCGATTCCGATATTGTCCAACTCTTTAATTACCGATACCGATATCAACCGATATATACAGTCGTGGAATTAACACATTATTATGCCTAATTTGGACAACCAGGTATGGTGAAGATAAGGTACTTTTTTTTAAAAATTAATAAAATAAGATAAATAAATTAAAAACATTTTCTTGAATAAAAAAGAAAGTAAAACAATATAAAAACAGTCACATAGAAACTAGTAATTAATGAAAATGAGTACAATTAACTGTTAAAGGTTAGTACTATTAGTGGACCAGCAGCACGCACAATCATGTGTGCTTACGGACTGTATCCCTTGCAGACTGTATTGATATATATTGATATATAATGTAGGAACCAGAATATTAATAACAGGAAGAAACAACCCTTTTGTGTGAATGGGGGAGGGAGGTTTTTTTTGGGTTGGTGCACTAATTGTAAGTGTATCTTGTGTTTTTTATGTTGATTTAATAAAAAAACAAAAAACAAAAAAACGATACCGATAATTTCCGATATTACATTTAACGCATTTATCGGCCGATAATATCGACAGGCCGATATTATCGGACATCTCTATTTATGACAACATTTCTTAGATCCAAAAAATTATTCCGTGTAATGATTTATGATTTATGTTTTTCAATAAAATAGATGGATGGATGATAATAATACTAAGAGTTCAAGTATTTATTTATTTATATCACCAGAATTGTAATTTATTTAGTTTGCTGCTGTATTTATTACAACTAAATTATTATTATTATTATTTGTAATTATTATTAATATGATTATTGTTCAGAAACATGATTGTAATATAATTAATGATAATAATAATTATTCAAATAATTTAATTAAATATCTATAACAAAAGGTATTGAGTGAAATACGATTATTCGTGGTTTATGTATTTTTAGATTTGTTTTATTTGTATCAGCAAAAATGTGTGATTTAATGATCAGTTTACGGCTTTATATATTACAAACAATATATCGTTATCATTAATATTAGTAATAATACGTTTTACTAAACTAATTTCATGAATTGGTATGTATCGAAAAGTATTGAGTTGTATTTAGTTGTTTAATTTTGTCTTTTTTATTTGTATCAAATGTTGATTGTATTTATTAATTTATTTTCCCTGATTTATTTATTTCACAAACCATACTGAGTGTGATTATGTATTTATCCCATTGCTTCTTTAGTTTTCTGCTTTATTCATCACCACAAAAACAATAAAGTAATAATAATAACAATACCCATTTTATTTAACTAAATTAAATTGGTATGATTTAATTATGGTCAAAATATTAAATGTAATAATTATTTATAAGTGTGGCAGCTCCTCTCTGAGCTGCCACCTTAACATGGTAGAGGAGTTTGCGTGTCCCAATGATCCTAGGAGCTATGTTGTCCGGGGGCTTTATGCCCCCTGGTAGGGTCTCCCAAGACAAACTGGTCCTAGGTGAGGGATCAGACAAAGAGCAGCTCGAAGACCTCCATGAAAAATAAAAACCAAGGACCCAGATTTCCCTCGCCCGGACGCGGGTCACCGGGGCCCCCCTCTGGAGCCAGGCCCGGAGGTGGGGCACGATGGCGAGCGCCTGGTGGCCGGGCCTGTCCCAAGGTGGGTCCCCCCTCCAAAGGGCTCACCACCCATAGCAGGGGTCATAGAGGTCGGGTGCGATGTGAGCTGGGCGGCAGCCGAAGGCAGGGCACTTGGCGGTCCGATGCTCTTGGGACGTGGAACGTCACCTCGCTGGGGGGGAAGGAGCCTGAGCTAGTGCGCGAGGTGGAGAAGTTCCGGCTAGATATAGTCGGACTCACTTTGACGCACAGCAAGGGCTCTGGAACCAGTTCTCTCGAGAGGGGCTGGACTCTCTTCCACTCTGGCGTTGCCGGCAGTGAGAGGCGACGGGCTGGGGTGGCAATTCTTGTTTCCACCCGGCTCAGAGCCTGTACGTTGGAGTTCAACCCGGTGGAGCTTCCCTCCGCCTTCGGGTGGGGGAACGAGTCCTGACTGTGGTTTACGCTTATGCGCCAAACCGCAGCTCAGAGTACCCACCCTTTTTGGATTCACTCGAGGGAGTACTTGAGAGTGCTCGCCCGGGTGATTCCTTCGTTCTACTGGGGGACTTCAATGCTCATGTTGGCAACGACCGTGAAACCTGGAGAGGCGTGATTGGGAAGAATGGCTGCCCGGATCTGAACCCGAGCGGTGTTTTGTTATTGGACTTTTGTGCCCGTCACAGATTGTCCATAACAAACACCATGTTCAAACATAAGGGTGTCCATATGTGCACTTGGCACCAGGACACCCTAGGCCGCAGTTCCATGATCGACTTTGTAGTTGTGTTATCGGATTTGCGGCCTCATGTTTTGGACACTCGGGTGAAGAGAGGGGCGGAGCTTTCTACCGATCACCACCTGGTGGTGAGTTGGCTGCGATGGTGGGGGAGGATGCCAGACAGACCTGGCAGGCCCAAACGCATTGTGAGGGTTTGCTGGGAACGTCTGGCAGAGTCTCCTGTCAGAGAGAGTTTCAATTCCCACCTCCGGAAGAACTTTGAACATGTCACGAGGGAGGTGCTGGACATTGAGTCCGAATGGACCATGTTCCGCGCCTCTATTGTCGAGGCGGCTGATTGGAGCTGTGGCCGCAAGGTAGTTGGTGCTTGTCGTGGCGGTAATCCTAGAACCCGTTGGTGGACACCGGCGGTGAGGGATGCCGTCAAGCTGAAGAAGGAGTCCTATCGGGTTCTTTTGGCTCATAGTTTTCCTGAGGCAGCGGACAGGTACCGACAGGCCAAGCGGTGTGCGGCTTCAGCGGTCGCAGAGGCAAAAACTCGGACATGGGAGGAGTTCGGGGAAGCCATGGAAAACGACTTCCGGACGGCTTCGAAGCAATTCTGGACCACCATCCGCCGCCTCAGGAAAGGGAAGCAGTGCACTATCAACACCGTGTATGGCGAGGATGGTGTTCTGCTGACTTGACTGCGGATGTTGTGGATCGGTGGAGGGAATACTTCGAAGACCTCCTCAATCCCACCAACACGTCTTCCTATGAGGAAGCAGTGCCTGGGGAGTCTGTGGTGGGCTCTCCTATTTCTGGGGCTGAGGTTGCTGAGGTAGTTAAAAAGCTCCTCGGTGGCAAGGCCCCAGGGGTAGATGAGATCCGCCCTGAGTTCCTTAAGGCTCTGGATGCTGTGGGGCTGTCTTGGTTGACAAGACTCTGCAGCATCGCGTGGACATTGGGGGCGGTACCTCTGGATTGGCAGACCGGGGTGGTGGTTTCTCTCTTTAAGAAGGGGAACCGGAAGGTGTGCTCTAACTATCGTGGGATCACACTCCTCAGCCTTCCCGGTAAGGTCTATTCAGGTGTACTGGAGAGGAGGCTACGCCGGAACCTCGGATTCAGGAGGAACAGTGTGGTTTTCGTTCTGGTCGTGGAACTGTGGACCAGCTCTATACTCTCGGCAGGGTCCTTGAGTGTGCATGGGAGTTTGCCCAACCAGTCTACATGTGCTTTGTGGACTTGGAGAAGGCATTCGACCGTGTCCCTCGGGAAGTCCTGTGGGGAGTGCTCAGAGAGTATGGGGTATCGGACTGTCTGATTGTGGCAGTCCGCTCCCTGTATGCTCAGTGCCAGAGCTTGGTCCGCATTGCCGGCAGTAAGTCGGACACGTTTCCAGTGAGGGTTGGACTCCGCCAAGGCTGCCCTTTGTCACCGATTCTGTTCATAACTTTTATGGACAAAATTTCTAGGCGCAGTCAAGGCGTTCAGGGGATCTGGTTTGGTGGATGCAGGATTAGGTCTCTGCTTTTTGCAGATGATGTGGTCCTGATGGCTTCATCTGGCCAGGATCTTCAGCTCTCACTGGATCGGTTCGCAGCCGAGTGTGAAGCGACTGGGATGAGAATCAGCACCTCCAAGTCCGAGTCCATGATTCTCGCCCAGAAAAGGGTGGAGTGCCATCTCCGGGTTGGAGAGGAGATCTTGCCCCAAGTGGAGGAGTTCAAGTACCTCGGAGTCTTGTTCACGAGTGATGGAAGAGTGGATCGTGAGATCGACAGGCGGGTCGGTGCGGCGTCTTCAGTAATGCGGACGCTGTATCGATCCGTTGTGGTGAAGAAGGAGCTGAGCCGGAAGGCAAAGCTCTCAATTTACCGGTCGATCTACGTTCCCATCCTCACCTATGGTCATGAGCTTTGGGTTATGACCGAAAGGACAAGATCACGGGTACAAGCGGCCGAAATGATTTTCCTCCGCCGGGTGGCGGGTCTCTCCCTTAGAGATGTGGTGAGAAGCTCTGCCATCCGGGGGGAGCTCAAAGTAAAGCCGCTGCTTGGATGGATGGAATTATTTATAAGTGTTTTGGTGTGTCCCAGCTTCAGTGATCGCTATTATTTCAAAATTAGCATTATTATCTTTCTTACATTGCACAACCTTTAAGTGTTTTTTTTTTTGTGCCGCGTGTGAGTGCCAGGAAGACAAGCTCTGACTCAGCTGGGGAGAAGTAATTTGGTGCCACCTGCTGGCTTGCATGTTAAAATCTCTTGACCCCGAATATAAGACTCCTTTTTCTAAAACTTTTTTTGGAAAAATGTGTTTCCTGACAAAATACCTGTTTTTGAGGTCAGTAAAACTAGAACATAGATAGGTTCACGCAATAAAAATATCATATTTCTTTGCTGCTCGGCGGTTCGTTGATGACTCGTCTTCATGATCGCTAATATCTAACAATTGGCAGAATCCTTAACAGGAAGAAAAGCTCTGACTGGCTTCAAGAGAAGTCGTTTGGCGCCACCTGCTGGTTTGCCTGTTTCAATCTCCTGACCGTGAATATAAGACGACCCTTCTTTTTCAAAACTATTTCCTTTAGAAATATTTCAAGGACAAAAACCCTGTATTGAATGTCAGATGTAATGGAGATAAATAGGAATATGCAATAAAAACATAAATAACATCATATTTCTTAGCTGGATTTAGTTAAATTTTTCGCTATTATTTTTAAATTAACATGATTACGCCTCTTGCGTTGTTTGCTAATTTGCGCAACTTTCAAGTCATGTTTTGGTGCATGTGTGAGCGACAGGAAGAAAAGCTCCGACACCCTTGGGGAGAAGTTGTTTGGGCGCCACCTGCTGGTTTGCATTGTAAATATTTTGACCCCAAATGACTGTTTCATTCTTCCAGAATGTTATCTACATATCCGGGTCAAAATGGTATGGCACAAGACTAACCTGTTTTGTGTTTCTGTCATCCACTGCCTCCTTTTTGTCAGAGTGCATGCTGCTAATTGCGGAAAGGCACACACAAATGCATTTTACTTGGGGTGTTCTGATCCCATATTGAAATTAGAATGTATTGTATATATATATATATATATATATATATATATATACATACACACACAAACGTACCAATTTGCTGTTTATCTATTTCATGGAGAAATGTAGTTAATCATAGAACTGGCGCCCAATGTTATTGAAAAAAAGTATTTAAGTCTTCCCGTCCGGTTGCGGAGAGTCTCTGGGCCCCTCGAGCGGGGTGTCCCACCTTTCTGCCCGTGTGGGGTGTGGCTGTCCCCTGCTTCTCCCGTACCTTGTCCTCTGCCGGGCAACTTAAAGACATGTTAGTCTACCATAAGTTTATGTTTTGTTTTTTTATACCTACCATTGTGTAGATAATGATTTGTATTATGTATTGTGATATCGGATTGATATCAGTCATGGCCAATACTCACGGCTCCAATCGGAAGTAAAACAGTCGTGTGTGTATACGCTGGAAAACCAGCGTCTATTTTCTTCTTTGGTTACATTCGGAGGCGGATTTTGTCACGCAGAGAGACAAAAGAATCCGCTGATGAGCACGCTTTGTGCTAATCAGGACGGCAGACAAATACCATTCGAATTTGTGCTCCCAAAGAAAATCTTGTGTGTCAGTTTAGACAAGAAAAAAAAGAAAAAAAGATGGTCCCAATCTGCCAAAAAAACAAAACACAATCTGCTTCTGGTGGTGAATCACCGCATCAGCAACTTGTCTTGCAGATCAAGCTCTAATCTCGCCGCCTTCTCCTCCATGGCATTAGACCGGCTCAGCGGGAGAATGTTCTGTCAGTGGGAGGGGGCTCCTTACACAACACACTGTATCGCAGTGATACTACACTCCATTCTTCTGGAGGGCCACACTTCCAGAAAGCAATATTGCTCATATTTTCTAAATTGCTTTTTTTTTCTCCTCTGACAAGTTCTTCGACCTGAAATCGCGGGCCGGCAGTTGAATCGGCCAAATGATGAAAAAGAGAGGACCTAAGACGGAGCCTTGAGGAACACCACTAGTATAAGTAAAGAAGTGACGACTGACTGCTCCTTAGTTGCATTGATCACGTTAGAGAAAAAAATTGTGACTGCCAAAAAAGGGTAGGACTTAACGGGGTGCCTTGAGGAACTCCTTAGTTATGTGAATGCTAAGTTTGCTAGCAAGGTGTGTCCGTAAACCTGGAAGTTGTCACTAATCGCTAACTGGCTACTAGTACGCTATTTGCTAGCGAGGTCCGGTCCACTAATCACTCAGTGACAACTAGAGTGCTAATCGCCAGCATACTTGCCAACCTTGAGACCTTCGAATTCGGGAGATGAGGGGGTGGGGGTTGAGGTGCAGGCAGCATACCCCTTCCCCTTCGAGCTTTTCTGGATGAATTGAAATTCTTTTTTCCAATCATTATTTCTTCTTCTTACTCGTCGTCGCCATGTCTCTTCTACGTTCTTCTGTTCGTCTCCTTCTTGTTGTGTGTGCACTTGTGCACTGAGCTCCAAAAGCCGTAGATGTTGTTGTAGCGTCCAGGAAGAGTTAGTGCTGCAAGGGATTCTGGGTATTTGTTCTGCTGTGTTTATGTTGTGTAACGGTGCGGATGTTCTCCCAAAATGTGTTTGTCATTCTTGTTTGGTGTGGGTTCACATTGTGGCGCATATTTGTAACAGTGTTAAAGTTGTTTATACGGCCACCCTCAGTGTGACCTGTATGGCTGTTGACCAAGTATGTCTTGCGTTATCATTAAACCAGTTTAAAGATCATACAACGTGTCAGCATATCTTGACATCTTCGAGTAAAGATCGTTGTTAAACCCGTCCAACGCTACATTATTATGTGACTTGGCCAGTACGCTGTTTATATGGAGGAAAAGCGGACGCCTGGACAGCATGCGGCTGTTAAGGGGTGAAAGTTGCAGGTGAGAGAGGACGTTAAAGGCAGTGTCTTTAAGGCACGCCCCCAATATTGTTGTCCTGGTGGAAATCGGGAGTAATTCGAGAGAATGGTTGACCCGGGAGATTTTTGGGAGGGGCACTGAAATTCGGGAGTCTCCCGGGAAAATCGGGAGAGTTGGCAAGTATGATCGCCAGCTATCCTAAAAGATTCCACGAATATGTTATAAATATTCGTATTGGCTGCCATTTCTAAACTACGCCGCAGTGTGTTGGAATGTCGGTGTGTATTTAAAGACTTTTTAATTTGTGGGGAAAATGAAAACTTTTTTTTTTTTTAAAGTCTAATCAAGCAAAAATGTCACAGTTAAGGGAGACTTTTGCACTAGTGCAGGGATTCTCAAACTGTGGCACGTGTACCACCAGTGGTACGCGGGCTCCAACTAGTGGTACGCCAAAGAATCACTTGATTAAAGTACAGTGTTTTATTTTCTTATATTCAAACACAGTGTGTGTAATGTTACAGTGGCCAAAATGTTAGATATACTTGTTAAATAAAACCTCTGCCTTGTTTTTAATGAGTTCTTAAGCCTACTATGCTACTTTTTCAATGTTGGCCATTATTGGCCCCCCCAGGTCCTACATACAGTAAGTTAAAGGTACAGTCACAAATGGAAAATAATTAGTACATCACTTTCTTCTCAACATAGGCAGATAGTAAATATACACCTGGAATAAATATAAAACAAAAAAACAAAAAGGAAGCTGGTTTATGAAAGGTGAACTTTTCATGTGTCCTGTAGCGTCTTTAATTTAGCTATGTAGTCAACCACACAGCCCCAAACAGAATAAAACTTCCCAGGTGACCCCCTAAGATTGAACTTTATTTTCTCCAGATATAGATACATCATAAGGTTTTTAAGCCATAAGGAGGCTTTGGGGCAGAATGGTGACTTCCACTCCAGCAAAATTCTCCTACGTGCTAATAAGGATGCAAAGGCGATACTATCCTTAAATTTTGTTCTTATTTGGGGATCTGATACCGTCCCAAAAATAGCCATTTCTGCATAACTATTATTATATTATTATTTATGTATGACATGGACTGTTTGAGCTGTCAGTGCAGGTGCAGAGGAGGGCGTTGGGGTGGTGGCCATGTTGGACCCTGGAGCCGACTGTTCGTAAAACACCATGACCCTTCTACGCATCTGTTGCACGCCACCGTCTCATTTTCTAACGGCAGGCCCCACCCCCTTTACGAACTCCTATCAGAGCGTATTCCAACCCCGTGTGAGTTTGAACGTCCTCAACATTACACCTGTGATGTCGCCACAGAAAATATTAATGTATATGTATATTTAAGTATGTACAGTCGTGGTCAAAAGTTTACATACACTTGTAAAGAACATAATGTCATGGCTGTCTTGGGTTTCCAGTCATTTCTACAACTCTTATTTTTTTGTGATAGAGTGATTGGAGCACATACTTGTTGGTCACAAAAAAACATTCATGAAGTTTGGTTCTTTTATGAATTTATTATGGCTCTACTGAAAATGTGCTGGGTCAAAAGTATACATACAGCAATGCTAATATTTGGTTACATGTCCCTTGGCAAGTTTCGATAGCCATCCACAAGCTTCTGGTTGAATCTTTGACCACTCCTCTTGACAAAATTGGTGCAGTTCAGCTAAATGTGTTGGTTTTCTGACATGGACTTGTTTCTTCAGCATTGTCCACACGTTTAAGTCAGGACTTTGGGAAGGCCATTCTAAAACCTTCATTCTAGCCTGATTTAGCCATTCCCTTACAACTTTTGACGTGTGTTTGGGGTCATTGTCCTGTTGGAACACCCAACCGCGCCCAAGACCCAACCTCCGGGCTGATGATTTTAGGTTGTCCTGAAGAATTTGGAGGTTATCCTCCTTTTTCATTGTCCCATGCACTCTCTGTAAAGCATCAGTTCCATTGGCAGCAAAATATAGCATAATACTACCACCACTATGCTTGACGGTAGGAGTGGTGTTCCTTGGATTAAAGGCCTCACATTTTCTCCTCCAAACATATTGCTGGGTATTGTGGCCAAACAGCTAAAACAGTTTGTCATCTGACAACAGAACTTTCCTCCAGAAGGTCTCATCTTTGTCCATGTGGTGTCAAATGAAACAAAAATTGAGCTGTTTGGCCACAATACCCAGCAATATGTTTGGAGGAGAAAAGGTGAGGCCTTTAATCCCAGGAACACCATGCCTACTGTCAAGTATGGTCGTGGTAGTATTATGCTCTGGGCCTGTTTTGCTGCCAATGGAACTGATGCTTTAAAAGGGACAATGAAAAAGGAGGATTACCTCCAAATTCTTCAGGACAACCTGAAATCATCAGCCCGGAGGTTGGGTCTTGGGCGCAGTTGGGTGTTCCAACAGGACAATGACCCCAAACACATGTCAGAAGTGGTAAGGGAATGGCTAAATCAGGCTAGAATGAAGGTTTTAGAATGGCCTTCCCAAAGTCCTGACTTAAACGTGTGGACAATGCTGAAGAAACAAGTCCATGTCAGAAACCAACCAATTTAGCTGAACTGCAGCAATTTTGTCAAGAGGAGTGGTCAAAGATTCAACCAGAAGCTTGTGGATGGCTACCAAAAGCGCCTTATTGCAGTGAAACTTGCCAAGGGACATGTAACCAAAATATTAACATTGCTGTATGTATACTTTTGACCCAGCACATTTGGTAGTAGATCCATAATAAATTCATAAAAGAACCAAACTTCGTGAATGTTTTTTGTGACCAACAAGTATGTGCTCCAATCACTCTATCACAAAAAAATCTGAGTTGTAGAAATGATTGGAAACTCAAGACAGCCATGATATTATGTTCTTTACAAGTGTATGTAAACTTTTGATCGTATACAACATGTGTGTATGTGGCCCTTTCTGTGCATACTGGAACGAGGCCCTTTTTTCCCCGCTCTGCAGGGTGCTGTGCTGTGATGTCATCCTCCCACTACTGTGTTCTGCTTTCACACCAGAGTGAGTCACATTGCTCCATCTCTTCACTTGTGTGTGTGTGTGTGTGTGTGTGTGTGTGTGTGTGTGTGTGTGTGTGTGTGTGTGTGTGTGTGTGTGTGTGTGTGTGTGTGTGTGTGTGTGTGTGTGTGTGTGTGCGTGTGCGTGTGCGTGTGTGCATGCTGTGCCATTTGAGGAATATTTTGAATTCTGAGTATGCTTCTACCGTTTCCAGGCAGGCGAGGCGGATTTTGACAAGCACCTCAAGATGTTTTCCTCACCCGAGTCACGAGGTACAGTACAGTATGAGAAAAGTAGTCTCAAAAGGATGCAAGGAAATTATAATTAATACATCACCCTGACTTGCAAGGGACTTTGCACAATGGTACCTCAAATCCATAATGGAGACAAACATTATTAAAGAGGCTAAAACCAATCGGATGTACGGTGGGGAAATCATATGCTCAACTTTTGCCTCAAATGTGACAAAGCAAATTAGTGTAATATCTAATGACAAATCTCAGTAATTATAAATACATTTTATTCTTGCAATATTTTGAAGGCTAATGAAAAATGAGCTCGGGAGAAGAAAAGGCCCCGAGGCCGCACTTTGGACACCCCTGCTCTAAAGTCATTATAATTGTCCCATATAGGATGACATTATGCATGAAAAGAATCTGATCCAGGTAGGGATGGGTACCGTTCACATTTGAACCGATACGCGAATTGATACCATTACCCGACGGTACCAATTTTCAATAGGTTTGTGTGTGTTAATAAATGTTAATTGTTTGATGATAAAACTTTATTTTCGAATGCAACATTTAAAAATGTGCTGATTATGACAACCGTGCTGTCCAGTTGTTATATATTATTACATTTGAGCCTCATTTACAATGCAGCACTGTATAAGTCAAATGTGTTATGTTGCGCCCTACAAAGTGTTTGTACTCTAAGTATTGTACCCATTACACACCAGCTGTTTGATTTGAACATTTATCATAGTTGTAGTGTCCATTACCAAATTTAGAGGTGTTAAAATTGCTAAAGCTAACAGTAGCATGTGTATGGCAAATCCAATGTAAATTAAAGCTGCAAGCAGCGATGGACGGGACCGACTTTGACGGCACATAAAATCCAAACCGGAGCAGTAATTAAAACTCTTTGGTCAACTTTTAATCAGAAGGGTTCAATTTCTCTCCTGTGCTAGTTTGAAGCCGACACGACAAACGCGCTCAGAGGAGATAATGTTTGAAAAAAGGTGACTGGTTTTTACAAAACTTTTGTTTTGAAGGGGGAATTGCAAACTTCCTGTTGATTTTTGCTGGGAGTTACATAGAGGTTTTTGTTTCATGTCTCTAAGACATTCCTACAGGAAGTTACAGGCAGTTTTGTCTGAGTTTTCTTCCTAGGAGCAGTTGTGTCTGTGTTTTCTTCCTAGGGGGCGCTAGAGCGCAATTTTGAGTTATGGGGTTGGGTTTTTTATTAGATCGCAATTTTTGCCAGTCCTGATGTGTGTGTCCAGTTTGGTGAGTTTTGAAGCATGTTAAGGGGGTCAAATTACAGCTCAAAGAGGCAAAAGTGACTGTTTTCACAAAACTTTTGTTTTGAAGGGGGAATTGCCAACTTCCTGTTGATTTTTGCTGAAGGGTGTCAGATCTAGATCTAGATCTAAGTCAGACCTACATAGAGGTTTTTGTTTCATGTCTCTACGACATTCCTACCGGAAGTTACAAGCAGTTTTGTCTGTGTTTTTTTCCTAGGGGGCGCTAGAGCGCAATTTTGAGTCTTGGGTTTTTTTTTTTTATTAGATGGCAATTTTTGCCAGTCCTGATGTGTGTGTCAAATATGGTGAGTTTTGAAGCATGTTAAGGGGGTCAAATTACAGCTCAAAGAGGCGGCGGAATAATAATAATAAAACCTTACAATTACAATAGGGTCCTCTGTCCCAAAGGGACGTTGCGGTCCCTAATTAGCATCGTCTGCAACCGGATGTGACGTCACGTGCAGCGAAGATATCGAAATATGTCACCGTTTGTTTTTACGGTAGTACTGACAGACTTAGGCCTATAGAAGTACAGAATTCACTACCCATCCCGAGTTCCAGGGTCAAACTGTTTCTCAACTTGCGGGTTTTTGGGGAAACAAGCTGTTTTTTGGGCATGGGCGCATGTTGTAAAAAATAAACAACAAAAAATGTCAGCTCAGAATGTTACCTGAAAAATTGACAGTGTTTTTGTTTTTTTTACACCAAATTATTGCGAATAAGAAAATAAAAATTACAGTAAAGTTCTGGCAACGTAGCATCACTTTTTTGTTTTACCGCAAAATCTAAGGTCGTTTTTTTTACATTGCATTACTATAAATTAAAAAATGGTGCCACTTTTACGGGAAAAGTCAACTGGCTTTTTATTTTTTATTTTACAGTCCATTACTGTAAACGAAAAAATGGTACCCCTGTTATTTTTCCGGTAACATTCTGGGGACAGTAAAATGTACTGTGGTCGTTTTTGCAGTTGGAAAACGGTAGCACTTTTATTTTTATGATAACATTCTTGCAAATGAGCCCTCACTATTTTACCGTGAAATCTACTGACTTTTTTTTACGCAATGCATTTCCGTTAATTGAAAAATGGCACCAATTTTATTTTCACAGTAAAATTCTGCCAACTGGGCTGCCGGTTTTTATCGTAAAAAAAAAATCTATGGGCTTTGTTTTTACGGTGCATTACTGTAAATGTAACAACAATGTTATTTTTATTTTCATGGTAACATTTTGGCAACTGAGCCTCCAGATTTTTTTTAATAGTTTTACATTGCATTACTGTAAATTAAAAAAAAAACAATCCCACGTTTATTTTCACAATAAAATTCTGGCTACTGAGTACTCCAATTCTTTTTGCAGTGCATTACTATAAGTGCAAAAACAGTACTGCGCTAAGGACGTTAAACCGCGGACATTTATCCACGAAAGAATGGAGACGCTGCTGATGGTGTGTTTGACTGAGAAGCAGCTGGAATGAGGTAAATCGTAAATGTTGTACAACATTGTTAGTTGTTTGTAATTCCTCTATTGCAGTGATTCTCAGACTGTTGTATGGGCTCCATCTACTGGTACGCCAAATAATCAGTTGATTCAAGTACAGTGTTTTATTTTTCTACATTCAAACACAGTGTTACTGTTCAAACTGTGTATGATGTTACAGTGGCCATAAAATATACCGTATTTTTCGGACTGTAAGGTGCACTTAAAAGGGCCTTATAACCCGATGTGCTTAATGTACGTATTAATTCTGGTTGTGGCAATTTTATATGGTATGTGGTGTAATGATGAGTGTGACTAGTAGAGATACGTGTGGACCGCAGGTTGACTGACGCCTGTTCAATAAATGACGCAAGCAAATACCCGTAAGCAAGCAACACCAAAAGCTTGATGTTTCATTGAGAATATAGAACCTTACACACACGGCGCTCAAAAATCTAGTAAAATGTTTTGGTGCTTCTTTGGTAAGCTACGAAGCCGCACCGTTTGATGGATTGTCGGAGCATTACGGCTACAGTAGTCAGACGTACTGTGCTTCAACATACGGCTATTATTATGGGGTTGGTATAAGGACCTCAAAATGATACCTGTTAGGAGACATTATCTGGTGTTTTATTTTGTATTATAATGCAAAAGAAACTTTTCTTACCTATTGGTTCCTGCTGATGTCCTGAAAATAGTCAGTAAGCGCCTTCTTTTTCTCTATCCTCTTGTTGTGAGGTATTCATCCTCCGCTGTTGCAATTGCTGATACAAAGTAGCGTAAAGTTCTAACTAGATAAATGCGTTAAAATGTAATATCGGAAATTATCGGTATCGTTTTTTATTATCGGTATTATTATTATTATTATTATTTTTTTTAATTATTATTATTTTTTATTAAATCAACATAAAAAACACAAGATACACTTACAATTAGTGCACCAACCCAAAAAACCTCCCTCCTCCATTTACACTCATTCACACAAAAGGGTTGTTTCTTTCTGTTATTAATATTCTGGTTCCTACATTATATATCAATATATATCAATACAGTCTGCAAGGGATAGAGTCCGTAAGCACACATGATTGTGTGTGCTGCTGGTCCACTAATAGTACTAACCTTTAACAGTTCATTTTACTCATTTTCATTCATTACTAGTTTCAATTTAACTGTTTTTATATTGTTTTACTTTCTTTTTTATTCAAGATTTTTTTTTAATGTATTTATCTTATTTTTATTTTGTTTATTTTTTTTAAAGTACCATATCTTCACCATACCTGGTTGTCCAAATTAGGCATAATAATGTTTTAATTCCACGACTATATATATCGGTTGATATCGGTATCGGTTGATATCGGTATCGGTAATTAAAGAGTTGGACAATATCGGAATATCGGATATCTGCAAAAAGCCATTATCGGACATCCCTAGTACTAACTTATATCTGTCAGTAGACTCGCTATGAAAGCACTAAAAACTCCCGGTACAACAAAGATGGCGGGGAGAAGGTGCCGTCGGATCGGAAGCACGTAAATAAGACCGCCCACAAAACGGCACATCCAGAAGAGACAGTCAGAAAGCGTCTGTAAAACATAATCTATGCAACATTTTGACCAAAGAACTACCATTACATGTTATGTAGACCACAAGGAAGTGTTTTAAATGTAGAAAAAATAATTTGACCCCTTTATTGCGCCTTATAATCTGGTGCGCCCTATGGTCCGAAAAATACAGTACTTGTTACATGAAACCTCTGCCTTGTTTTTTTTTTTTAATGAATACTTAGGCCTACTACGCTACTGTATCTTAATGTTGGTCATTCAGGTGGTACTCGGAGAGAAAAGTTGCAGAACATTTTTTCTATTGTATTGTTTTTCTACAACATTTCACATTTGGATTTTTTCTTTGTAAAAAGCATGTCACGTGTTAAAATTGTGCTGTTTTTGGGAGTCAAACACAAAATAAAATGATAAACAAACAAAGTATGAACACAGTACTTTAATGTGTATTAATCAATGTTGTATCCGTTTATGGTCCATTAGCTTTGTGTCCTTTCTCTGACAGTTTAGGCTCTTACTTTGAAATCTTGTGCGACATATTTTCCCTGAAGATGTCGGATGAATTTGCGTATTGGTTCCATCCATATTGCAATTAAATGAAATGCACACAACTGAAGCAAACACAGCTGTTTTTACGTATGCATGCTTTATCTCGTTCCCTGCAGCCAAACCCAGCAGATAGTTAGTGGAGCCTTCCTATATGATTCTTCCATTACACGTCTGGCCTGGAGGGCTAGCTAATGTGTCATGGAATCTACTCAGCTGTATTGCTCTTCTTGTAATTGCAGTAAATTCCATGCAGGCTATATGGATGATATATTTAGACCGATGGGCATGTGTGGCGTTTGAGGGCGAAGACGTTGCACACCAGTGATAGAATGCAAAACTCCGCAGCAAAACTCTATGAAGCTCCTGTTTCTTTATGAAAAAACACTTCATCTTTCATCTCGGGACAAAGCAAAAAGGAAAACAGAGAATCTTTTTTTAAAAACATATTTTAGAACAGCAAAGTGCGGCCCGGGGGCCAATTTCGGTCAGCAGCTCGTAGATCAGGGGTATCAAACTTGTTTTCATTGAGGGCCACACCGCAGTCATGGCTGCCCAAAAGAGGGCCACTTGTAGCAGTAAATAATTAATAAATTTGCCTATGAATTTAAATATTTTTTTAAAAATTACGTAAAGAGTAAAACAAATCTCTGGATTTGACCACTGTTTATTACAGAAAAAAACTGGCAGCTTAGTTGTCAGACTTTTACTGTAAAATATATGGTGTTATTTTATTATTATTATTTTTTACACCATATTATTGTAAATAGAAATACAGTACCGCTGTTTAATTTTATTTTGGCAACTCAGCTGCCAGTTTATTAACATAATAAAATGTGGTACCATTAAAATCATCAACCGTGGATTTAAAAAAACCACACAAAAAACCTGACAGCTCAGTCGACAGAATTTTACTGTAAAAAAACAAACATTGGTCGGTTTTTTTTTCAATTTACAGTAATATGCTGGAAAAAAAACTCTCTAAATTTTACAGTAAAATCTATTGGTCATTTTACAGTGTACAATTTGATGGATAACTTGTTAAGCAGATATTTAGGTAATTATTTGGATTTTGACCAACAAAGTTAGATACTATTATATTTGTTGCAATATTGAACCCTATTTTGTTTCCTGTCATACTAGAAAAAAAGCCTAATACCTTTAGTAAGAAAATAAGAAAATAAATAAAGAAAATATAAGGTATTTTATTGACACATATTTCTTCCAGGCTTTTGCGGGCCATATAAAATGATGTGGAGGGCCAGATCTGGCCCGCGGGCCTTGAGTTTGACACCTGTGTCGTAGATCGTAAAAAATTATTAATTATTAATCATGATTAAGTACTACTAGTATTATAAAGTCGCTTGCATGATTTTTATTCACTTACACTTTTCAGGTAATTTCAAAAAGACTCCAATACTTGGTCACAAATGCAATTTTATTGTGTGATTAATCTGCGTAAATACGGGATTATTGCAATGTTTGCTGTGATTAATCACATGAGTGAACTCGTTATTTTTGACAGTTATTGGATTACACACATTTTTATTTGTCACCTATAACACAATGCTAACCTGGATGTTTGTGTTCAGCTAGCTTAGCATAAATTGATGTACCGGTATGTTGGTTTGATTTTACCCAGCAGGTACAAGACATTGATACAACATTGATTATACGTACATGTCCTTTAAAACTGGCTTTGACACAACGTTGCAAAATAGTTGTATTTATAAATTGAGACAAAGTTGTGTAAAAACTTGTCCTAGCAAGCAGAGAAACAAACAAATACCAATACAAACATGCAGTTTTTCTATGGGATTGTCATGACGTGAACTATGGAGGGTTTGTTTTCCCGAGATGCAAGAGAAATTGGACCGGACATGGCGTGAAGGTAAAGACATGATTTAATTCTAACAAAAAGAGTGAACAAAAAGCGTGCACAAGGCGGAGGTACAAACTTGGCTAATGAAAACAAAAACTAGCACTTGGGCAAAAACTATGGACATGAAACAAAAGGACTTACTGTGGCATGGCATGAAGCATGAGCTATGGTAACAGTAGATAGCATGGGTGTCAAGGGTAATGTCGCCAGGCCGACTGCCTGGCAACTGCAAGCTTAAATAATACAGACATGATTAGTGACAGGTGCGTGAGTCCAAATGTGCAACAGGTGAAACTAATGGTTGTCATGGAAACAAAACAAGGGAGTGAAAAAGCAGGAACTAAGTGTCCAAAAACCAAACAGCACATGGCCAAACAAAAACATGATCAAAAGACATGACAGGGATAATCAAAAACACGGACTCTGTGGCAGCCCAGCAGGCACAAGATATTGATACAACATTGATTATACATACTGGTATATGTTTTTAAAACTGACTTCTAAACAACGTTGCAAAATACGTTGATGTAGCACAGACATTTTTTTGTAGCAATATCAAAATGTTTAAAATATCACAATTTAATTATTAACACTCACTCAAGGAACATATGTGACCGAATAATAATGCCTACTGTAACGCTCAATCAAACACAGAACATGCCTAAACTGTGCTAGCACTGTCACTAACACAAGTGTATGGCTGGGCGATATGGACCGAAACTCATATTCCGATATAGATTGGCCCATAAACTAACCCATAAATGGAAATATTCGTTGGCATAACTCGATATCTCCACCATGCCTTGTCTTTCAATTTTCGGAACTGATGGGGATCTCAAATACACAAAAGTAGGTACCAACAAGTAAGAAAAGTAGGTTGTGCATGATAGGATCCCAACTTAAGAGGTGTTTTGAGATAAGAAAAAAGAAAAAAGCCTTGAAAATGATATAAGAAAAGTCAAATATAGTCTCCAATCTTTAAAAAAACATTTAGCTATGCTTAACTTTGCAGCTAACAAAAACACAAAAGAACAAAATGTGATACACACAGTTCTCCGCGCGAGTGATCGATTTGGATGGATTTATTTTAGAAGCAAAATGCGATAAAAGGGTTTAAATCCCTTTTCGCACATGTGCGACAGTTTTTTCTTTTGAAATCGCACGGTCTCTTTTTAGGCGCATTGGCGAATAAACTTGTCGCACTATACAGCACTGATATTGTTGGATCCATGCTGTGGGTTGGAAAATGACCATCAATGTTAGAACCCAACATTGATTAAACGTTGTCAAGTAGCATGTTGTTGCAACGTTAGGTTTGAGTTGCTCAACGTCAGGACCTAATTCAACAAGTTCTCAACATTCTTTTATTGTCTTGTGCCTGCTGAGAGAGTATTTTTAATGTACAAAATGCATCAAAGTGGCCCCTGCAGCTTTCGATTTCACTGAACGTGGCCCTCGCTATGAAAAGATCGGACACCCGTGTTTCAGAATATTTTGCGGAAGAACATTCGTGAGGTGACCATTCTAGATCATATCTCTGACGGGTTTCAGGTCAGGCTCTCAAGTTCCTCCTGCTAAATTTGAGGCATTGAATTTCCACAGAATACTGCAGGGAAATAGGTTTAAGCAGGAATTAATAACCCTTTTGTTCTTTCAGGTACATTTTTGCTTTATTTTTATGTGAATGAAATTTTTTTTTTCCTAAGAGGATTTTTTTCCCAATATTACATTTTAATATTTCTATTTCAAATTCCTTCATCTATCAACAATGGACTGGGAAATAATTTTAGACCATTTAAGTAGCACCAGGACAAAAAAGTCCAGTATTTATTTATTTATTTTTTGTCTTTATTTTTGGTAAATATTTTTTTATCATTAAAATTAACAGTTTTACAATTTTTATGTATTTTTTTGTAAATACATTTTTTTTATATTATACATTTTTTTGTAAATGTTTTTATATATTTTTTGTAATTTTTTTAATTTTTTTAAGTAATATTTTTGCAACTTTTCGATAAACTTTTTAAATTTGAAGCATTGAATTTCCCCAAAATGCTGCGAGGAATTAAGATTAAGAAATAATTAATAACCCTTTGAGTACATTGTGGAATTTTGTGTTTTTTAAGGTAAATGTTTGCTTTATTTTTGTGCAACTTTGAATGAAATATATTTTTTTACTAAGATTTTTTTTCCATATTCAATTTTTATGTTTTTATTTCGAATTCCTTCATTTATCAACAATGGACTGTGAAATATTTTCAGCCCGTTTAAGTAGCACCAGGTCAAAAAAAGTCCAATATTTATTTATTTTTTGTAAATATTTTTTTTCCTTTTTTTTATCATTAATATGAACAGTTTTACAATTTTGTTGTATTTTTTTGTAAAAAAAAATTTGTAAAAAAATTGTATATATTTTTTGTAATTTATTAATTTTTTTAAGTAATATTTGTGCAACTTTTCGATAAACTTTTTAAATTTGAAGCATTGAATTTCCCCAAAATGCTGCAAGGAATTAAGATGAACAAATAATTAATAACCCTTCGAATACATTGTGGAATTTTGTGTCCTTTCAGGTAAATGTTTGCTTTATTTTTGTGCAACTTTGATTGAAATTTTTTTTTTACGAATACATTTTTTTTCCCTATTCGATTTTAATGTTTTTATTTCAAATTCTTTCATACATCAACAATGGACTGACATATTTCCAGCCCATTTAAGTAGCACCAGGTCAAAACAAGTCGTTGTTGGTACTTTTTTTTATTTTGAGTACATTGTGGACTTTTTTTTTGTCTTTGCGGGTCCATTTGTGCTCTATTTTTGTGTGACTTTGAATTATAATTTTTTTCCCAAGAGGATTTATTTTCCATATTAAATTGTAATATTTATTTTTCAAATTCCTTTATATATTAAAGACGAACTTGGAAATAATTGTAGCCCATTTAAATAGCGCCAGAACAAAACAAAACATTTTTTTTTTTTTTTTTACTTTTTTGTAATTTTTTTTGTAGTTTTTTTGTAAATGTTTTACAATTAAAAAAAAAAAAAAAAAGAAATCTTTCTAATTTTATTTTTATAAAAAAATATTAATGTTTTTTTAATGTTTGCTCTATTTTCGTGTGACTTTGAATTAAATATTTTTTTCTTAAGAGGATTTTTTTTTTCCATATTCAATTTGAATATTTTTGATTCAAATTCCTTTATATTTGAACAACGGCCTGGGAAATACTTTCATCCCATTTAAATAGCGCCAGGACGCGAGTTTTATTTAGTTCTATTTATTTATTTACTGTATATTGATTTTTTTTTCTATTAATCTTCATATGTCTTTCTTGTATTTTATTCTTTATCTCTACACATGGTTGTTACTATTTTACAAGTTGTATTATTTTTTATTTTCCAACGTTCCTCAGATGAGCCATCTGCCTCAGGAGTTATCGGCTGTGTTTAAAGGAGGTGCTTTTGTGTCAGCTTCCTGGTGGCCATGGTCTGATGACCTCCTGGTGCAGATGGCTCCTGTGATAGTGTTTACTCACATGTCTCCTCTGTACTCAGCCATGCAATCATTTGTCCATATAGTTGCAAATGTGTGTATGTTATGTGTGTATGTGTTTGTGTTTGGTATCTGTGTCCGGGTGTACGTATGTGATAATGGGGGATATGGGTTACCGGGGTATTGTTTTTAACTTTGTAAAACATGCATTTCTTTCATGTATGAAGAGAGCTTTATAAATAAAGTTTGATTGATTGATTTAATTGATTGAAAAAGTACTCAGGGAGTTAGAAGTCATGTATAAAAACATTTTTGGACACTTTTTTTTTTCTTTCTATTTCACAATTCATTTAAGCATTTTTTTTCTTTTACCTCTATAACACAGTTCAATGAAGGAAGAATAATATTGATTTCACATTATTATTATTTTTTATTCATGAGTCTCACCTGCCTCAAAATAAAAAGACAAAATGTCTTATTCAGACTTTTTTTTCCCCCTAAATTATTTTTATTGTCAGTTTTCTTAATAGTTAAAAACAACAGACAAACATATACACATATAATAAAATAAATGAATAAAATATGAAAATAAAAATAATGAATAAAGAAGGTTTTTACACAGATTATAACATGTAAAAACAAAATACATACAAAGAGGCTTAACATATCAGTTGATTGTCCACTTTCATCAATTACATCAATTATGCCAAGACACATCGTTGTTAGGGGGGTTGACTACAGTTTCAGGTATTCCAAGATAGGTCTCCACACATCACAAAATGTATGTAAGTTACCAGATATCTCATATCCAATGTTCCCTCTAAGGTGCGCGCCTGTGCAATTGTGCACTGCTCAAGCGTCCTCTGCGCACGGCAAATCTATGCCACGCACAAAATCAAATAGAAAAAATAAGCGCATAACAATTTTCGACACGACAGAAAAAACAGTTTTCATCATCATTGTTCAAATAATGTAACGTTTGTCGAGACGCTTTGAGGACATGAATTCCATCGATCACTTTACTGAGCAAAACTCTTTATTGTCGGCCATAAACACATCACCAAAACATTAGTAAAAAAAAAAAAGATATCTAGCAAAACTGGTCATTTTCTGCAGTACAAACCAGACCAAAACCAACTTTGTTATATCAACAGCAGCCGCTTGCTCTTTCTCACTTGCGCCAAACACATGCACATATGGCACTAAGCCAGTGATGCGTTTACAGCCACACAAAAAGTCGGACAACTCCAACACCACACATAAAGTGTCATTCCAGGTCGTTACACTATGATTTATCAATCAAATGTGTGCTTATTCTAGTGTCATTTATTAGGAATCTTAATTTATAAATATTAGTCATGAAATGCTGTTAGTATATTAAATAAATACTAATAAAAATATATTTTTTACAAACAGGAAGTTGCAGGAATGTACACATGATTCCCTGCTTACATCTCATTGTGCAACATGTGAATGTTTTAATGGGAACTAAATGCAATGTCTGAAAGGGGTACAAACTATTTCCAAAGCAGGACCTCCACCCAGACAAACAATACAAGTACACAGTTCATGAAAAACAATATTTTTTGTTATTGTCATTGTAAGTGGGCCTAAACACTTATATTAGAAAATAACCTCATGGAAATGACTGCTGTCATTTGATTATAATAATAAGAGAATGTTGTCTGTCTATCTGTGTTGGCCCTGCGATGAGGTGGGGACTTGTCCAGGGTGTACCCCGCCTTCCGCCCGAATGCAGCTGAGATAGGCTCCAGCACCCCCCGCGACCCCGAAAGGGACAAGCGGTAGAAAATGGATGGATGGATGGAGATTGAACTTGTTATGTAGTCAGGTTTGGGACAGGTGTGCTGCTGGTGTAGCCACAGTGTGCACGTCTGATGTTGCTCACATGGGCTCCACTGAATGCTCAGGGAGTTTTTGCGTTTGCTCACACACATGAAAAATTAGAGGGAACATTGCTCATATCTCAGTTTTTCAATGTGGAAGATTCCCACAAGCTCCCTCAACCAGGCTCCAAACTTAGACGGTGACTTTATTCAGACTTTTTTCTGGAGAGAAAAAAAAAATACTGTCCTATTTCTTAGAACGCTCACTCATCCTCTCATACCCGTCCTCAAATGCCATCCAATCCGCCAACTGATTGAATAACCCCCCAACAACAATACAAGGGAATTGTAATTACACACACTCCTAATGAGACACACTTGTCTGCACTCCACGCACACAAACAACAAGCGCATCAAATTCAAGTCTTTTTTCTCCTCTCCGAGTCTGCATTATGCCTCTCGGCTAAGGGGGAGAAAAGAGCATGTGAAAACAACTTGTCGCCTTTCTTCATGTCAATCTCCATTAGTGTTGGAGTGCCGCTTGAGTGGAGCCTTGTGAATGGCTTCCATTCTTTCTGTTCCCTCCGCTTCCAGGGGCAACACAGACAGGAATTCCAGCGCTCTGCCTCCCCGGGTTATGGCGGTGGTGTAATCAAGAGGTGGTCTGTGACATCTTCATAGACGTGTTTGTCACCATCGCTTTAGAAAACCTCATCCTTGATACTGGGGGTGTTCGATGGTCCACAGTGGGGAGATTCCACCACAGCAGCTAAACTGTACCAAAGTGCTCAGGAAATAATAACGGCCCCAAACCACAACACAAGTGTATTTGTGTCATTCCAATTAGGGGGAAACAAAACAAACAAGAAAAGCACTTGTAGGGTGCACTATCTAATACTTAAAAACAAACTTGAAAACAGACAGTGATCCGGATCAGCCCCAAAATGTCATCGTTTACCCTGTTTCTGACGTTTTCTCAAATTTGCTCAACATTTTTGAGTTAATGTTGCTAACTAACAGACAAACTAATGACTAATTAAGCAAAGAGTAAATCAAATGCATGTTTGGTTTGTTGCTTGATTTTTTTTTTTTTTTTTTTTTAATAAATGTTTTTTTGTGAATTTGTTGTTATTTTTATTGTATTTTTTGTAAATGTTTTGTAATTTCTTGATATTTTTGATGTAAATTGTTTGTAAATGTGTAGATTTTTTTATTGGTTTTTTATTAATTTATTTGTAAATGTTTTGTAATTTGTAATGTTTATTTGTATTTTTCATTTTTGTACTTTTTTAAATTTATAGTAATTTTTTTTTTTTTTTTTTTTGGTCCTGTCCAGCTACTAAGGCAAATCATATAGTTGATGTAGATGCCCATGTCGGCTGTACAGATTTACTTTACAAAAGACGAATGTTGGATACTTCTCTTGTTGCCTTATTTGTATTTGACTTTATTAAATGTATTTATATTGTTATTTGGTGCAGCCGGGCTGTAGCAGGAGGGGATAGAAAGAGAAAAAAGGGAAGACAGAGGGGAAAATTGTGGGGACAAGAGGGGGATAAGACAGAGAGACAACAACAATAACAATAACAACAACAGAACAGCATCAGCAAATAGGATATGTACAAATATGATGGTAAAAGTGATAGCAAAGAAGCAGTTAGTGAAATAAATAATAATACAGAAATGACAATGAGCATTATTACACTACAAATGGAGCAATACAAATACCAATAGAAACAGCACTATTGATAATGAATAATAACAATAACTACCTCTATTATCAACAATACAATTGTTCAAAAACAACAATGCATATATGTAATGATAACTTGAAATACAAAAAAAGCAGATAAATGGAGTGGAAGAAGGAGAAGTGAACTGTATTAACCTTGTAGATTGTTATAGTAACAATAGGTTAAGCTTTGTCAGTGTGCCATGTGTTACCCAGTTTAACCCAGGGCAACAACATTATTATATGTTTGTTGAAACGTGATTATATGCATGAGTGTATGTATGCATATGTGCTTGTATATGTACAGAATGTGTATATGTGTTTGTACAGTGAATGTATATGTACAGTATGTGTAATTTTTTTGTATTTCAAAAAATATGTCCGTTATTTTATGTAACCTGTTTTGATTTTTAAAATTATTTAAAAAAAAAAAAAAAAAAAAATTGGGGGCAGGGGGTAAAAAAATTAAAATCAATTTTTTGTAGTTCTTTAATTTTTGTAGTACTTTTTTGGTAAACCTTTTGGAAATGTGTTGTTACTTTTGTGTAATTTATTTAAAATGTTTGTGTTAATAATTTTGTACATTTTGCAAATAAATGCTTTAATTTAATTTTATTTAATTTTATTTTATTTTGTTTTATTTAATTTTATTTTGCTTTATTTAGTTTTTTGTGTGTGTTTATTTTTGTACATTATTTTATTGTGTTTTGTTTTGTTTATTACATTACATTACAGCAAGAGGGTCACTCACTCTCTTTGTCTCTGTGGGGGGAGGCGAGACCAAAAGCATACGCACACACACAGAAGTTCAGCCTCATAATGTAAACATAAGGTAACATGGTAGAAATTATCAGGTGTTCTGGCGAGACGTGCGCGTATTTAAAATTAAAGCACCCCCTGCATTTGCGAATGTAATTGCGCATTAAAGGACTCTCTACCCCTGAGTAAAATGGTGACGCTATATTTAGTTTTTTGTCACAAACATGTTTAAACTACAAATGATCATAACATTTTGGGTTGTGTTGCTAAGTAACTAACTAACTGACAAGCAGGTGGACAATCCTCCTGGCGGAGGAAACTATGTTTGAGTTGGTTTTGTACACCAGTGTCAGGGCAGTCAAAATTCTAAATTCAAATTTAACTTCAAATTAAAAGCTTACAAGACTTTAGATAAAACTGTAGGCAGATTTTCAACAAATAAATGACGTGCATTCACGTAAAACATTAGAAAAAATGTTAGTTCAGCACATTTTGACAATAGAATTGTGGTGAGGTCTTTTTGGAGTCAATTTACTGAGATTAATTTTTAATCAGAATAATTACGATTGTGATTTTTGATTAATCGCAGTAATTTACTTTACAAGTAATCAATATGATAAAGTGCGATTAATATGACTTTTTACAAAATTAATCGATTGACAGCACTTGTTTGAAGAGAAATTAGTTTGGTTAGATTTTTTTAAAACAGATTAATCACATTTGTGCTTTTTGATTAATCGCAGTAAATTACTTCCTTTTATGTTAAAATAACCAGAAAAGATTGAAGTATTTTTTTCAGTATAAAAGCATGAAATACATTTCATGATTTCATACACGATTAATGCGATAATTTTTTGTCATTAATCGCAGGAGTTAATGCTTAAAAATCTGACAACCCAATAAACTATTTGTATTATAAATATGAGTTATTCATATCAACAATTCCACTTGTTTCTTATTACATTATACCAGTGGTGTTCAAAGTGTGGCCCACCAGCATCTTCAGTTTGGCTCGCCAAACGCAAATGGTAAAATAAGAAATCTCACACGCAACGTGTTTTCAAACTAATTTTAAATAACTGACGAGCCTGTTGCTGTACGTTAGCTGTCATCTAGTGGGTGACATGAGTAATTTAGGTCAATGACCACAATATCATTTAAAGCAGTTATGGCACGGCATGTACTTATATGACCCAATCCAAACAACCTTCCCTCATCATGGCGCAAAAAAAAAATTAAACCAACACAAAAAGTCAACACACATGGTCACACATAACACAAACCTGCTCACTGAACTTTTTGGATATTTAAAAAAACAAACCCATCCAAGCACCATAAGACATTCACAACTACACCCATGTCAATCATTTGCAATGCATGATGGGAAAAATGCAAAACACTCTCTCCACACTTATCCATGTTTGGCACGTTTTAGCTGCTTGATATTCCTGATTGATTACAAAACTTTAGGGAGGTCATCACAGAAGTAAACAAGGTAAGAGTCAAACTTTTACAACTCACATATACTCTTAATATCTGATTATATAAATAATATATCCAAGTATGATTAATATACTGTGTATATATATATATATATATATATATATATATATATATATGTATATATGTATATGTGTGTATATACAGTATATGTATATGGACACAGAGTCCATGGTTCTCGTCCGGGAAAGGGTGGAGTGCCATCTCCGGGTTGGGGAAGAGATTTTGCCCCATGTGGAGGAGTTCAAGTACCCAGGAGTCTTGTTCACGAGTGAGGGAAGAGTGGATCGTGAGATCGACAGGCGGATCGGTGCGATGTCTTCAGTAATGCGGACGCTGTATCGATCCATTGTGGTGAAGAAGGAGCTGAGCCGGAAGGCAAAGCTCTCAATTTACCGGTCCATCTACGTTCCCATCCTCACCTATGGTCATGAGCTTTGGGTTATGACTGAAAGGACAAGATCACGGGTACAAGCGGCCGAAATGAGTTTCCTCCGCCGGGTGGCGGGGCTCTCCCTTAGAGATAGGGTGAGAAGCTCTGTCATCCGGGAGGAGCTCAAAGTAAAGCTGCTGCTCCTCCACATGGAGAGGAGCCAGATGAGGTGGTTCGGGCATCTGGTCAGGATGCCACCCGAACGCCTCCCTAGGGAGGTGTTTAGGGCACTTCCGACCGGTATGAGGCTACAGGGAAGACCCAGGACACGTTGGGAAGACTATGTCTCCCGGCTGGCCTGGGAACGCCTCGGGATCCCCCGGGAAGAGCTGGACGAAGTGGCTCGGGAGAGGGAAGTCTGGGCTTCCCTACTTAGACTGCTGCCCCCGCGACCCGACCTCGGATAAGCGGAAGAAGATGGATGGATGGATGGATGGATGGAGTATATGGACGACGTGGTGAAGTTGGGAGAGTGGGAGAGTGGCTGTGCCAGCAATCTGAGGGTTACTGGTTCAATCCCCACCTTCTACCATCCTAGTCACGTCCATTGTGTCCTTGAGCAAGACACTTTACCCTTGCTCCTGATGGGCCTGGTTAGCGACGTGCATGGCAGCTCCCGCCATCAGTGTGTGAATGTGTGTGTGAATGGGTGAATGTGGAAATAGTGTCAAAGCGCTTTGAGTTCCTTAAAAAAGGTAAAAAAGTGCTATACAAGCACAACCCATTTACCATTTACCATATGTACTGTATACTGTATATGTGTTTACATGTATGTATTTATGAATGAATGAATGAATGATCTTTATTTGTCATTGTGCATATACAGGTACAGGTCCAACGAAATTTAGGTTGCTTCCCTGAGGTTTATATATATATATATATATGTGTATATAGGTATATATACATTTACATATATGTATGTATATATGTGTCTATATATATATAGGCTATATGTATATATATGCATGTATATATGTATGTGTATATATATATATATATATACAGTATATGTTTATATGTGTGTATAGGTATGTATATATGTACCGGTATGTACATATGTATGTGTATATATATATATATATATATATATATATATATATATATATATATATATGTATATATATACATATATATATATATATATATATATATATATATATATATATATATATATATATATATATATATATACATATATATATATATATATATATATATATATATATATATATATATATATATATGATAGGATAGGATAGGACTTTATTGTCATTGCACAAGTACAACAAAACTATGTTTTCAGCACAAACCCGGTCAAGATTAGACAAACAAACAGTGTACAGGATTGCAGAACAGGAACCCTGATGGGTCGCCAAAGGCGCCCCGTAAAAGATAAGAAAAAGGTAAAACGCTGGGGAAGAAGATGAGTAAAAAAATACAATCTAGACTGGGCTCCTATGGGGGCCTAGTCTGGAGTGGGAAAAACCTCCATGGAATGCACACATAAACACGTTACATTTAATCACGACAACTCGCAACAGAGGGGCTGGGAGTTGGGACCCTGGAGGGCGACTGCTATGAAGTGCTGCCAGCCGTCCATCACCCCGAGGGGAATCGAGCAGTGGTGAAGGCGTGGGGTGGGGGAGGGGTGATGTGTGTGTATGTGCCCATTGTCTTGGGTGTGATGATGTCATGTTCATAGACTGGGGCCGTTCTGCATGCAAGCAAAAGTTCGACTCCAGGTGTCTTTGAGGAGGGAGGGAGGTCAAAAGCGTCCATCATTGAGGTGTCCTCGGGGATGTTTTCAGAACAGCCTGTTCCTGTTGTTCACAGCGTCAAGGCCATTCGAGGGAGTCAAATCGTAGATTTATATATATATATATACAAACCCTGTTTCCATATGAGTTGGGAAATTGTGTTACATGTAAATATAAACGGAATACAATGATTTGCAAATCCTTTTCAACCCATATTCAATTGAATGCACTACAAAGACAAGATATTTGATGTTCAAACTCATAAACTTTTTTTTTTTTTTTTGCAAATAATAATTAACGTAGAATTTCATGGCTGCAACACGTGCCAAAGTAGTTGGGAAAGGGCATGTTCACCACTGTGTTACATGGCCTTTCCTTTTAACAACACTCAATAAGCGATTGGGAACTGAGGAGACACATTTTTTAAGCTTCTCAGGTGGAATTCTTTCTCATTCTTGCTTGATGTACAGCTTAAGTTGTTCAACAGTCCGGGGGTCTCCGTTGTGGTATTTTAGGCTTCATAATGCACCACACATTTTCAATGGGAGACAGGTCTGGACTACAGGCAGGCCAGTCTAGTACCTGCACTCTTTTACTATGAAGCCACGTTGATGTAACACGTGTCTTGGCATTGTCTTGCTGAAATAAGCAGGGGCGTCCATGGTAACGTTGCTCGAACATATGTTGCTCCAAAACCTGTATGTACCTTTCAGCATTAATGGTGCCTTCACAGATGTGTAAGTTACCCATGTCTTGGGCACTAATACACCCCCATACCATCACAGATGCTGGCTTTTCAACTTTGCGCCTATAACAATCTGGATGGTTCTTTTCCTCTTTGGTCCGGAGGACACGACGTCCACAGTGTTCAAATACAATTTGAAATGTGGACTCGTCAGACCACTTTTCCACTTTGTATCAGTCCATCTTAGATGAGCTCAGGCCCAGTGAAGCCGACGGCGTTTCTGGGTGTTGTTGATAAACGGTTTTCGCCTTGTATAGGAGAGTTTTATCTTGCACTTACAGATGTAGCGACCAACTGTAGTTACTGACAGTGGGTTTCTGAAGTGTTCCTGAGCCCATGTGGTGATATCCTTTACACACTGATGTCGCTTGTTGATGCAGTACACCCTGAGGGATCGAAGGTCACGGGCTTAGCTGCTTACGTGCAGTGATTTCTCCAGATTCTCTGAACCCTTTGATGATATTACGGAACATAGATGGTGAAATCCCTAAATTCCTTGCAATAGCTGGTTGAGAAAGGTTTTTCTTAAACTGTTCAACAATTTGCTCACGCATTTGTTGACAAAGTGGTGACCTTCGCCCCATCCTTGTTTGTGAATGACTGAGCATTTCATGGAATCTACTTTTATACCCAATCATGGCACCCACCTGTTCCCAATTTGCCTGTTCACCTGTGGGATGTTCCAAATAAGTGTTTGATGAGCATTCCCCAACTTTATCAGTATTTATTGCCACCTTTCCCAACTTCTTTGTCACGTGTTGCTGGCATCAAATTCTAAAGTTAATGACTATTTGCATGTTTATCAGTTTGAACATCAAATATGTTGTCTTTGTAGCATATTCAACTGAATATGGGTTGAAAATGATTTGCAAATCATTGTATTCCGTTTATATTTACATCTAACACAATTTCCCAACTCATACGGAATCGGGGTTTGTATATGTGTGTACTACTTTCCATTATTTTGTATTACTTTACATGCCGTCGGCTTTCAGCCCAATGCGGCCTCCAAGTCAAAAAGTTTGGACACCCCTACATTATTCATGCCGAATATGTCATTTATCAAATTTGTATTTCATTCCCACAAACGGCGCCCCACTGGCGGCACTTTAGACACCCGTGGTTTACGGATTTCGCCAGGGAGTGTCGCCAAGTCTTCTTAGCACTATTGCTAGTCACGCCCGCTTGCAAAGGTGTTCCGCACACTTCCACACCTCTCCTTTCACGGTGGCATTAATGCACACTTCCCACGGCTTGTGGAGGCGCCCTGCATGACCGCTGATAACCGAGTCGACGCCTAAACGCTTTCAATGCATAGTTGCGCGCTGAAAAATCTCTTCGAGGTCTGAATACTCGCCACATACAACTTGGCAACACTATTGCTAAGTCTTCTTATTCTCTTGCAGACCAGTACAAACATTGTTCAAATCAATAGTTTGCTGATGAGGTGTGTCCTCTGCACATATACATATTGAATTTCATATTGTGGCTAACCCAATTAGGCTAGTCTCGCTAGTCCCAGGGGGAGCCATTTTTCCCCGGGGAACAATTGGAGCCACCTCCGCAGATATCCGCCCCATGACAGGAGCGGGTGGGCAGCGTTAGGACCCGCAGAGCTGCAGAATCCAATGTGATTTTTTAATGATGCTAATCTCCTTGGCGTCGTTATATAAGAATAATGAACGCACGGGCGGAAGGCGCACATAAATAGTACACAGGCAGCAAATAGTTAAATAAAATAACAACACAATTAGAGGGCACAAACACAAAAGCAGTCTTTTCACGTGGGATTCAGGGGGAGATGAATTCCTGCATTTCAAATCTAAGTGGCCATCGAGCGCCCTTTAATCAGGGCATTGTCCTTTATTGGATGAAATATTCATGCTGTACAAAAAGGAATGATAATGTGGCATTCTAGTCATTTTGAACACGGCCACAGAAAAATGCCTGATTGCCACAGTGGGGGGCCCGAGGGGGGGTGGGGGTTGCATGCAAAACTGTAATAAAAATAACGTTCAGACTAGAGATGTCCAATAATATCGGCTGATAAATGCGTTACAATGTAATATCGGAAATTATTGTTTTTTTTATTATCGGTATCGGGTTTTTTTTTAAAGTTTTTTTTCTTTATTAAATCAACATAAAAATCACAAGATACACTTACAATTAGTGCACCAACCCAAAAAACCTTCCTCCCCCATTTACACTCATTCACACAAAAGGGTTGTTTCTTTCTGTTATTAATATTCTGGTTCCTACATTATATATCAATATATATCAATTTTCGGCCAATAAATGCGTTAAAATGTAATATCGGAAATTATCGGTATCGGGTTTATTTTTTATTTTTTATTAAATCAACATAAAAAACACAAGATACACTTACAATTAGTGCACCAACCCAAAAAACCTTCCTCCCCCATTTACACTCATTCACGCTCATTCACACAAAAGGGTTGTTTCTTTCTGTTATTAATATTCCTACATTATATATCAATATATATCAATACAGTCTGCAAGGGATACAGTCCGTAAGCACACATGATTGTGCGTGCTGCTGGTCCACTAATAGTACTAACCTTTAACAGTTAATTTGACTAATTCTCATTAATTACTAGTTTCAATGTAACTGTTTTTATATTGTTTTACTTTCTTTTTTATTCAAGAAAATGTTTTTAATTTATTTATATTATTTTATTTTATTATTATTTTTTAAAAGTACCTTATCTTCACCATACCTGGTTGTCCAAATTAGGCATAATAATGTGTTAATTCCACGACTGTATATATCGGTTGATATCGGTATCGGTAATTAAAGAGTTGGACAATATCGGAATATCAGCAAAAAGCCATTATCGGACATCCCTAGTTCAGACATATTTGTGTGCATGAGTAAATACCACACGTCATCACAACTCCATACAGAGGGTGGCAGTATCCGCACCTGGTCTGCCAGAGAATAAGAAGACGTTGCAAGAGGGGTCAGGCTTTGTCGCTTTATTGCTCCTTTCGGATACTCTTTAAAAAAAACAAACTGAAACAAATAAAACAATGTTTACTGTGTTGTTTCCCTCCATTGAGCAAATTGGAACGCCTTAGAAGTCGCAAGCTTTGTCCTTGGTTCTGCTCCAAGAAGATGAACACAATGAATGTGTTGTTTGTCTTTGCAAATGCACACACTTTTTTGCATCACTCTGAGGATCCAGAGGAAGATGTACCAGGTGCCGGGGAGCGAGAGTGGACAAGAATATGTCAGCACTCGGCGCACACGCCAGTTTAACTTTCAGTTTCGTTAAACACAACACAAGAATAGGTAATAATACGTAAATAAATAATAGTAATTCCAAAAATAAAATTTAACAACTAAAATCATTCTAATTATATAGATATATATGTAAAAATACTACTAAAAATTATATTTATATAACAAAAAAAAATCTAAATAATAGATATATAATTATTTGTATTATTTTTGATTGCATATATATATATATATATATATATATATATATATATATATATATATATGATTATTATTATTTCTGATTGCATATGTGTTTAATATAATTGTATATACTGTACATGTAAAATATATAATTGCAAATATACATACATATATAAACATATATATACAGTATATATAAATATAATTTTCAGTATTTTTATATACATATTTGTATTTTTGTATTTACAGTATATATACTGTATATAGTGTATGTAATATGTACATACATATATTTATATATGTATAGTGTGTAGTGTGTGTATATATATATATATATATATATATATATATATATATATATATATATATATATATATATATATACATATACATATATATATACATATATACCGTATATATATATATATATATATATATATATATATATATATATATATATATATATATATATATATATATATATATATATATATATATATATATATACTGTATATTTTGTCAGTCCCTCAATTATATTCTGAGCATTCATTACAATTACATGCACGTGTGTTTTGGCTAATTTCGCCAAAAATTGTAGGATCAGAAAGACACACAAAGCTAAAAAACAACTGCATGAGAGAAATGCTACAAGTTGAGGAAACAAAAGAGAAGCTTGCCATGCTACCAGCGGACATTATTGGGATGCTGAGAAAAATTGACAGGGTACATTTATCTTTGTGTGTTTGTTTAATACGAGGCAGTGAGATTTTGCACTATGATAGAGCAACCGATTTACGTGGCTAAAGTTAGCCCAGCAAACTTGTGCGCTTTTGACAGTTGCAGCATTTGTCAGCCAGATGAGGTGGTTCGGGCATCTGGTCAGGATGCCACCCGAACGCCTCCCTAGGGAGGTGTTTAGGGCACGTCCGATCGGTAGGAGGCCGCGGGGAAGACCCAGGACACGTTGGGAAGACTATGTCTCCCGGCTGGCCTGGGAACGCCTCAGGGTCCCACAGGAAGAGCTGGACGAAGTGGCTGGGGAGAGGGAAGTCTGGGCTTCCCTGCTTAGGCTGCTGCCCCCGCGACCCGACCTCAGATAAGCGGAAGAAGATGGATGGATGGATGGATGGCATTTTTATTTGCAGCATTTTTTTTGCATTTGTCTTTGCTTTTAAATCATTTTTAATCTGCATATTTTTGTGCATTTGTTGTTGATCTTGCATCGTTTTTTAATTGACAGCATTTTGTTTTTGCATTTGTTTTGGTTCTTGCCGCGTTTATGTGGTTGTAGCATTTTTGATCTGCAGCTTTTTTATTTTGCATTTGTTTTTGATCTTGCTGCATTTAGGTAGTTGCAGCATTTTTCTATTGCATTTGTTTTTGATCTTGCTGCATTTAGGTAGTTGCAGTATTTTTATTTGCAGCATTCTTCTTTTGCACTTGTTTTGATCTTGCTGCACTTAGGTAGTTGCAGCATTTTTGTTTGCAGCATTTTTCTTTTGCATTTGTCTTTGTTCTTACAGCATTTTTAATTCACATAATTTTTTATGCCTTGGTTTTTGATCTTGCAGCGTTTATGTGGTTGCAGCATTTTTATTTGCAGCATTTTTCTTTTGCATTTGTCTTTGTTCTTACAGCATTTTTAATTCACATCATTTTTTACGTGTTAGTTTTGATCTTGCAGCGTTTATGTGGTTGCGGCATGTTTTTAAATTTAACTTACAGCATTTTCCTTTGCATTTGTTTTTTTATCTTGACATCTGTCTGTGGTTGCAGGATTTTTGATTTGCAGCATTTTGCTCTTGCATTTGTTTTTGTTCCTGCTGCATTTACGTGGTTGTAGCATTTTTAATTGGCGGCATTTTTAGTTTGTATTTGTTCTATATCGTGGAGAGTTTATGTGGCTGCAGTATTTTTATTTTGCAGCATTTGTTTTTGCATTTCTATTTGTTCTTACAGTTTTTTTTGCAGTATTTTTCTTTTGAATTGTTTATTTTTTTTAATTTTTTTACAGTATTTTCGATTTCTATCATTTATATGCATTTTTTTTATTTTTTTTTATCTTGCAGCGTTTATTTAGTTGCGGCATTTTTTAATCTACAGCATTTTCCCCTTGCATTAGTTTTTTTGTTCTTGCTGTCCATCCATCCATCCATTTTCTACCGCTTGTCCCTTTCAGAGTCGCGGGGGAAGGGGGGGGGGGGGGGTCCTGGAGCCTATCTCAGCTGCATTCGGGCGGTAGGTGGGGTACACCCTGGTTATGTGGTTTGCAACATTTTTAATTTGCAACAATTTATTTTGGATTTGTTTTTCTTCTTAGTGCATTTTTCAATTTTAAGCATTTTTCTTTTGTTTTGTTTTTCGATCCTGTCGCGTTTATGGGGTTGCAGTATTTTAAATAACTTTTGCATTGTGTTTTGTTTTTACAACTTTTTTTATTTGCAGCATGTTTCTTTTGAATTGTTTTTGTTCTCACAGCATTTTTCAATTTTCAGCATTTTTCTGTTTTTTTGTTTTTTTTGTTCTTCCCATATTCATGTGGTTGCAGCATTTTTCATACGCTGGTTTTATGGTGTTTGTGTGTTTTTGGATCAAACTCCGTATTTTATTGAGGATTATGACTGCCCCTAGAGGAATTAATGTGTATGAAAAATAAACAAATCATTGCCTCATTTTACAATGTTCATTGTGTGTATACAGATATTTATGTATTTATGTTTCAATGCATGGAATAACTTGATGCGTGATGTAGCGATATTCAAGTATATGTGTATACTTGTTCTTTGTAGGAGACAAAATGCATTGCTTTTCCTTAAAAAAAAGAATTCATTCATTCAGTATTTTAATGTGATTTGGTAAATTAAACTTCTTTCATTGACTCCAGCTGCTTATGGGATTATGTTGCCATAGCAACGGTTTTGCCGTTCTCTCTCCCTCTCTCTCTCTCTCTCCAAATCATGGTTTTCTTCCATTTTTTGCTGTGATACCGCGAGACTCAGCGGAGCGCTCCGCTTTAAGACGACTGCTCTCGCGAGAGTTGACGTGCGGCCAAAGAGGCGGTGGCGTCATCGGCGGCGAAGGGGCGGAGCGAACCTTTTTGCAACTTTGGATGAACTTCTGAGTCGAACAAACGGCAGGCAGGCAGTGAGGAAACACACACACACACTCACACTACTACACGGCCAGAAGAAGACACAAAGTGTACAAATCCGGGACGTCTTATTTTTTTTATTTTTTTTGAATGAACATCCGTGACTGACAAGCGAAGGTGTGTTTTTGTCATCTCTTGACGAGCGAAGGGATGAGAAGGTTCCGTGAATGAAAAAGGTGAGTTGACTTCCATCTTCCCACACTTTCCGACACAAACATGTCAAAACGTGACGCTTCATTAAGTCGTCTTTATTCGGCTTTCTTCACGCTTCCTTTAGACTAAAGCGAGCCCAAAAGTTTCGCTAGCGGTCTCGAAATGTGACCCTCCCAACGCCGCCGCTACCTGCTTCTACTACATTGTTTCATTTGTATCTCCATGGCGGAAAAAAGACGGAACCAAAACGTTAAATGGTGTCTCATTGGAGAAACAGGAAACCTTGCGTATCAGATGAGATGTCTCGCTGCAGCCGCCCATGCGAATCACACAGGAAACTCACAAGTGTGTCCGTCCTCTCCTTTGAGGTGCATCGGTGACTTGATTTGTTTGCCAGCTGACTCTATGATGTCTGCAATGTGCCCAATCAATCAAAATGGTCGTCTTGTGTGTGTGGAGGCTACTTCAGCCTTGGTGATGTAACAGCTGTGCATCCAAGTGATGCAGGTGATATTCGAGCACGTTCCGACTAGAAAGTCCGTTAACAGAGAATATAACAACTCTAGGTTGTGTAACTTCTGAAATGTTTGAGAAAGCTAACAGTAAGCATGTGTCAAGTACCAAAATATAGGACTGTGAAGTGTTTATCTGGAAAAATGTGTCAAAAAAAAAGAAGAAGCTAGCATGCTAATATGTCTGTCAAGTACCAAAATATCAAACTCGAAGGTGTACGTCTGAATAAATCGTCCAAAAAGCCTGCATGCCTATTTTAGCATGATTTCAGCTAACAGGTAGCATCTGTCAAGTACCAAAATATCCAACTCGAAGGTGTATGTCTGAATAAATCTTCAAAAAAAGCTAACATGCCTATTTTAGCATGATTTCAGCTAACAGGTAGCATCTGTCAAGTACCAAAATATCAAACTTGAAGGTGTATATCTGAATAAATCGTCCAAAAAGCCTGCATGCCTATTTTAGCATGATTTCAGCTAACAGGTAGCATCTGTCAAGTACCAAAATATCAAACTCGAAGGTGTATGTCTGAATAAATCGTCAAAAACGCCTGCATGCCTATTTTAGCATGCATATAGCTAACAGGAAGCATCTGTCAAGTACCAAAATATCAAACTCGAAGGTGTATGTCTGAATAAATCGTCAAAAACGCCTGCATGCCTATTTTAGCATGCATATAGCTAACAGGTAGCATCTGTCAAGTACCAAAATATCAAACTCGAAGGTGTATGTCTGAATAAATCGTCAAAAAAGCTAGCATGCCTATTTTAGCATGAGTTCAGCTAACAGGTAGCATCTGTCAAGTACCAAAATATCAGTATGTCTGAATAAATCGTCCAAAAAGCCTGCATGCCTATTTTAGCATGATTTCAGCTAACAGGTAGCATCTGTCAAATACCAAAATATTAAACTCTAAGGTGTATGTCTGAATAAATCGTCAAAAAAGCCTGCATGCCTATTTTTTAGCATGATTTCAGCTAACAGGTAGCATCTGTCAAGTACCAACATATCCAACTCGAAGGTGTATGTCTGAATAAATCGTCAAAAAAGCTAGCATGCCTATTTTAGCATGAGTTCAGCTAACAGGTAGCATCTGTCAAGTACCAAAATATCAAACTCGAAGGTGTATGTCTGAATAAATCTTAAAAAAAATCCAGCATGCCTATTTTAGCATGATTTCAGCTAACAGGTAGCATCTGTCAAGTACCAAAATATCAGTATGTCTGAATAAATCGTCAAAAAAGCCTGCATGCCTATTTTTTTAGCATGATTTCAGCTAACAGGTAGCATCTGTCAAGTACCAAAATATCAAACTCGAAGGTGTACGTCTGAATAAATCGTCCAAAAAGCCTGCATGCCTATTTTAGCATGATTTCAGCTAACAGGTAGCATCTGTCAAGTACCAAAATATTAAACTCTAAGGTGTATGTCTGAATAAATCGTCAAAAAAGCCTGCATGCCTATTTTTTAGCATGATTTCAGCTAACAGGTAGCATCTGTCAAGTACCAACATATCCAACTCGAAAGTGTATGTCTGAATAAATCTTCAAAAAAAGCTAACATGCCTATTTTAGCATTATTTCAGCTAACAGGTAGCATCTGTCAAGTACAGAAATATCAAACTTGAAGGTGTATGTCTGAATAAATCGTCAAAAAAGCCTGCATGCCTATTTTAGCATGTTTACAGCTAACAGGTAGCATCTGTCAAGTACTAAAATATCAAACTCGAAGGTGTATGTCTGAATAAATCGTCCAAAAAGCCTGCATGCCTATTTTAGCATGATTTCAGCTAACAGGTAGCATCTGTCAAGTACCAAAATATCAAACTTGAAGGTGTGTGTCTGAATAAATTGTCAAAAAAGCTAGCATGCCCATTTTAGCATGATTTCAGCTAACAGGTAGCATCTGTCAAGTACCAAAATATCAAAGTCGAAGGTGTATGTCTGAATAAATCGTCAAAAAAGCCTGCATGCTTATTTTAGCATGATTTCAGCTAACAGGTAGCATCTGTCAAATACCAAAATATCAAACTCTAAGGTGTATGTCTGAATAAATTGTCAAAAAAGCTAGCATGCCTATTTTAGCATGATTTCAACTAACAGATAGCATCTGTCAAGTACCAAAATATCAAACTCGAAGGTGTATGTCTGAATAAATCGTCAAAAAAGCCTGCATGCCTATTTTAGCATGGTTACAGCTAACAGGTAGCATCTGTCAAGTACCAAAATATCAAACTCGAAGGTGTATGTCTGAATAAATCGTCAAAAAAGCTAGCATGCCTATTTTAGCATGCTTACAGCTAACTCTGTCAAGTACCAAAATATCACACTCAGAGGTGTATGTCTGAATAAATCGTCAAAAAAGCCTGCATGCCTATTTTAGCATGCTTACAGCTAACAGGTAGCATCTTGTCAAGTACCAAAATATCAAACTTGAAGGTGTATGTCTGAATAAATCGTCAAAAAAGCCTGCATGCTTATTTTAGCATGATTTCAGCTAGGGCTGCAACTAACAACTAATTTGATAATCGATTAATCTGTCGGTTATTACTTCGATTAATAAACGGATAAAATAGACAAACTACATTTATATCCTTTCCAGTATTTTATTGAAAAAAAACAGCATGCTGGCACCATACTGGCACCATACTTATTTTGATTATTGTTTCTCAGCTGTTTGTAAATGTTGCAGTTTATAAATAAAGGTTTATATATATATATATATATATATATATATATATATATATATATATATATATATATATATATATATAAGGAGCATCTGCACATGCGCACAGCATAGATCCAACGAATCGATGACTAAATTAATCACCAACTATTTTTATAATCGATTTTAATGTATTTAATCGATTAGTTGTTGCAACCCTAATTTCAGCTAACAGGTAGCATCTGTCAAGTACCAAAATATCAAACTCGAAGGTGTATGTCTGAATAAATCGTCAAAAAAGCTAGCATGCCTATTTTAGCATGCTTACAGCTAACCGGTAGCATCTGTCAAGTACCAAAATATCAAACTCGAAGGTGTATGTCTGAATAAATCTTCAAAAAAAGCTAGCATGCCTATTTTAGCATGATTTCAGCTAACAGGTAGCATCTGTCAAAAAGTACCAAAATATCAAACTCGAAGGTGTATGTCTGAATAAATTGTCAAAAAAGCTAGCCTGCTTACAGCTAACAGGTAGCATCTGTCAAATACCAAAATATCAAACTCGAATGTGAATGTCTGAATAAATCGTCAAAGCTAGCATGCCTATTTTAGCATGCTTACAGCTAACAGGTAGCATCTGTCAAGTACCAAAATATCCAACTCGAAAGTGTATGTCTGAATAAATCGTCAAAAAAGCTAGCATGCCTATTTTAGCATGATTTCAGCTAACAGGTAGCATCTGTCAAGTACCAAAATATCCAACTCGGAGGTGTATGTCTGTGAAATTAGGTAACAAGCTACTATGTCAATGTCAACATGATAACAGATAGCGTTAGCCATGTGCCAAATACATGACACTTGCAAACATAGCTAACAAAAACATGCATGCTAACAGTAGGCATGTGTCAAGTACTCAAATATCAGACTCAGAGGTCTATGCCTGTGAAATGAGCTAAAAAGTTACCATTTCAACGTCAACATGCGAGCAGTTAGTGTTAGCCAAGTACTAAAATATGACACTCGCAAAAATAGCTAAAAAGCATGCACAGTAAGCATGTGTCAAGTACCAAAATATCACTCTGAAGTGTATGTCTGAAAAAAATGCCCAAAAAGCTAGCATGCTAAAGTTTACATGCTAACAGGTCAAGTAGCAAAATATCAGACTCTAAGGTGTATGTCTGTAAAATGAGCTAAAATGTTTGCATGCAAACATCATGTTAGCGTTAGCCAAGTACTAAGTGATATGACCCCTGCTAAAATAGCTTGCATGCTAACAGTTAGCATCTGTCGAGTACATGTCGTTGTTGTCACGGATGAGGCCCACTACTATATATGATACGATATATGGTGTATATCTGGGAAAAAAATGCCGAAAAAGCTAGCATGCCAATTTTAGCATGCTTACACGCTAACAGAATCTGTCAAGTACCAACGTTATTAAGCAGTGGCACAAACATTCATGCCATTTCAAAACAGAAAGTACAAGATTGTCAGAGACATTTTAAAACAAGCTATTAGTGCACTTTTGTGCATGATGTCACTAAGATGACATATCAAAACAACACTAAATTAAAGTGCACTTTTTGTACAGAACACCACTACAATAGTTTAAAACAAATAAAGTGCACTTTTGTGCATGATGTCACACAAGATATTTCAATAACTGTCAAATAAAAATGAGCTGCATAATAGGAAATCAAATAGTGTATGTCCTTCGCTATGTGGTAGGTTCCTGCGGACGTTATCTCCTTCTGTTGTTGATTATTTTTTTATACAGTGTTGATGTGGAAATGGTTGCCTCAGCATTTTGTTGGTGTGGCACACTCTTCATTCTCTAGCGGGTGACATTTCAAATGATGCTACATATTAGCAGTAATGCTACTTTTTGTAGCAACGCTTTTGCCCCACACTTGACAAATTACGGTTGTCTGTTCAACATCTTCCCGCTTGAAGCCAAACCACTGCCAGACGATGGACCCCCTGCTGTTTTTCTTGGGAATTAATTCTTCCTTCATTTGTTACCAGATTCGCACCTTCTTTCTCTCGTATCACCACTCGCACCGCACCTCTAGCATCACAGCTAACGTTACCCATGCCGCTACCTCTCTGCTCTGCGAGGGCGTGTACGTATGTGACGTGTGTAAGAAGGTGCGCTTGTTTTATGTCTCTGTGAAAAGGAGAGACAAGAAAGAGTGAGAAGAGCATGTAGTGTAATGCCCGCAGCTAAAAGCAACTGCGTGAGAACGTATACTCGAATATCACGATATAGTCATTTTCTATATCGCACAGAGACAAACCCGCGATATATCGAGTATATCGATATATCGCCCAGCCCTAGTGTAGTGTATATCTGAAAAAAAGTTGCCAAAAAAGCCTGTTTGCTAATTTTAGTACACTTACTTGCTAACAGTTAGCATGGGCCAAGTACCAAAATATGACACCTGCAAAAGTTGCTAAAAAAGCTTGCACTGCTAACAGTTAGCATGTGTCAAGTACCAAAATATGTTTGCGTGCTGCGCCATTGACTAACATCAGCAAGAAGCATTTTGACTTTGGAATGGTTTGAATAAGTTGTGTTAGAAAAGTTGAAATATTGCCTATTCATTTTCAATGGAAAATTGTGGCCCCCTTCGGAGGCATATTCGACGAGCGTAAGAAAAAGGAAGACTGCTGCTCGAGTGTGCGACGGAATACTTGCAAAACTGGAAAAATGTTTTGATTGATTGATTGAAACGTTTATTAGTAGATTGCACAATACAGTACATATTCCGTACAATTGACCACTAAATGGTAACCGAATAAGTTTTTCAACTTGTTTAAGTCGGGGTCCACGTTAATCAATTCATGGTAAAAAGTCATGTCAAGTTAAAAGCATGTATAAAATATGTTTTGAATGAAACCGGCCCTATAGATCCTATTCTGCTTGTGTTTTTTTTGTCACGTTACAAAATACTTTTTTTTTTCGATACAAACACTTCCACTGCAAGCTGAGAATGGGCTCTCGGCCAATCACGGGGGACCTGGCCCCCGAGCCTTGTGATGTGTGTTGGAGGGACAGGCTCCTCGTGTGTGTGGCTAAATGTGTGCATTGACTAAAAGCCGTCTTCTGTCTTCATGTATCTGTTCTTTATGTGTATGTAACAGTGTGGAAAAATTAATTTTAATTAATTTTTTTTTAATAATGGCACATAGCGGTTGCTGGCGTGATCCCAGGTTGCAGAGAAGGCAAGCGACCCGACTTGCAGGAAGAAAGTCATTTCATTAGGAACTAGTAGGGATAAGTACCGAATGCAGTACTTTTTTGGCATCGACCGAATCCCGCCGGTCCTATCTGGCAACGATTCACGTATAATCCAAAGGTGCCATGGTTTTATTTCTCGGGGCATTCAATCGATCGTAACTGAACTGTTTGGTTTGTCTGAGAAGATGTTTCGCCTCTCATCCAAGTAGGCCTTATTTGTTCATGCTCATGGACTTAGATTGGTCATGTTTTGGTACCTGGGTTGTGCGGTATGTCACACTAAGAGATCACTCTAGCAGCACTGAGAGCAGACCTAGCCATATCTTTAGGCTATATTGCAATTTTCAATGGCAACAAAGGAATTATCTCGCTCCAATTAAGTAAGGCTCCACTTTTCCAAAAATACGTTCGCTTGATGCTCATTCATATTGGCTTTTTCTTTTAGCATGCTACTGATTAGCATTAGCCATATACATGATAGTTCAACACCTCCAAATTTGTTAATGAAAACTACAACTAAAATGCACGTTACAATCAGCTGGTGCATAACAAGTGCAATACTTGCAGTACAACACTTTTTAGGGCACAACAGACAGCAAAGACTGCATTGACCAACACACCATGAACTATACATTGGACTTGCAACTGTAATTACAACTTAATAATTTGATAATAAAACAAGGTATAACAACTGGACAGCATTTACCAAAACCTGCTCCTTTTTAAATGTTGCAATAAAAATTTGATTTTATTATCAAAAACAATTATTATTTATTACACACATAAAAGTACCGATAATTGGTACAGTATAGATCCTCGGGCACCGGGAATTGGTACTAAATAGAACTAATAAACAGTGTGGAACAGGTGTGCTAGCAGGACAAGGAACAGGAAATAAATGTACTGCAAAACTCATAAACCAAACAGGAAATACTACCAAAACAAGAGCACCAGGACAGGAAATGATACCAATCAAGGAAGAAAAGTCCAAACTGTCATATGGGCTCACCCCTGCAGTACCGTTACATGTCCTCTATTGTCCCAGAGCCCCTGTTGGGACCTATGACTAGTTTCCGCTTTTCTAACTTAAAAACGTTGCAAAGTTAGATCTTCGTTTCAAACAGTGCCACAGCGTCAAGGCAGCTATCAGACATCATTTCGTAAGCGGGCTTGATCATGATCAGCACATTGTTCACGTTAGAAGAAATAGTTTTGCTAATTACTTACCTGTGTGTAAACGAAGGGAATAAGCGGTAGCAAATGAATGGATGGATGGATGGATTTGTGTTGCAGCCTTAAGCCAATTACGCAATGATTTGAACAAACGAATCAATAGATAATTCAATTACTGAAATAATTAGTAGCTCGTAATCGTATGCATGATGTTTTTTCAATTTCCTGCTTTTAAAGACCCATACAATAACCCGTAATTTATGTCTATTATCTTTGACATTTAGACTTAACTGTAGTTTGTGCACACCTTTCTTTGGGTCAGCTTCTTCAGCAGCGGGCGTTCAAACACTTATCAGCTTTCAGGTGGCTGATAAGTTTTGACGTGTTGAAGCTCGATGTCCCTCACCACCCCGAACATTTAGTGCAAATAGAAGGATAGACATCTGCCTTTGTAACCGTGGAGAAGTCCCACACGTTCGACGCCATGTTTGTTTACTGTGAGCGCCAAGCAAGTTCACGACAGGCCATTTACGGCACAGGCAGGAGAAAAGGAGCGCTGGATTTTCCCACCCCAAGCCCTCCGCGGGTAATCTCGCCTCATTGGAGCGTTTTTTTTTTTTTTAAACGGTTATCAATTTCTGGTTGTATTGTCGCCACAAACGTTTTCTCTTTGGCGTCGCTGGTACCCTTCTTTGGGGTCTGGCGTCTCGCATTGTTTTGTAGAAATTGCAGTTGACAACCTGTGTTACGAATCTAACATGCACAGCGAGAACAACATATTAGGAAGAATGTTCTATTATCCAAAATGCTATCCATCAGATAAAGTGTTTCTCTTTTCTTTCCTGCGTGCTCCTCTTTTCCTCTCCACCTCCCTCAAGTCCCTTTAACCATCCCCAACAGTCTTTCCTCATCTTGCTTCCTTCCTGTTGAGGAAGGCATGCCAGGATTCTGACCTTGTCATCATCTACTTTTCTCACAATGACTCGCACTCCTCTGTTTTTTCATTTTTGTCAGCATTTAAAGGCACCCTCTAACTTATTCAGCAGTGTGTTTAGGCGGTGCTTAAAATGTAAGCCAATACCTGCATAAAAACTAGGGATGTCGATATTATCGGCCGATAAATGCGTTAAAATGTAATATCGGAAATTATCTGTATCGTTTTTTTTATCATCTGTATCTGTTTTTAATTAAAAATATTTTTTTTTAATTAAATCAACATAAAAAACACAAAATACACTTACAATTAGTGCACCAACCCAAAAAACCTCCATTTACACTCATTCACACTCATTCACACAAAAGGGTTGTTTCTTTCTGTTATTAATCTTCTGGTTCCTACATTATATATCAATATATATCAATACAGTCTGCAAGGGATAGAGTCCGTAAGCACACATGATTGTGCGTGCTGCTGGTCCACTAATAGTACTAACCTTTAACAGTTAATTTTACTCATTTTCATTAATTACTAGGTTCAATGTAACTGTTTTTATATTGTTGTACTTTCTTTTTTATTCAAGGAAATGTTTTTAATTTATTTATCTTATTTTATTAATTTAAAAAAAAAGTACCTTATCTTCACCATACCTGGTTGTCCAAATTAGGCGTAATAATGTGTTAATTCCACGACTGCATATATCTGTTGATATCGGTATCGGTAATTAAAGGGTTGGACAATATCGGAGTATCAGCAAAAAGCCATTATCGGACATCCCTAATAAAAAAAAATATTTTGTATTATTCAATATCCACTAGGAACTTTGTGAATATTTGTCAATAATAATCTGATTATAATCTTTGTGATTGACACATGATTTCATATAATTTGACAAGCTTATCATGTTCAACTGTAAGTAGGTTAGATATCATTATTACGAATAAAATCAAAAGTAAAACGACTAATTCAGGGTTAATTGTTTGAGTGGGCCCCGGGCCCCTCTCTATTGGAAAAGCTGGGCCTTGACTCGGTCAAAAATATTAAGTACCCCTAATATAAATGATAATAGAACCATTTCAAAATGGGTTACAAAGTCTTACAATTTATGCAGTAGCATACTACGTTAATTGCGGTTGTATTATTTTATCAAAACTTTTATTAATCTACTTTTTAACTTACTGTTAATATCTGCTAACTTTCTGTTGTAACATGTTTATACCCATACTTGTGTTCAAATGTAACAAACACTTATTATTCTGTTGTTTGGATACTTTACATTAGTTTTGGCTGATACTACAAATTTGGGTATCGATCCAACCCACTTACACTTAACTTACACTTAATCCTCTTCGTCCCTGACGGGACATAAGGCTTCGACAATCTGCCTCCATCTGTACCTGTCTTGAGCAACATGCTGTGCCTCGCCTCAGGTTAGGTTCATCACCTTCAGCTCAGCTGTCACCGTACGCCGCCACGTGTTCTTGTGCCGGCCTTGCTTCCTTTTCCCAGGTGGAGTCCAACGTAGTGCGATCTTGGGGATGCGGTCTTGGTCCATCCTCAGAACATGCCCAAGCCATTGGAATCGGCGGCATTTGATCTCTAGCACCACATTGTTGCACTTGGTCTTCTTGTATAGATCGGGGCGGCATGGCGTAGTGGGGAGAGCGGCCGTGCCAGAAACCTGAGGGTTGCAGGTTCGCTCCCCGCCTCTTGACATCCAAATCGCTGCCGTTGTGTGTCCTTGGGCAGGACACTTCACCCTTGCCCCCAGTGCCGCTCACACTGGTGAATGAATGATTGGTGGTGGTCGGAGGGGCCGTAGGCGCAAACTGGCAGCCACGCTTCCGTCAGTCTACCCCAGGGTAGCTGTGGCTATGAAAGTAGCTTACCACCAGCAGTTGTGAATGAATAATGGGTTCTCACTTCTCTGTGAAGCGCTTTGAGTGTCTAGAAAAGCGCTATATAAATCTAATCCATTATTATTATTATTATGTGCATTGGATATTTTCTCGGGCCAGAAGATTCGGCAGAGTTTCCTGAGGCATCCATTGTGGAAGGCTTCGACTTTTTTCATGTCGTAGGATGTTACTCGCCAGCACTCCGAGCCGTACAACAATACAGATTTTACATTACTGTTGTATCGATCCAACACCAAGTAGATACAGGCAGTATTGTTTATATCAATGCTGATATTGATACTTTACATTTTCAAGATCATTGAATGATTACATTTTTGATCACAATTATAATCAGACAAAGACACAGGATGGCGGTATAACCGATTAGATGTTTAAAGTATGACCTACTGTTGGATCGGATATGAATCCTTTAGTTTTTGCCCTTAGGTCCCGTGATAAAGGAGGGCTTTATTTCTTGAGTTTGTAAACAATAACAAAAAAACAAAATTTATTTTATTTTGACATTAAAAAATATCCATCCAACCACTGTGGTATCGACATAATACTGTAATACTTGGTATCGTTACTGTCCATATATACAGTGCATCTGGAAAGTACCGTAAATTCCGGACATAACCCGCTTCTTTTTTCCCACACTTTAAACCCTGGGTTTATAAGATTGAGCGGCCAATTTATTGATTTTTCGTCAGTGGCGGCTATGGTAAAAATAATTCAATAAAAAAACAAGCAAAAACACTGAGGGTGTTTTATTGTTTGTCCTATGGGGCCATCTTTTGGACGAGTTCGCTTACTGCAGGTGCTGCAGTGTCCTTCCATTTACCGGCAGTGTTTTTTGTTTTTTTTACGAAACGTTGTTCAGTCTTCTAGCCGTCTATAGCGTTCCTACTCGTATGTAGTCTTCATTCATCACTCCAAGCAATGTTTCTAAGTTTTACAATATAACTAAAACAGTTCATACTTACTAAACTGTCCCATGTGTGATGTCTGTAGGAGTGTTTTCATGCATATTTGTACGTGCTATCATAATGTAATGACACTAGCGTCATTGGCATTAGCTAATAATGTAACACGTTATCGAGTGTCTGTGTTAGTATTAACTTACGATGGCATTCTTTTTGTATCGTTTGTTTCACAATTTCCTCAGTAAATTTACCAAGACGTCACCGTGGAGTTATTGAGTCTGTTTAGCTGATTAGAGAGCTAGCTTCCGCACCTATTGGGTCCATGAAGATGACTTCTGTTTTGTTTGATCAGCCGTTGTACTGCCGTGTTACAAACACTGTTTGGAAACAATTAAGGTATGCAAACAAACATTTACAAAATATTTCTGTGTAAATAACTGATTGCACAATGTATATATCTGTGGCTTATATTCCGATGCAGCTAATATATGGTAAAATAATATTTTCTTGTAAAATTTAGTAGGTGCGGCTTGTAGTCCGGAAAATGCGATATTCACAGCGCTTCACTTTTTACACATTTTCTTTTGTTAAAGCCTTATTCCAAAATGGAATTAATTTATTCCTCGTAATTCTACACACAATACCCCATAATGACGATGTGAATTTTTTTTGGAAAATGTATGCAAAGTTATTTAAAATAAAAAAAATAAAAAAAATCCTATGTACACAACTCCGGTACTCACATCCTTTGCTCTATAGTTTTGTTGCAAACAATTCTAAAAGAAAACATTTATTGTGTGTAGAATTTTGAGGTAAAACATTCATTCATTTAATTTTGGAATAAGGCTGTAACATGACAAAATGTGGAAAAAAGGGAACCTCTGTGAATTTAATTCGCCCACTTTATTTGCGTTCCAGAGTTCTATCTAGCTTGTGGTTATCCGTGGTCATATCTTCCTACGGTGTGTCGTGTAGCATGTTTAGTTATTCCTTGTCCTACTGGGATGATATTTGTAAGTAACGCACTTTATTTGCCGCCATGGTGGCGAGGGTTATTGATTTAGAAGTTGCTTTGCAGTTGCACTGTGGAGGGACATTAGCCCATGAGACGCTATATTGTATTGAAAACATGTCCGTTCGCTTTTCGTTGTCAAATTTGCGGACAAAGCATGATTGTGTCACCAACATACATTATCACGGTAACGATAGTATTAAAAGCTCTATTGTCAGCCAAATTTATATAAAATATTTCATCCATCCCACAGCCCGAATACACACTAAAATAATTTTAACCTGAGTTTAATTTAAAATAAATAGGCAACTCACACATAATATACTTTCCTTGACAGAATAAACATTTAATATTGTTCTGTTATTATTTGAGTGTTTAAGTATGTTTAATTTCTTCGGTTTTCATTTGTAAAAGTTTTAGTATTTCTGAATATTAAAGGCAAAACAGGTGTTTTGTATTGGAGAAAAAATGATAATGTGTCTGAGTAAGGTTGGGTTTTGAACCTTTCGAACACTTTGATTCTCCCAAAATTGTTCAAATTCTTTAATTTCGATTTCTACTTTCGATGTCTGACCAGAGAAATAGCGGGCAAATATGCTCTGAACAACAAAGAAGAAATAGTCGCCGCCATTTAATTTTAAATAAGCCATTTTTGTCCAATTTATAAAGTGGGCTTTTCATCAAAAGATACTCTGGTTAGCACCCTCATATAAACTTTGGAAACTTTTATGATCACCGTGCCTATTTAAGAATCGAACTCTAGGATCGTTAGAATGAATCGGGATCGTTTAAATAATGCCGGACTCTATATATTAGTCATGTTTGAAGCGCCAGCTGCTTCTCATGGAAAAATAAGCAGTATCACTGTCAGTTTTTTAAAGTCTGGTAATCAGTCACAGTTTTACAATAATTAACATTTGAAATGATAATACAAACCGTCTGTAATTTTATGGCGGTTTCTTGCATCTCTATGTATTTAGCCTTTGCACTGTGCTTTCTCAAAATAATGTTAATGGCTGAAGTTCTTCCAGTTGATAAGCACTTATTTTTCCCCCGACGGTGTCTTATTGTTTACAAAAGACGAGACGCATGAATGGTTTTAAGCACATACAACAGTGGGTTATACAACAGGCTCATGTTGTGTTGTGACAGATGAGACACAACTGGGGATAAAAGGTGATACAATAGTTAGACTGGCTATTGGGTACAGAAGTAAACAGAAGGAACACCCAACACAGATGGAGAATCCAGAGAACAATGCTCAAATGCTCTGAGCAGTTGTACAAGATGAACAAATAACACCAGATAACTTGAACGCTAAAATATAAATTTGCTTACTTCAAAGTATTTCAGTCTAGTACTGTAAGTCTTTCAAAACGTAACTCTCACACCATCCAACATTTATGGAAGTGTCGCTGAAATTCCCGCCAACTGCTTTGCCATCTGTTTCCCAAATCCAGACAGAGCTCTGAAATATCCTCCTTGTTGTAAGACTTTGTCAGTATCTTGGCTGCTTGTGTTGGGTTTTGGAGGAAGAGGCGTTGTTCTGTTCTCGCTTGGTGACTGCGAGTGTCGAGCTGTGGCTGCACAGCCATTAGCACATGAATCTTTGTAACATCCAACTTTTAGGGATTGCAACCAAATCCGTATATGTTGTCTGCGGGGCCATTTACATTAGGCCGTTCTAAACGTAACACAAAGCCAATCTGTCATTTTGGGTCATTTATTTGCTCTCGGAGCCTGAAAACTCAATGATTTTGTCAATTTCTGTCTGTAGAACCTGAGGTTGTGCAATATATTTACGATAGAGTGCACTGATATATAAGTCGCACCCGGAAGAAAACATAGATTTCCATATATGAGCCGCACCGGACTATAAGCCGCAGATATACACTTTGTGAAATTAGAAAAGTGACACAGAAAGATTTTGTAAATGTTTATTTACAGCACATACCTGAATTGTTTCCAAACGCTGTCTGTAACACGGCAGTAAAACGACTGATCAAACAAAACAGGAGTCATCGTCATGGACCCACTAGCTGCGGAATCTAGCTCTCTAATCAGCTAAACAGACTCAATAACTCCACAGTGACGTTTTGGTGAATTTACTAAGGAAACTGTAAAACTGAAATAATACAGAATAAATGTTTTAAGTGAATAATACTAACACGGACACTCGTCAACGTGTTCGCGCGACGCTAGCTTGATTACATTATGATAGCCTGTATAGATATGCATGAAAACACTACAATCAAACATGTGACGGTTTAGTAAGTATGACTTGTTTCAGTTATATTGTAAAACATACAAATGTTGCTTAGAGTGATGAATGAAGAAACCGTACAAGTAGAAACGCTATGGATGACCAGAAGAGGGGACGGCACTTGTACTTCCGATTCAAGGCACCAAACAGACTGTAGACGTTCCACCCGCAGCACCTACAGTGAGCAAACTCGACCAAAAAATGACGCCATAGCACACAAACAGTAACACTTATATTTAGTGTCTTCTCTGTGTTTTATGAAAACTAATTGTTGAATACAAAACATTACGACCGTTAAAAATCCATAAATTAGCTGCATCAATTTACAAGCCGCAGGGTTCAAAGAGTAGGAAAAAAGTAGCATCTTATTATAGTCCGGAAAATACGGTATTCTGCATAAAAGAACCATTTTAAAACAAGTTGCAAAAGCTCCTAGTTTAGCTGCTGACGTATGTGGCAACATTGTGTCATTTCCAGTTGTGTTGTTTTTCAAAACTATTATTAATCTACTCCTTCCAATACTGACGTCACGTCCGCTTTATTTTGTAGTGGTGTAACGCACATGGAGGGCAAATAAGAGGCTAGCTGACATCCCTTGGATATACATATATCAACAAAGGGTAGGGTTTCCCCTGAATGTAACTCAACGTCGCATATCGCCACGGCAAAATCATAGCTGCCACAGGTTAACACTGTTTTTTTTTTACGAGAGAACAAATTTAAGTAGTATAGTGTATTTTAGCCTCCAGAAGAAGTCACACAAAGTATTTGGCTATTTTAAACTTTTATTGCCAATCTTATGATAACAACCGGCCCAAATCCAATTGGCAATCTAGGGGAAACCCTGCGGGGTATACAAAAAGACGGTTATGTTTAACAAGGCAAGCATTGCCACCAAACATTACCTCCTCTTTGCTTGTCCGAAAGATTATTTTTACCGGGTCATTCATTTAAGCATATCTTGTCAGTCGAAAACTGCGACTTTGGCAATAAGCGTTGATTTTGTAATGCTATTTTCAACGTCAGGTGCCAGACCGTGCGGATTAGTAAACTTTCCTCTTGTTGCCATTGTAGCCTTCACTTTGAAGTGGCTTAATCTTCAAACACCACTAGTGCATTACTGCAGGTCAAGGCTTTGTTTAGCAAACCGGAATGGTGAGATTATATCCTTTGTTCTTGTCTGAACTGTGCCGTTACTGCTTTGGCATGAATATACTTTAATTCTCCCCAATCTGTCAAACAAATAAAGACATTGAATCTGGCCACAAAGCTTTTAAAACATTTTCTTTTGTTGGCTCAGGAGTCCGCACCAGGTGGTATATTCATGAATAATTTTTTTTTAACACAGGCTTGTTTCGACTTGAGGGTGGTTGGTTTGAGTGTAATCCATTTTAAAATAGTTTTGCTGTGTTGACTGGGCATTTCTTTTCATTTTTTGTGTAAAAACGTGTCCTAGTAAGCATAGAATCAAACAAATACCAATACAAACATGCAGTTTATCTATGGGATAATCAATAACACGGACTGCGGCAGCCCAGCAGGCACAAGACATTGATACAACGTTGTTTATACATACCGGTATATGTATTTAAAACGGACTTCTAAACAACGTTGCAAAATATTTGTAAATTGAGACAACGTTGATGTCTAACCAGTGCTGTACTTTAGCTTTTTTACTAGTAGCACCAGTGCTACTAAATGGAAACAAAAAAATAGTAGCACATAATTTTTTATTGTAGCACAGAATTTTTTTTGTAGCAATATGAAATGTCTAAAATATCACCATTTCATTATTAACACTCAAACAAGGGACATGTAACGCGTTACTGTAACGCCATTAGTTTCGGCGGTAACTAGTAGTCTAACGCGTTATTTTTTATATTCAGTAACTCAGTTACCGTTACTACATGATGCGTTACTGCGTTATTTAACGTTATTTTTTATGTAGTATCAGCTAGAAAGTGAGAAGATCTGAGTGTGTTTTATTGGAGCGCTGCAGTGTCGTCCTTCTGAATCTCGTGTCACAAGGAAGAAGGGCGCTGGGTGTGGGTGTGTGTGTGTGGGCGGGGGGCGTGTCTGATCATGGCGTAGCTGCAGTCGAGTTTCTTAACATGGAGATATTCTCAGTACTTTTCTTTTGTCGAGCACAAAGAAAAGAACATTTTAGTTAAATGTAAGTTGTGTCTTGGATCAAATATCCCATCTACTGCCCAAAACAGCAATTCAAATCTGCTGAAACAGCTACAAACGCAACATGCTTCGACGAAGCTAGTAAAGAGAGACACACTTCACCTCCTAAGCAACAGCGGCTGGATTTTAACAAGGCACTGCTAGTCAGGACAACATTGATAGAGCCATTGCAGCGTGTGAGCTAGAAGACATGCAGGCTATTTCTACAGTGGAGTTACCCGCTTTCAGGCAGCTAATTAGCATGATACCGGGCGTCAAATGGCACCTGGACAGTGAGTACATAAAAATGGAAGGCAGGCTAAAGTAGACACTCCAAACTCTGCCTCTGCTCATCATTCAGCACTGAAGGTACACACACTGTCAATTCTCTTATATACTCTTTCATTCTAGACTTCAAGAGTGTTTGATTATCACATCACTCTAAATGCATAGACTATAAAGTTCACAAACATAAAGAGGGATCCTAGTGGGCCAGGCCAATCTTTCCTTATCTCTAAACTAAAACTGGGGAAATGTGTAGAGTGTTCTGGGCTTCAGACATGATTTTATTTCAGAATTCCTTGAGAGAGAAAAACGCCTGGTTAGGCTTTGTGTATGTAGTGTGTGCCTTCCTTGGTTTACAGCTATGTTGTTATTATGCTGTTTGTTACTTAAGTATGTTATGTAGCAGCTATTTAAAATAGTTTGCGAATAAATTTGTCGCACTATACAGCACTGATATTGTTGGATCCATGCTGTTGGTTGGGAAATTACCAAATTTCAATGGTCAAATCAACGTCACAACCTGACATTGAATAAATGTCGTCAAAAAGCATGTTGTTCCAATGTGAGGTTTGAGTTGCTCAACGTCAGGACCTAATTCAACAAGTTGTCAACGTTGTTTTATTGTCTTGTGCCTGCTGGGAGTATAGGTTTTATGTAACCCTTATGGTTTCTAATTATTATTATCTTATTCGATAACGAATCTGTGATTTACGCTGCCAATATTGATCATTTATGATTGAGATTGGTCGATACAGTACAGATATGGATCCCCTGTATTAAACTCAAGTCAAGCTTTAACTGTACATTTTTCAATGTATGTACAGTATGGTGTGTGCCATTGACAGTGTACCAATATCAACACAATGTTTAAACCATTTTATTGTATTACTTACTTTTGTTTGAGTAAAACAAAGTCAATAGTAGGACTGGATAAAACGATATCAGTATATATCGTGAGAGACACGTAATCAATATCTATATACACTGCGTTTGATAAAACGTTCGATAATTATTTTTCCTTCTACGTCGGAAGAAACAGGAAGTTGCGAAGCGAGGTTGGTTGCATGAACAAAAGCACTCACTGAGCAAGGCAGGAAGTGATCATTGGGATTGACATGCAAACAGCCAATCGGGTAACAGTATAAACTATATCAAGTTTGCTTGCGCCATTTTTTTGTCTCACGGTTAAATTCTCGATGTAGAAGAGAAAGTAAAAATTTGTGCTGGAGAGTGCTAAAAAATTATCGATAAAACAAGAAAAAAATCCTCTTGACAGTATTTTTTGATTTTTTTTAAAAAAATGGACCGTTGTGATATGCCACCAAGACCGGTAATACCACACCATTTTGCACTAAACCTGCAGAAAATAGAGCGCCTTCACTCTTTGTATGGAAACACATAATTGTTAGCCGCCCTCTAATTGGGGGACTAAAAATAGATTGTGTCAACCAGATGGGATTGTTGTTTGCGATCGGCATTAATCGGCAATGACAATCATATGCTTTTTCACTAAAATCGCCTGACACTTATCGGTGGCCAATTAATTGATCGGCACATCCCTAATTCTTATAGATGAATATTATATTCTATGGCAGACATTCTCCTTCCAAGGATCTCATTGGATTGTGCAGGTGTACCCTATGACATGTCTCGTGTTGCTGTACAAAACGGCTAATTGATCTAAGGAAGGTCTATAAAATGTTTATGTAATTGTTTAACAGTCAAGGTACTCCTTAACGGCACGTTTGAGGCTCTGATACAATTTGAATTAAGTGTTCTCACTTGCTTGTGACAGGGGAAAGGTGCCTCGTAATGAAAGCCATTTTGCTTAGGTTTGTGGGTCCCATATGTCCATGCCAGCGGAGATAAACACACAAATCTGCATTGATTTACTGAACACAGCCGCAACAATTTTTTTGGCTGAACCCTCTGTAGCCTTTTCTGCCTCGCTGTTAGCTGTACTGAAACGGATACGGAGACGTGGATAGCAATGTACCCTTTGCTATGCGTTAATGTGGTATCTCTTTGTATTGTGTATATGTTCTTCAGTTTCACACATGGAAAATGTACTTTTTCTTATTTCCACTGAACATTAATTCCAGTATCTACTGCATTGGTTCATAAGTAGACTCGATAGAAGTGTCTAAAGCAGAAAAAAAACAAGGTCACAACATCTGCCTTGCAGGTGGTGGAAGCTGAAACCACAACAGGAAAGTGGCATGCCATGATGTGTAGCGCTCGCCGCAACGTTTGAGAGAAGAGGGGGGTGTGTCCCTAGGTTGATTTTCCGATCTCACATTCAATGCAGCTCATATTCCTGGAAAATCCATAAGTTTGACACATGCCCATGACTAGTTTGATTGAATTGTGCTTTTAGCAGAGCCCGGAGACTACAACGGCTTGCATAATGTATGTGAATGCTGTGCGTGCACAATAGGGATGACCTCATAGTTTACAGTGTCGTTTAGGATCGGAATGCAGAAAAACAATAAAATCAGTGCTCCTCACTAGTAGTACAAAACATGCTTGTGTGTTCCCATCCCTCACATGTGTATTCAGCCTTCGTTTTACAGAGGTTGTTTCAATATTTACCCAGGTCTGGTCTGGTTAATGATTATGTGTGAGGGGAATCGAATGAAATAATCTGTTTTCAGTACCAGTTGGTGAAATCAATCATACAACAATAGACTCACTGTAAAGAAAACCAGATTTTTAAACTACAAATACATATCTTAATCTGATTTGATTAATTTACCCAGACTTTTTTTATTAGAAATCTAGTTAGTCTTTTATGTTTACACTTCAAGTCACTAGTGTGTGTGAGTGACAGAAAGAAAAGCTGTCTGTTTGTATAGATAATTCGGGAGTAATACCGCCGTTTATCATTAATACAGTTAATTGTTACTCCCCTGACATGAAACAAACACTTCTTACTTTCAAATATTCAAGATCACTGAGAGATTTAGTTTTTGACTGTTTAATCACTATTATAGTCAGCAAAGAAAACAAAACCACTGGGCGGCAGTTCAATTAGTTGTGAACCACCTGCAAAGCATTTGTACCTGTCACACTTCCGCCAGTGCCATTGGGCCCCGGCTGCAGGGTCGTCTGCAGGGAGCCACACTTCACAGCCATAGCCAGAAGCTTCCCTGGTCTTCTACTTCTGCAAGGTTTCTTTGGAGCCTTTGTTAGTCTGGGACCTCTGATGCCCAGAGTCTTTAGGAACCACTGGATGGAGGTTCCAGTGTATCCTCCACACCTGACTTCCACTGGGTAGGCGTGAGAACTCCAACCAGATTCTTTGTAGGCAGCTGAAAGGTCTGCATATTTCTCTGCAGCCTCCATTCCCTCTATCCATGAGACTGTCAGTTCAGTCAAGTTGACGGAATTTGTGACAGAAGACCAGAGCGCAAAATCTGGTTGTAGAAAAGTATTAGGTTGACTTCCCTGTTCCATTCTCCTCCCTCTATAGTACTGCTCAGGGCCTCTCCCCTTTTCTAAAAAATTGGATGGGCTGGTGTGTTGCTATTGGGTTGGCTTTGTTTGCTACAAGTCTGCGACCTTCGCTGGTCTCCGCTAGCTTTTGCAGAACTTGGTCATGGCGCCATCTGTATCGGCCTTGTGTTAGTGCCGCTTTACAGCCAGAGAAGATGTGCTGTAGACTAGGACTATGGAGACTGAGAGGTGGCAGCGCTTGTTTTTGCCAATCCACCGGTGTAGGTGTTACAGTAAGCTGGCTTCCTACTGTAACGACAAGGTCGCATCGTGATGCGGGTGTTGTTCTCCCAAGGATGCAGACGGCTTTGGACACAGCTTGCAGGTAGGAATATGATTTATTTAAAATATAAATCATACGATGAATAAACAAAAGACACGCACGTAGCACAAAAGGCAAAAACAAAAGGGCTAGCGTGGGAGCTAGCAAGCCAAAATAGCCTAGCGTGAAAACTAGCAGCTAAGGAACAGGAAATAATCGTCGTCATCAGTTGTGTAAGAACAAACTAGGAAGCCAGACCGAGTGAGGCCAGGGCAAAGACTAAATAGCCCTCTGATTAGCGCCCGGGCAACAGGTGCGCGTCCCGAACACTAACCAGAGGCAGGTGTGTACAATCTGCCGTCATGGCAACTGAAACAAAACTCAAGGTGCTCAAAATACATGTGACTCAAACATAAACAAACTATGATCCGGGCAGCGGATCATAACAAAATTAAGTATTTTGTTATTTAGGATATGTTCCCCTAGTGTCCAAAAAACTCTAAATTAAGTCTTTGTTACTTAGAATATGTTCCCCATATTAAAGTGTTGCCAAAAACATAACTTTGTCTTGAATTGGAAAAAAAACCCCATCATTTTATTTTTCACTAAAGAAGGGTTCGGTGAATGCGCATATGAAACTGGTTGGGTTCGGTACCTCCAACAAGTTTAAGAACCACTGCTCTAGACTCTTATTATTCTACTTGTCAATTTGGTATTCATAGCAGGTTGCTCTCTGCTGTAACACTTGCTTTAAGTTTTTTGTTTCAATTTCAATGACTTCGCTTTAAACGCCCCAGTTCTTTTTTTTTTTAACGTCCATTTATATACAGGTACTTCCTTGTCAATCCCTTCAAGACTGTTTGAGATTTTATGATTCTAAAGTGCTGCTTTGAACAGTCACCAATCCATCTATTCCAGTGGTGTTTCTGCAGTAATGTTTCCTGAGGGTCTCCCCGGCTGTGAGGTCAATCAGTGGTTTTATGGATGTGAGACATGGGAGTTGAAAGTGAGCTGCTGGTTTTCATTTGGAGTCAGCTGGTGCTTAGAAAGGCTGAGTGCTGGAGTTTGAGCTTGTTTAATGTTAAGTGTCTTCAATGGGCCTACACTGCTTTTTTGTATGTCTACAGCCCATTAGTCCTTCACAAAACTGTGACTATTGAGGAGGGGTTATGACATTCCACTTAGTGTCTATAGTTTACAGTATGTTCCCACTCTAGTTTCCAAGCCATCACATTTCTTTGATTTAATTTGATGGCTTTACATGGAAACCTGGAATTGAACAGCTTCATGTCAACCATGCCTATCTGCAAGCCCAAACTAATTCCGCAGTATATCCTTTTAAAGTGCTTATGGTAATGTCTGTGATTGTGGATTAGAGTGGGCTGAGATCTAATAGGATAGTGGAGAACATCCGTTCTTGATTTAACCTCATTTTATGCAGGCGGCAAGCATGTAAAGGGTTAGCGCTCAAAGCACCATTGGCTTCAGATTCAATGAACTAATGTTGCCAGGCAACAAGTGCAGTTCCACTTTGGGAAACTATTGCTTGGTAACAAAATTTGTTTCCAAGATGTGAAAGTCGAGTCACTTGAGGGATGAGGGATGGATGCAACCATCGGATATAAAATCTGTGTTGTGACGTTTGTGGTAACTTCGACAAGACATTAATGCATGGCTGTCCAATAGGGCTGGGCGATATGGCTGAAAACTGTATCACAATATCAGTTTTTTATATTGGTCGATATCGATAAATATTGATATTTTTTATGACCTACGGAAATAAGGACCAGAAGAAAAATATAATGTTAACATTTTTACTTCAAATGTAACCTTCCTCTGATTATAATCCCCTCAGCTATCAAGGCAGAATGTAAATGAAATGTCAATACAAGCATGGAAAACAATCAGTCAATGTAAACACAATTCTAAAATTACAATAAAGACTTAATAATAACTTCTTTAAGGTAAAAAAAATAAGGTATAGGTAGGAAATACCTAATAAAGTGTAACAAAATAGAGTGAAGTGTGAAAATGTCAACGTGGAGAAACCTGAGAAGAACAAGTATTTGCAAGTTTATTGCCACAAAGTAAATGCTATGCAGTAATTATTTAAATATTGTTAGACCAAATTATTATTTTAAAAATAGCATGCATATTATATTTTAGTTACACAGTCCTGCACTTTTGTTCCTACCTGTTTCCCTACACCCGAATAGGGAACGGAGGTGTATTGATAGGAAAACATGAACGCGGCGAAGGGCAGTCCAAAAAAACTGCCATACTGTGGAGGTAACTTTTCCTGTTTTACCCACCGTTTCTTTACTCTATGCCGCACTAATTTTTTATTTATTTCTCAGAAACTCTACAGTGAGATGGTGCAACCAAAAGAGATGGTTGATACTGGTTACGCGGTTGTCTGTTTAGCGTGTCCCTCCCATTTCACGACCCCTTCCTGTTTGTCTAGCTTACCAGACCGCGAGTGCCTTTGTTCATGCAACCAATTCTTTTCGTTTTTTCCGACCCAAAAAATATATATTTATCGAACGTTTTATCGAACGCATTTTATATTGATATGATTACATGCTTATTGCAATATATATTGATATCGTTTTATGGGCTCAGCCTTAGTGTCCGAAGTGTGGCCCGCAGTTAAGTTTTTAAGGCCGGCGGCACATTCTAAAGTTACTATAAACATTTTTAAAGGTGGGGAAAAAAAGATAAAACGGGTGTAATGTAACGAGAAAAAGTTAGTGTTGACTCTAATAATTTTTTTCTTTAAAACTGTCATTGCTCAAAAATAAAAATGAATCAAAATCAATGTTGTTATGGATTACTTCACATCAAATATTTCACTTTGAAATATTTTTTGGGGAAAACAATGCATATTTTGTGTGTTTTCTTTGACTGAGGGTATAAAACAAACATTAAAAAAATACTAAAAACTTAAAATCGATTCTTAGATCTGAAGTTGATCTAGAGACTTAAACGTTGATAGCAGGAAAAAGGACTTATTTTTAACACTTTCATGAGGGGGGCTCTTTTGGATGCCCAATAATTTTAGTGGAATTTTTTTTTTTTTAAACTCATTGCTCAAACAATAATATTAATTTAAAAATCAATCATGTTATGAATTACAGCAAGGCACATTTCTTTATAGAGCACAATTTGTACACAAAGTGCTTTACAGAAAATTACAAGAAGGCAAAAATAAAAATAATAAAATCATAATTTAAATTAAAATCATCAAATAATATAACAGTAATCATAATTCAAAATCAATGAGTGTAGATATAATATTTAAGTTTGTCATATGTACAATTAGATAAAGGTGTTTTCCGCCTGGATTTGAACATTGCCAACGTTGAGGCTCACATCTTTAAGAAGAATATTCCAGATTTTAGAAGCATTAAACTGAAACCCAGTCTCACCATGTTTGGTCCTTACTCTCGGCACCAGCCAGCAGGAGACCACTTCCTGAGGTTCTCAGAACTCGAGATGGTTCATACGTCTTTAACATGTCAGAGATGTACTTTGGAACAAGACCATGATAAGACTTGTACACACGGAGAGCAGTTTTAAAGACTATTCTCTGAGCAACAGGAAGCCAGTGCAGTGAACTAAGCACTGGGCTTACCGTATTTTCCGCACTATAAGGCGCACCGGATTATTAGCCGCACCTTCAATGAATGGCATATTTCATAACTTTGTCCACCAATAAGCCGCCCCGGACTATAAGCCGCGCCTACGCTGCGCTAAAGGGAATGTCAAAAAAACAGTCAGATAGGTCAGTCAAACTTTAATAATATATTAAAAACCAGCGTTCTAACAACTCTGTTCACTCCCAAAATGTACGCAAATGTGCAATCACAAACATAGTAAAATTCAAAATAGTGCAGAGCAATAGCAACATAATGTTGCTCGAACGTTAATGTCACAACACACAAAATAAACATAGCGCTCACTTTCTGAAGTTATTCTTCATTCGTAAATCCTTCGTCTTCGGTGTCCGAAGTGAAAAGTTGGGCAAATTTACGATCCACTGGCAGATGTTGGCGTCGTCTGGCGCTGCCTCCTCGTCTTAGTGAAGGTGTGTTCGCCTTCTGTCATCCATTGTTCCCACGCAGTTAGCAGTCTAGCTTCGAATGCCCTGTTGACACCAATATCTAGCGGCTGGAGGTCTTTTGTCAATCCACCCGGAATGACGGCGAGTATTGAATTAAGCGCGTAAGCGTGTCTCTCAATGTGCTGTTATGAGCTAGCAAATATAACAACTACACTACCCAGCATGCAACGATAGTTACGAGCATGCGCGGTAGCCCTGAGAAGCGTTGTTGTATGCTGGGAGTTAGAATGTGGTTATGAGCACGCTGTGAGTAAACGTTGAGAACTCAGTTAACACGCCTCGTCTGCATTATTTATAATTAGACAGACAACACACTTAATAGGAGCCATTTTGGGGTCTTTACATAAACACACAAATGGAAATGAAACGTCACATATTCCAGCATGCACCGCGCGCTTCTTCGTCCTCCACTGTTCCCACGCAGTTAGCAGTCTAGCTTCGAATGCCCTGTTGACACCAATATCTAGCGGCTGGAGGTCTTTTGTCAATCCACCCGGAATGACGGCGAGTATTGAATTAAGCGCGTAAGCGTGTCTCTTAATGTGCTGTTATGAGCTAGCAAATATAACAACTACACTACCCAGCATGCAACGATAGTTACGAGCATGCGCGGTAGCCCTGAGAAGCGTTGTTGTATGCTGGGAGTTAGAATGTGGTTATGAGCACGCTGTGAGTAAACGTTGAGAACTCAGTTAACACGCCTCGTCTGCATTATTTATAATTAGACAGACAACACACTTAATAGGAGCCATTTTGGGGTCTTTACATAAACACACAAATGGAAATGAAACGTCACATATCCCAGCATGCACCGCGCGCTTCTTCTACGGGGAAAAAAGATGGCGGCTGTTTACCGTAGTTGCGAGACCTAAACTTTATGAAAATGAATCTTAATATTTATCCATATATAAAGCGCACCGGGTTATAAGGCGCACTGTCAGCTTTTGAGAAAATTTGTGGTTTTTAGGTGCGCCTTATAGTGCGGAAAATACGGTATATGGTCGTATTTCCTGGTTCTAGTCGGGACTCGAGCAGCAGCATTCTCAATGTACAGCAGCTGCTTTACAGCTCGTTTAGAGAGCCTAGTGAGAAGGCCATTACCATAGTCTAACCTGCTGGAGACAGAGGCATGGATTAGTCATTCAAAGTCTAATTTAGACATCGGTCCTCTGATTTTGGCAATGTTTTTCAGGTGGTAAAAAGCTGTTGACTTAATATGGCTGTTATTGACTTAATGTGGCTCTTAAAGTTCAAGCCTGAGTGCAATGTTACCTCTAGATTTATAACCTGATAATTAGGTTTCAGGGAGAGGGTCTCAAGTTGACTTATTATAGTTTTATCCTTGCTTCTGTGGGCCAAAGGCAAACATTTGAATTGTGTGTGAGTTTAGCTGATGAAAATTGATTTGGATCCACACAGTGATTTGTTCCATGCAGCGACAACGTGGATCAACAAGCCGACGTTCACCTGCTGTCAGTGACACGTAGATATGAATGTCATCTGCATAGTTGTGGTAGGATACAGCAGGGTTTCCCGCAGCGCTTTGTTGTTAAAGCGGCCGCCTTAACAACAAAGAGCCACCGCCTAAACTAAAGTCTTAGCAAGCTGCTCCGCTTAGTTCTGCCTCTCCCTCTGTCAGTATGTCTCTGCAGCACCCAGCATTGGCCCACCCACAGAACCATCTGATTGGTTACACGCAGAGCGGTAACAGCCAATCAGCAGTGCATATTCAGAGCGCATGTAACAGCCAATCAGCAGTGCGTATTCAGAGCGCATGGAGTCAGTGCTCAGGCAGGCAGAGAGGAGCAGAAAGGTGTTAAGCAGGTGAGTATAATGCAGCGGACTCTCCCCAAATTATAATGAACACTTCCAAGTCAACTACTAGTAACATCACAATGAGCCCGTTGCCGTTCTAGAAACATAAGCGGCAGCTCAGCTCGCATGCAGTCCTTGAGGTGAAGGCTAATTAGCTTTTAGCGCAACATTAGCTCACTGTGCGGTATGTGTGCTTGTGTGTGTGCGTGCGTGCGTGCGTGCGTTACGGACAGCAAAGCCCTGTCTGTCTGAGAGAAAGACAAGCATTATTGTCAACAACTAAGTTATTTCACTTTACCTTTCTCTGTGTTGATTGAGCTGTGTTGAAGCAGCAAAAAAGGACATTATGTTAAAAGAAGAGTTTCCTGAAGCTGTCTCTGATAGTTGATATAATAATGTAACTGCATCCTAAAGCCTACATGAACTCCATGGTGTTCAGGGATGAATAGTTTCTCCTATTTCTATTGTACAATTTTTTTCAGCTATAGTTACATTAATCATTAGTAATGTAGCATCCTAGTTTTGAATGGCAGGGTCCCTGCTATCACATGTTGATAAAAATATAACATTTACATAATAAAAATCAACTACAGGCTTCCCAAATGCTGTAATAAATTAATCATGATGAGTTGAACATATGTCAGCATGTGGCCCCACTTTTAACTCTTTTTTTTCAAACGCTTATTGCAAACGCTTACTTACAGTAAGTCATTAATTTGACTTTGTAAGTCATTATTTTGACTTGGTAAGCCATTATTTGTCATTATTTTGACTTAGTAAATTACTAAGTCATAATAATGACATACTTAGTATCTCAGGTAACTAGGATTGTTTTGTTATTAATTTACGGAAAAAATATCGAGATATACTGTATATCGTATATCGCCATTCAGCAAATGGAGCGGAAAACACAACCAAAAGTTGTAGGCTTCTTCACGCGACGAAGCCGGCCTACGTCACTACAGTCTGTAGTCTATTGCCCCCGAGGCTGTGGTGACAGCGACGAGGTGGAGACGTGATGGCGACAGGCCGAGTTACACTGATCCTTACACCCACCCACCCCCTTCCCCGATCCCCTCCCCCTGTAGAGTCACCACCTTAGCTAACAAATTTTCTGGGGGAAACACTGTACAGTGACTATGTTTTTATGCACTAAATTAGTCAGATTTCTCAAATAGTAAGAAGCATCCTTTAACCCATGAAAACACCTTAATCCGAGCGTGTTCGGTGTTTGAAAAGTCGGACTAACACACCTGTATTATGCGATTGAAAACCATATCTCTCGACTGGGTCTATGCCGCCGGTCTGATTGCGCGGGATATAACCCAGAAGCAGATACCATCCAATAAAAACATAGCAACGATTGGAATGAAGGGAGACTGTTGATTTGCTTCACAAATTAATAGAACATAACTTTTTCAAGTGCATCGATGGCAGATTATTGAAGAAGGCAGCTAATGATATGGAGAATGACTTCTGGACAAAATACGAATGAGATGGAAGAAATTTCAGCAGGAACAATACAGTGTATAAAAACCTCTTCACGCTGCATTTGTGCACTCCAAACTGATTAGCAATAACTCTGTACTCCACACAACTGGCAAGCTTGTCCAGAACAAGAGCAACCTTCATCTGGAATGCAGCATGAAAGGTGTTTTTCTTCAGATTCAAAACTCCTTTCATCAATCCACAGAGCCTTCTGAATAAACTCGGAGACATTTGAAAGTTTGGTTTCTATGATTCTCCGTCCGAAAATTCCTTCGAAACAACTCTCTTTCGCCAGTCTTTCTTTGCTTCGGACCTGCATCCGCGCCAAGACATTCTTGTCATGTTTGTAGCACAATGTGAGATCATTTTTTGATGTTGTCTGCTATTTAACATCTGAGTAGCCGTTAGAGATGTACTATTTTTAATCTGTGCCAATATTACAGCGGACATCAGGTACCAGATTACCTTACTGGCTGTTGACTTTTAAGGAGCCACAGGTACCTTGTTTTAGTGTGATGTTATAGGTTAAAAGCAATACATTTATACGCGCTAAAAGAAAATACGCGCCCCCCAGTGTAAGGGAGGCACATGGCGTATGACCAATAATTGTATTAGAGAGTGTGCATAGACACTGGGACTTCACATGTAAGTGTGAAAATACAAAAATCCGAACTATTTGAGGAATCAAACTAATTTAGTGCATGGAAACCTAGTCAGTGTAGCTGTGTATTAGCTGGTTTAGTTGCAGCATGTACAAGTTGAACAATAGGGATCCCAAAATCAAGCCCTAAGGAACCCCACAGGTCACAGCCATTTGGTCAGAGACAGAGTTACCAATTTCAACGAAGTACCGTATTTTTCGGACTATAAGTCGACGTTTTTTTCATAGTTTGGCCGTGGGTGCGACGTATACTCCGGAGCGACTTATGTGTGAAATTATTAACACATTACCGTAAAATATCAAATAATATTATTTACCTCATTCGCGTAAGAGCCGAAGAAAATGTCCGCAATCGTCACTCACACGCCAACCAATAAGAATTCGGCGGGGGAGGGTCATGGCAGAAGTGCATTGTGGGTCATGGAATGCTAACTACTATATGCTATACGCTACTGCCGGAGCTATTAAAATGGATCACATCAACATTGGCGGTAACTTATAAAAATTGAGAAGGACTGAACTAAAATGGCACCGAAAAGGAAATCATATACTGCAGATTACAAGCTGGACGTAGTGAAATATGCAGCAGAGAACGGCAATCGAGCAGCAAAAAGAAAGAACATACCACAGGCGACAACGAGGAGGAAGATTTCATCGGATTTAGCGATCGGGAGTGACAGATTGTTTGGTAAACGTATAGCATGTTCTATATGTTATAGTTATTTGAATGACTCTTACCATAATATGTTACGTTAACATACCAGGCACGTTCTCAGTTGGTTATTTATGCGTCATATAACGTACACTTATTCAGCCTGTTGTTCACTATTCTTTATTTTAAATTGCCTTTCAAATGTCTATTCTTGGTGTTGGGTTTTATCAAATAAATTTCTCCAAAAAATGCGACTTATACTCCAGTGCGACGTATATAGGTTTTTTCCTTCTTTATTGTGCATTTTCGGCAGGTGCGACATATACTCCGGAGCGACTTATAGTCCGAAAAATACGGTATAGCCTGTCATACTTTGATCTATGAATGGCTGCAATTATTGACCTATTTCGGGCTCTAATTATTTCACATCAAATATTCCACTTTGACAATTTTCTGGGGGGAAATATTGCATATTTCGGGTTTTTGCAATATTAAAACAGGATGTTCTTTGATTAAAAAAAAGGGCATAAAACATAAAAAAACCATTTATTTTGTTTATTTTATATTTACAGACGGACCTGAAGTTTATCTGGAGATTTAACATTGAATAATGAAAACATAAAAATGTATATTTTTTACTTTATATTGACAAGATATACCTGAAGTTTTATCTGGATAACACATTAAAACATTGTTTTTACTTTATATTGACAGACAGGAGATTTAACATTGAATAATAAAAAAAGAAAATGCTAATATATAACTTAAAAAAAAAAAAAAAATTGACAGACCTATCCGGGTCACGGGCACCAGCCCTGAGGGGAGCCCTAAAGATTAAGATAATAAATAATGATAAAAACTTTTTTTCTTTTTCTTTGTATCAACAGATAGATTTAACGTTGAATAATAAAACATACAAATGTATATATATTTTTTACTTTATATTGACAAGATAGACTTGAAGTTTATCTGGATGTTTAACATTGAATAACATTTTTAAACTTTGTTTTGACGGATAGGCGATTTAACATTAAATAATAAAAAAATAAATAACTTATGACTAATTTTTCAACATTTTTATGACAGATCTATTCGGGTCCCTGGAACCAAACCTGAGGGGAGCCCTAAATCCCCCCTAAAAAAAAAATCGATAAATTGTATTGGTTTTAAAAATGAAAAATATCAAATTGGCCTCCATATTCTTGAATGTTTTCAGTGTGCGGCCCTCAGTTTGGACACCCCTGCTTTGAAGCAACAGAATGCTTGTCTTGTAGAGTTTATGATGTTTGATTTTAAAAAAGGATGACTGGCTGCCAGTTTAAAACTGGTCCTGTGTCCTCTCAGTGGCTTCATCCTTTAACTTTTAAAGCTGAGTCATTGCTCAGGTGGTGCCGGTAGTGGAGCGCTGTCATCGTAACAATGCACCTATGCCTGCAAATAGCCAATGCTGCACTAGTGGGAGGCCGAGTAGGAGGAGGGGTGGCGTGAACGGGGCCTGCGGAGGAGGTGCTGCGTTACATAACATTTGATGCACCCAGCTGTGCCGTGTTGTTCAGCTCATGGGTGAAGACATGCGAACCAAGTGAACAAAAGTCTTCACCTGCGCTTTTCAGAGGAAATTTACTATTAGGGATCAGGTCACGGAGCGGATTCACGTGGAACCGACCGGGTATTTGCGGTCGGCGGCATGGATCCTCTGCAAATTGGAATGGGCGAAACATAAAATGACCTGTCTCTCTATTTTGGCAGTGTTGCCATGACAGCACAATTGCGCTGAGAGACCCTGAAGTACAGTTACTAAACCTTGAAGTACAATAGTTATAATAGTACCCTGTTTCCAAATCTTTATTTTTAAGGTAGGGCTGCACGGTTATGGCCAAAATAATAATCAGGGTTATTTTTGTCAATATAGGTGAGTTGCAATCACTCGACCTAAAGGCACTTCCGTGTTTCAGGCGATGGTCTAGAGTCCCATTAAGCTACTCTTTATTTACCTGAATCTGTGCAGATTTGGGCGTACCGTATTTTTCGGATTATAAATCGCTCCGGAGTATACGTCGCACCAGCCGAAAATGCATAATAAAGAAGGAAAAAAACATATATACGTCCGGGGAAATTTATTTGATAAAATCCAACACCAAGAATAGACATTTGAAAGGCAATTTAAAATAAATAAAGAATAGTGAACAACAGGCTGAATAAGTGTACGTTATATGAGGCATAAATAACCAACTGAGAACGTGCCTGGTATGTTAACGTAACATATTATGGTAAGAGTCATTCAAATAACTATAACATATAGAACATGCTATACGTTTACCAAACAATCTGTCACTCCTATTTGCCAAATCCGATGAAATCTTCTTTCTCGGTGTCGCTTCTAAACAACTCTGCCAACTCCAAAGGTATGTGCCGCTTCCACTTGCCGTTTTCTGCTGCATATTTCACTACGTCCAGCTTGTAATCTGCAGTATATGATTTCCTTTTCGGTGCCATTTTTGTTCAGTCCTTCTCAGTTTTTATAAGTTACCGCTAATGTTGAAATGATCCATTTTTATAGCTACGGACGTAGTAGCAGGTAGCATCCCATGACGCACCATGCACTTCTGCCATGACCCGCCCCCGGCAATTTTTTATTGGTTGACGTGTGTGTGACGATTGCTGACATTCGCCTCGTCTCTTACGGGAATGAGATAAATAATATTATTTGATATTTTACGGTAATGTGTTAATAATTTCACACATAAATCGCTCCGGAGTATAAATCGCACCTTGGCCAAACTATGAAAATGATTTATAATCCGAAAAATACGGTAGTTTGAAAGTTTTAGAGGTAAATATAAAAGCAATCATGAAAAAAATATTTAAAATTGGATGTTGTGGAGTTTTACAATCTTAAAACAATATTTTTTTTAAATATTTAAACCATTTATCATCACCAAGAGGTTACTGCTACCTCACTTCACTTGACACTCACAGTATTTAGAGAAGAAAAGATTTGGGCTCATAATTTCTTTACATCTGAGGTAGGGCTGTGCGATATATCGATATACGCGATATATCGCGTGTTTGTCTCTGTGCGATATAGAAAATGACTATATCGTGATATTCGAGTATACGTTCTCACGCAGTTGCTTTTAGCTGCTGGCAATACACGACAGGTTCATCATATTTTAAACTATTGTAGGGGCGTTCTGTACAAAAAGTGCACTTTAATTTAGTGTTGTTTTGATAAGTCATCTTAGTGACATCATGCACAAATGTGCACTAATAGCTTGTTTTAAAATGTCTCTGACAATCTTGCCCTTTCTGTTTTGAAATGGCATGAATGTTTGTGCCACTGCTTAATAACTGTTTAATAAATACAGTTTTGGTAAATTGACTTAGTTGTGATTTCCTTCTCTGCCTGAAAGTTTAAAATTAGCATTTATTAATGCAGTTTGAACAAGAATGTTTTAATGTAGACACATATAATCATCATACTGGTGTGATTATATGTATCAGGTGTTAATTCAAGGCTAAGGCAAAATATCGAGATATATATCGTGTATCGCGATATGGCCTAAGAATATTGAGATATTAAAAAAAAAAAAAAAGGCCATATCGCCCAGCCCTAATCTGAGGGGTCCACAAATTAAGCATTAGTTGGTGAAGGACAAAGTCGGACTTATTCATGCATCGTTAAGTAACTTATTTGATTGACATAACAAGTGCTGTGCTGCTGTGATAGTGACGCTAATGAGAAAATAAGTTTGTTTGCAGTTGATTACCTGCTACAAATATTAGTCTCATCTACAATTCATGTCTGTAATTGTTTTTATAGTGTGAAGTTTGTATTCTGTCTCATTATTTAGCTATAAATGTCCCTGTTAGCGATACCAAGATTCAGTATATGCTGTTGAGCCTACGAGAGATTCAGGCCTCAAATTAGATTTTTTTAAGGCAAGTTGGAAGGGCACCAAGGCAAACATTATTTTCTCTTGAGGCAAGGGCTCCAAAGCCTGCATGCATCCATCCATCCATTTTCTACCGCTTGTCCCTTACTGGGTCGCGAGGGGTGCTGGAGCCTATCTCAGCTGAGATATATGTATATTTTTATTCATTATTAATATCAACTTGTCAGCATTTTGTCATTACATGATGCCTTTATCTCTATTTTTACATTTTGACAGAAGGAGGTATTTTTTAAATAATTGTTTATTCATGTTTTTAAGTTATGTACATTTATATGTACATGTAGATGTTGTATCGGAACAGATCCATTAAGAGTTTGAGCAGAAATATGTCGTATAGGAATGAACTATACACAATAAAACATTAACAAAATGCTGTGTCACATGAATGGTTTTTGAAGTAACACCTTTGTGACATGAAAAAAACACAAGAAATGTAAAAAAATTATGCCGTTTACTTTTTGATATTAATGTAAAACTCAAAGCAGTTTGGCTAATGGAAATGAAGTCTAATAAACAAGCTTTGTTATTCTCCAACAACGCCTCCCTGTGCAACAGTTTGGCCAACAAAAATAAAGAAGAGTGACACTGTTCACATCAAATACACAGTCTTCACAGCCTGCGTTCATTTCGATGAGATGACAAAACATTTGAGCTAGTATTATTTGACCACTGATACAGTTTGCAGTTAAATAAAGGACAAGTGAACATCCCAGTCAACAAACTAAAGACTTTATAAACAAGTTGTGACAATGTTCACGACACATCACCTGCTGCATGTTTCCTCACGTCATTAACTCTGTCACAGCAGCTGATGAACGCTGTATTGAGAAAATGAAAGCAACCTTCGCTGTATACTTTTAGTGTTGGGACAAGTGCGTCTGTCTACAATATTGTCCACACATGTCTCCATCTCAACACAGCCGTGCGCTCTTAAACGCACGGCGGGAAGCGAGGGAAAATAACGTTAAACCAAGCGCTTGGCTCCGTTTACTCCGAGGGGAAATCTCCGGAGTCAGTGGCCTAGTTGTTAGTGTCCGCCCTGAGATCGGTAAGTTGTGAGTTCAAACCCTGGCCGAGTTATACCAAAGACTATAAAAATGGGACCCATTGCCTCCCTGCTTGGCACTCCGCATCAAGGGTTGGAATTGGGGGTTAAATCACCAAAAACTATTCTCGGGCGCAGCCACTGCTGCTGCCCACTGCTCCTCTCACCTCCCAGGGGGTGAACAAGGGGATGGGTCAAATGTAGAGGACACATTTCACCACACCTAGTGTGTGTGTGTGTGTGTGTGTGTGTATGACAGTCATTGGTACTTTAACTTTAGTCCGCCATGATTATCAAGCCAAACGACGCTCGTGCGCATGTGCCCGACTTCGTGTAGCCTAAAATGCATTAATAAATGACGGTTTTTCGGTAATTAAAAAATTAGACAGTATTATTTACCGTCGAGCATTTTATCGCGAATTATCATTATACCGTTTACCGTTACATTCCTCGTCCCTTAACAAGTAAAAAGTCAAAGGCGGTCACGGCATGTTGTTGCCGTCGATTTTGGTCGCTTTTTTAGGGCTTACGCAAATGACAAGGCTTTTGCCGCGGTTGCCATGGTTAAATTCGAGCCTTGGAGATTTATTAATACGGTGTATTAATACTATTAAGGATATTTTCTTGATGCTAACAAATAGCACCAAAGGCGCTCTAATGTGGTCATCCTGCACAACAACAACAACTAAGCTTTTAGTTTCTCTTATGAAAATCGACAACGAAAATACGATGGATTGGACCAATAATCACAAAATTTATTACTAGGACTTAACATGACGTTAGTTTATTTGCACAACCAGGTCTTCGTAGTTATATTTAGGCGTAGCAACCACAAAAGAACACAAACTAATGCGATCTCTTGTCCTTTCTTTACGTTTAGTTCTGCTCTCAAACATTACTAATATAGTAGAGAATAAATTCGCTTGCATCACAGAAAATTTTTCAAACAAATCAAATGTTCAAACATTTTACAAAGAGATCACTGCAGACTCGAGCTTGGTCCGATTGTATTCCGCAAGATGATGAAAATTATATTGTAAGAGCCATTTCCTTTGAAGCACTTTCATTTTTTCCCCTGACTTTATTACCTTTATGAACGACTTCTTTCAGGACTCTACGGAAACTCTTTCCTATCTGTCTATTTTGAACGACTGGAACACCAAAGAATAGAACAGCAATAAGGCATTTTCTGCTCAAATTCTACACTCACTCTCACTTGTTTTGATGCTACGCTCAAGCTGCTTGACTATCTTTTGAATTCCATCCATCCATCCATTTTCTACCGCTTATTCCCTTCGGGGTCGCGGGGGGCGCTGGAGCCTATCTCAGCAAAGAAACACGGATGTGATATTATATGCAACCGTCCTACTGCAAGTAAGATTACTAACCACGATTATTCATTTTGTTAGGTAAAACATTGTTGGGAGCATGGTTGGACATGACGCCAACATGTAATTTGTAATTAAATAGTTTAATAAAAAGGCTAAATAAACGTTATCCATATTTCAAGACAGATATTTGTGATTTTGGTCACTATTAGTCTCGACGTGTCAGCTTTTTTTATTACATGGTGTCTCAGCTCTATTTGTCCATTTTTGATGCTTTATTTCGGCGCGTCATCAACTGGACAATCAGGTCCATAGGTATGAACGAGAGTGTAAAGGATTGCCTATATATTTATATATATATATATATATATATATATATATATATATATATATATATATATATATATATATATATATATATATATATATATATATATATATATATTAGAGATGTCCGATAATATCGGCAGGCCGATATTATCGGCCGATATATGCGTTAAAATGTAATATCAGAAATTATCGGTATCGTTTTTTTTATTATGGTATCGTTTTTTTTATTTTTTATTTTTTTTATTAAATCAACATAAAAAACACAAGATACACTTACAATTAGTGCACCAACCCAACAATCCTCCCTCCCCCATTTACACTCATTCACACAAAAGGGTTGTTTCTTTCTGTTATTAATATTCTGGTTCCTACATTATATATCAATATACTGTATATCAATACAGTCTGCAAGGGATACAGTCCGTAAGCACACATGATTGTGCGTGCTGCTGGTCCACTAATAGTACTAACCTTTAACAGATAATTTTACTCATTTTCATTAATTACTAGTTTCTATGTAACTGTTTTTATATTGTTTTACTTTATTTTTTATTCAAGAAAATGTTTTTAATTTATTTATCTTTATTTTATAATTTTTTTTAAAAAGTACCTTATCTTCACCATACCTGCTTTTTGATTGATTGATTGAGACTTTTATTAGTAGGTTGCACAGTGAAGTACATATTCCGTACAATTGACCAGTAAATGGTAACACCCGAATAAGTTTTTCAACTTGTTTAAGTCGGGGTCCACTTAAATTGATTCATGATACAGATATATACTATCATATATACTATCATCATAATACAGTCATCACACAAGATAATCATCAGGGTGTATACATTGAATTATTTACATTATTTACAATTCGGGGTGTGGGGGGGAGGGGTTAGGTTTGGTTGTTATCATCAGTCATCAACAATTGTCCAAATTAGGCATAATAATGTGTTAATTCCACGACTGTATATATCGGTTGATATCGATATCGGTTGATATCGGTATCGGTAATTAAAGAGTTGGACAATATCGGAATATCGGATATCGGCAAAAAGCCATTATCGGACATCCCTAATATATATATATATATATATATATATATATATAGATGCTCTGCGATTGGCCCTGATAATTTTAGTTAGCCTGTCAATGAGCAGGTTCATTATACGTTAGCATTAAGCTAGCGACATTTGAGCCAACCATCATCCTACATAATTGTATTGCTTTTTGTTTTAGTTTATTCCAAACTGTATCGTTAATTTAACATGATTCCTACATATATTTGCACGTGTATATTGATGTACTTTCCTTAGTGTGCTTCGTTTTACAGTGACTTCATTGTGGAGAATACCAATAAACTACCTCAAGTTATCTCTAATTCAAAGAACTGTTTACATATTTGTCAAACTAAATTCCAACATCCAGGTAGGGAGAGCATAGTGTAGCCTGTGTTACATTTGATCATAAGCAGCAACATTTGAACATTTATAGCAAAACGATATAATCTAAGATGAAATATTTGTGAATACTAAAGCTAATGACACTGTTTTTTATTTATTTATTTTTTTACATTTGTTAAGCCTTTTTAAAGAAAGAATATGCATGCAACAGTGCCTTTTTGCTACACCCGCTGGATTAGAGATGCTCTGTAATTTTTCAAACTGGAGAAAATTAGGCTGACATTGAACTGTTCTGTGAAGTTTCAGGAAGTTTGGAGTGGTTTCCTAAAATATGTAAAGGAGACTCATCTCAAATTTAACCCCAGTTGAAAAGTAATTGAAAAGTAGATAATTGATGAGCCTTTTGTCTGCCTTTGTGTATTGCTGCACCGCGGGGGACACTCAGGAGTGCAGTTGTCTGTGGCTTCATGTCAATATTTGACTGATACATGTTTTTGTTTTTTTAGATTTTATTATTTTTGATTTTATATTTCATATTTAATTTGTTTGGGGGAGAAAAAAAAGAACATTTGACGTGTTTAATTGTATTTCTGTACTGTATGTGTCAAAAATATGCATCTTTGCTGATTAAATTAATTATGACGTCATACTTATGATCATGTCATATTGGCTCCGCCTCCACCGCCAAATATATATTGGCAGTCTGGGGAAAACCATGTACAGTTCTTCATGTCGTGTCATAAGCAACAATGACTTGTTGGCGGCATGTTTTGCTGTTCACCTTCGTTTGGTCTGCGTCTGACTTCTTAAGTCCAAACAACATTTCGGCACCAGTTCCTCTTCGGGTTTTGTTAGTTTAGCTTCCATTGTGCTCTCCGACCGTCTCTGCTGCCTTGTTGACATCCATGCTCCTACCGGCTCTCGCAGCCGTACCGTAGATGTAACAGCGCCAAAATGTTTTTTCAGCAGCATTCCCGCAGCCTAAACGTCAAAATGACGATAAACAGTGGAGAATTTCATTGTACACTAGACATGTTTATGAATGATGTACAAACCCCGTTTCTATATGAGTTGGGAAATTGTGTTAGATGTAAATAAACGGAATACAATGATTTGCAAATCCTTTTCAACCCATATTCAATTGAATGCACTACAAAAACAAGATATTTGATGTTCAAACTCATAAACTTTTTTTTTTTTGCAAATAATAATTAACTTAGAATTTCATGGCTGCAACACGTGCCAAAGTAGTTGGGAAAGGGCATGTTCACCACTGTTACATGGCCTTTCCTTTTAACAACACTCAGTAAACGTTTGGGAACTGAGGAGACACATTTTTTAAGCTTCTCAGGTGGAATTCTTTCCCATTGTTGCTTGATGTACAGCTTAAGTTGTCCAACAGTCCGGGGGTCTCAGTTGTGGTATTTTAGGCTTCATAATGCGCCACACGTTTTCAATGGGAGACAGGTATGGACTGCAGGCGAGCCCGTCTAGTACCCGCACTGTTTTACTATGAAGCCACGTTGATGTAACACGTGGCTTGGCATTGTCTTGCTGAAATAAGCAGGGGCGTCCATGGTAACGTTGCTTGGATGGCAACATATGTTGCTCCAAAACCTGTATGTACCTTTCAGCATTAATGGCGCCTTCACAGATGTGTAAGTTACCCATGTCTTGGGCACTAATACACCCCCATACCATCACAGATGCTGGATTTTCAACTTTGCGCCTATAACAATCCGGATGGTTATTTTCCTCTTTGGTCCGGAGGACACAACGTCCACAGTTTCCAAAAACAATTTGAAATGTGGACTCGTCAGACCACAGAACACTTTTCCACTTTGTATCAGTCCATTTTAGATGAGCTCAAGCCCAGCGAAGCCGACAGCGTTTCTGGGTGTTGTTGATAAACGGTTTTTGCCTTGCATAGGAGAGTTTTAACTTGCACTTACAGATGTAGCGACCAACTGTAGTTACTGACAGTGGGTTTCTGAAGTGTTCCTGAGCCCATGTGGTGATATCCTTTACACACTGATGTCGCCTGTCGATGCAGTACACCCTGAGGGATCGAAGGTCACGGGCTTAGCTGCTTACGTGCAGTGATTTCTCCAGATTCTCTGAACCCTTATATGATATTACGGACCGTAGATAGTGAAATTCCTAAAATCCTTGCAATAGCTGCTTGAGAAAAGTTTTTCTTAAACTGTTCAACAATTTGCTCACACATTTGTTGACAAAGTGGTGACCCTCGCCCCATCCTTGTTTGTGAATGACAGGGCATTTCATGGAATCTACTTTTATACCCAATCATGGCACCCACCTGTTCCCTATTTGCCTGTTCACCTGTGGGATGTTCCAAATAAGTGTTTGATGAGTATTCCTCAACTTTATCAGTATTTATTGCCACCTTTACCAACTTCTTTGTCACGTGTTGCTGGCATCGAATTCTAAAGTTAACGATTATTTGCAAAAAAAAAAAAAGTTTATCAGTTTGAACATCAAATATGTTGTCTTTGTAGCATATTCAACTGAATATGGGTTGAAAATGATTTGCAAATCATTGTATTACGTTTATATTTACATCTAACAAAATTTCCCAACTCATATGGAAACGGGGTTTGTATATTGTAATATTGCACAGCACACCACCAAGCGTGCCATGACTCATTCTGATCTATGAATGGCAACAGGTGGATACACAGGTTCAGTATGTACCTTCCATCTAGTGGAAGCACATTTGATTGTTCTGCCTGTTGCTATACACCACAGGTGTGAAAGTCAAAGCCCGGGAAATTATGTGCGTCTATAAAGTACTTTTTTTTTTCTTACTAAATGTAATTGTTGTTTTCCGTTGTGACACAAAAATGTGTGCTGCATGCAATTGCATTTATTTTATTCAATATTATCTAATGTAACATGTATTATATTATCATACATTACATTGTTTTCTTAAAATAAAAATACTTAAATATCTGCTTGACTTACGTATGAATCTGTAATAATGATTTTGTTCATGTTATTGTAAGTTATATTTGTATACATTTGGGTTGGAAGTAGTTATAATCTGTTATAATAATCAACCATTAGTTTTGTGTATCCTAATAATGTCACAAAATATTATACATTACAAACTATTTTTTGTTAAAATAAAAATATCTGAATTATGATTTCAAAGCAATTTATCCATTAAATTGTACATTGTAAATATCACAATAGATGTTACGGCTGTTGTTTTACCATTTACAGTAATACACCGCGAAAAAACAACCATTGATTTTACCATTCAAAACTGTCTGTTCAGTCGGCAGAATTTTACTGTAATTACTGTAACAGTGTTACTGTTTTTTTTCCGTTTACAGTAATACGCCGTAAAAAAAACAGCCGTAGATTTTACGGTTAAAAACAGGCCATAATTTCACCGTAAAACACAGTGACACCATTTTTCCATTTATCAATCAATTAATCAATCAAAGTTTATTTATATAGCCCTTAATCACAAGTGTCACAAGTGTTTACAGTAATATGCTGTAAAAAAAGCACAATCATTTCTCCAATAAAATTTTGGCGTCTAAGCTGCCAGTCTACAGATTATTCTTTACGTAGTACGTAAAAAATATATAATGATCAAATGCATAGGCAATCGTGTAATATCAAATTTTTATTTATGTATTACTTACTGTTACAAGTAGCACTTTTTTTTTTCTGAGGGCAGCCATAACTGGGATGTGGCGAGATTACAATACACCACTCAACTTGGTCGATGAATTAAGATATTATATTTATTGTAATAACTGAAATTGGAGGATTTCCAGTGACTGCTATTGCACTTATTTTAACAATCAGCTTTTCTAGGTTGCACATGAATGTAAGATAAAGTGGTATAAAGCAATAATTTCTATGGAAGAGTGAACCTCAAGACCATCCCGCCCGTGATTTGAAAGTGCTTTGTTTTGCGAGTAAAAGGTCCGAATGCAGTTGCTTGACCCTTTCATTGGTTAAGCTGCAGGTCTAAGGCCACTGCTCAGAAAGCTTAGCAGCGGACCTTTTTATTCAAAAGCCTTTCTGTTCCCTCCCTTTTGAGACGTGCAAAGACTCACACATCCGTCAAAGTGTCACATTGCTGTCTGCAGCCCTATCCCCCCTTCCCCCCAAGCATCCTTACAACAGCAATTACCAAGGAAACCCCGTTCACGCTTTCTCACGGCCATTAAACACGCACTTGTCAATCAGGGTCCTTGTCTCCTGGCTGTATGTGTCATGTAGGGGCTGATCAAAAACCGTGCGAATGTTCCTTTTCGTTGACCACTAGCATTTCAAAGTTAGCTATCCTATCCGAAGTCCAAGTCGTCTCAGAGCGGGAATCTCGAAACACCTCACAGTGCGATTCAACTACAAGTCACAGGGTTGCAATCCGATCATTGCTGATAATAAAAGTCTGCCATGAATTATTATTGGAAATAGCGATGCACCGGAATGAAAGTTCTTCTGCGAAAACCTAAAATGAAGAAAACACGGCCGGAAACCAAAATACAATGCCAATTATCATAAGCGTTGCATTTATGGCTATGACTGTGTACTAACTTCAGAGACGTTCACAAGTAATTTTTTCCAAGTCTTTGTGCAGGAGTCTCTGGCAAGTCCCAAGTCAAGTCTTTTTTCCCAATCCAAGTCAAGTCTCAAATCTCAAATGGCTGAAATGAGCGTTTTCTAATCAGATGTTATCTAAGATGATACTGCATTGCTGTATTTTTTTGGATTAAAAGTATGTACTGTACTATATCTTCTATTAATGTTTGATTGTCTGCCTCAATTGAAACTTTTTTAACGTCGACGTGAAACATAACGTTATGCCTGTGCTTCAATTCTTCGCGTTCGCTAGCAGGTGTTAGCATGCTATGACTTCCTTAGTAAAAAGTTTAGTTTTTATGTCGCTAATGTTAGATACAAAGTGTAGTTAGTCCATGTCTACACATCTTTAATTTGACCTTGAATTTAGTAAATGTCGACTGTTGCTGCTGCGGTGGATGCATGATCATTCATTTTGAAAGTATTGCCTTTGTTACTGCTAACACGCCCACAAGTATGTTATATTATCCATCCATTTTATACCGTTTGTCCCTTTCGGTTGTCAATCTGTATTTTTACAGCAGTTTAAGTATTCCCAAACAGCCTATTTTGACATTCTAGGTGTGGGGAAAGGGTGTGACCCTGGGGAACATGCTTTATCAGTATCATGCAGTATCATACTTCAAACCCCGCTTCAAAAAGCTGTGCACTAAAAAATCGCTCTCATTGTAGTCATTAACCCCGATTTCATTTTGATAGAAAATAAAAAAAACATTTTGGGGAATTTTGCCTATCCTTTCAATCATTATGAAAGACATGACGACGGACGGATTTTTTTTAAAGCATTCTAAATATTAAATAGATGCGATCAAAAGTCTGTTTACGGCTGAGCTATTGGGAGGTCCTTTATTTTGCCCATAAAATCAAATAAATAACCATCTAAAAAGCGCCAACAATACTCCATTTACATTTTGTGAATTGAATATTAACCAAGTATTAAAAATATTGTTATTATAAGCGCTAATGGAGACAAACAATTTATAGCGGCACCGTGATCACAAGCCTGTGTACAATTTCGACATGATCTACTGGCGAGGTATTTCCTCACTTCCTTACTCCCTGGAAGTTTATTGTAGATCATAAATTATGACTCTCACCTGGACAGAAGAAGGCTGAGGACGTATTCCGACAAGTTGGCACACTTTGACAGTCATTTAGGATCCGGGAATGGGGAGAACGTCACAAAGACTACATTTACACTGCATGCCAAAGTGTCCCAAATCAGATATTTTTGAGATCTGATTTTTTCCAGCTGACTGTTTAAACTGTAAGTAAAATGTGATTTTTATCAGACTCCAGTGTAAACGCACACGTGTCCTCGACGTCACTTGTATGCACATTCTAATAAAGTGAAAACAAAGGAAGTTGAACGGGAGGAAGTCGCTATTAATACAAAATAAAATAAAAGTCGCCACACCTTTTAAAAATAAACGTTTTTTTTGTGAAAGTAATAGAATGTATGAATGAATGTATATAGTGTAAAATATTTGGGAGGGTTGTAATCTTTTCATGGCTGTTAAGTAGAGAAGACACGGACATCAGCGTGGATCTACGAGAGCTTTATTTTTGAACTCACATCTAAGAAAATGAGCCACAGCGTCAATTCTGTTCTTTTAACATTCGCTATTTCTTCGGAATCAAAATATATATTTATATATTACATATAGTCTATTATTTTCGCACTATTGACAAGTAATGCACCGAAAATTTGGTCGTCTTAAATAAAAACCGAAACCGGGTGTTGTGATGAAATATTAATTTCCGCTGGCGACTGTCTTTCCAGCACATACGAGTGACGTAGCTCGCCCAAAGCTGACAAAAAAATCTAATTCAGGTCACATTTAGGTTGCATTGCCTTTTAGACTGAAGTCACATTTGAAAAGATCAGATTCCAATCGGATTCAGGACTACCTCCTGATCTGGCCTGAATCTGATCCCAAATGATCAGATTTTAAGCACTTGGGAGTGTTTATACTGGCAAAACAAATCAGGTCTGTGTCACTTGAGGGCAAAAAAATCCGATTTGGTGTGCAGAGTAAACGGGGCTAAAAAGATGCTTGAGTCCAACCCCCTTTTTTTGCGAGGATTATGAGTCATTTTTTATCTTAACAGGAATATATGAACATCCTAATGACAGCAGAAATTGTACAGTAAGTGATGTTTTATTATGTTTGTTGGCTCTCGAAGTCTGCAGTGAGTAGTAATCAGTGATGTTAAAAAAAAAAAAGCGAACTTTGTGATGCGTTTTTGAAACTAATGCGCTACGTGAGCTTAAAATTATCAAAATACATGAATATTAAATGTTATTATGAGTGTGCCTGTTACTACATTACATACATACTTACATCATGTATATAAAACCTTAATGGAAGTGTTGGGATGTGTTTTAAGGGCTTTATAGGCAGAATAGAGCGACTCACATAGGCTTTATTATAAGCGGACTTTTGATCGCATTTATTTAATATTTAGAATGCATTGGAAAAAAAACATACATCTTCATGTCTTTCATAATGATTGTGAACGACGAAAAAAGTGCAGTTCCCCTTTAAGTGTGACTTCAATATTATTATTTATTTGCCTTATTTAGTAACAAATGGTTCAAGTTGGTAAAAAAAAATGTGTATAGTTTAAATAAGGTTTAAATTTTTCTTTATTTCAGGCAAATTGATGCACTTTAATTGTATCCCATTGGGTTGAGTTTTTTTCTTGCCCTGATGTGGGATCTGAGCCGAGGATGTCGTTGTGGCTTGTGCAGCCCTTTGAGACACTTGTGATTTAGGGCTATATAAATAAACTTTGATTGATTTAAATTGTTTTTGTTACAGACAAAAAAACTGAAAAACACTGTTAAAAAGTTATTCTTTTATTGTAGGTTGATTTATATATTTTTTATTTTTTGCTTTCTTTAGTGTTAATAAGGACTCAACGTTACGCATAGGTATACTAAAAAAAATTTGATAGACAAATGATACTATTTACAGTCGCGGCGGAGAAAAAAAAACACGTTTTTTTCTTTGTAAAAGAAAGTAATTGAGAAGCACCGGACTAACTTTACTAAAATCAAATCATTGCAATTGCACAGATTAATAGGTCATAATGTACATCTTATACCCCTAATTATTTTTCAAATTGAGTTTTGATTAAACCAGATTTATTTCAGAGCAGTTATTGATCAATGATTGGTCGTTTTTCACCACAATCAGGAAGTAGTGGTCTTAAACTGAAAGTATGTACAGTACTATAACAAGGCTACTCCTGCGACTTAAGATGTAGGTGGTGTGGAGTGTAAATAGTAGTGAAAAATAGTGAATGGAATGTTTTTGTCATTGAGGTGTTATGTGGAGAATGAGTTTTATTAGCTTTGAGATTATAGATGTCCCCGCACTGATTTATAACGGTTATTATCGAGTTTTTTCCACACTCTTCCCAAAAGGCGTCACACATTCCTACTCACATTAATTGTTGTGAGATAACTGCAGAGGCATGTTCAAGTACTTGATACAACTGCGGGAGAATACTCACACTCGAAATGTCTTTTTATCGAGGCTTTAACAGATGTAAAGACTACTTATTGCAGCAGTGACAGGATGCAATTGAAAATTCTGTTGAAATGGCGGTCTATAGCTTTACAGAGAGCTCAAGAAAATACAGTTTTTGAGCTTGTGTCTGACTGAAATCGCAACACACTGAATTGTCGCGTTTCTAAGAGCACATGGATTTGTCTTGAACTTTCCGCTCTGAAGTCAGATATAGTCTGCAGTCCTATTATAAAATATTTCATGCAAACACTACACGAGCAATTAGTAAAATAATAAATGCGATTAAAACAATTGAAAATATACTAAAACTCTTCAAAAAGTTTACTTCCAAAGTTTTTTAACAAATTGTTGTGCTTTCCAAATCACTATTTGTTGTAGAGCTGCAACGATTAATCGATTAATTTGATTTGAAAAAAACTTCAATTTATTTCTGTTGCTTCGATTAATTGTGTCACCAATAAAAATGTATAAATATGGGACACAGTTTCTATACGGCCACTGCAATAGAGCGCACACGAAAGCAGTGGTGTGTGGCTGCTACGATTTTTGTGGCGGGAAAGTTATTTTTTCTTTAATATTAACACATGTCAAAATTTTAATATTGATGATGTGCATTTATTAGAACAAAGAATGATTATACACCACATACTTCATAGTGAAATTGTGTTGATGCCAAATGGTAAATGGTACAGAACAGCAACATACCAACTCCACAGGTATATATTTTCCTTTGTCCCACTGGCAATCAAAGCACTTAACAGAAAACTACTGTAATAACCGGATGCAATAATGAGTGCAATATTGGGATAGTGCAATTCGGGAGCAGTGTAATGTGTGATCTCATAACTAACTGATATACCTGCGCACACTGTTCACTGTCGTCACTGTATTGTCTGATGAACTGTATGTATGTATGTATGTATGTAAAACGCTGTCTTGATGTCCAAGACAAATTTCTCCTCGGAGACAATAAAGCTAATTATTATTATTATTATTATGGCAAGCAATAAACCTGTTATTTATATCAACTTTTTTTTACCTAAACTACGCATAGACGCACAGAACAAGACCTTAAGGTCAGGAAGGCACTAGCGTGCAGGGCCCTGAACGGTATGTCAAGAGTGTGGTGCTCGAATCTCCCCCGACACATAAATCTGAGTCTATTCCACGCCACTGTGGAGTCTGTCCTCCTGTATGGCTTTGAAAGCTGGACCCTGACACCCACCCTGCAGAAGTCCCTAGATGGGTGCTACACCAGAATGATACGAGCTGTTCTGAATGTGGACCAGAACATCCACATCACCAACAAGGACCTGTACGGGCAACTGCCGAGGCTCAGCAAGAAGGTAACCGCTAGGAGGATGAGGCTGGTTGGCCACTGCCACAGATATCGGGAGCTCCCGGCCAGCAGGCTGGTCCTATGGGAACCAACGCACGGGCATCGATCGCGAGGACGTCCCGCGCTAACTTACGTGGACATCCTGAAGAAAAATGCGGGAGCTGAAAGCTCTACGGAGCTGGCCGGGTGTATGGAGAACCGGAATGATTGGAGACTCCGATGGAAGCTCGTCTGAGGACGACTGAGAGAAAGACATATACTGTACACTAGTCCTATTCAACTGGCGGCCCATGAGCCACAACAGCTTTTCATTTGGCCCACCGAACATCAGCCAAGTAGGCTTGATGAAACCATTAAAACCTGGGTTGCTTATGTATGCAGGACTCCTGCCTCCCCACGGAGGGAAAAAGGGAGGCATATGTGTCACAATGAAAAATGTCAAAATAAATTGCCAAAATCGAACTTTTACAGCGACTGGACAACTAAGTATTAGGTGTTCTGGCCAGAGCAAGTACCCGAGTCATTGTTTCATGTCCTACCTTTTAATCGACGAACACAGTGTTCTAGACAAGCAGCAACAACGATAGAAATTCACATGTGTAAGCTTCATCACGATAAATATATTTGTTTTGTATTGAAATTGCTGACTTTGTGATGTCTTTTGTATTCGTGGTCGTGTTATTTGTCTGGGTAACTCTGGCGATCAAAGCTTGTTTAATACATGTAGCGCTAAATTTGACCAGGAGAGGGTGATAACGCTACACCTTAGGTTTAATTGTGATGAGCCACTTTCATTGTGTGCAATGTTTGATGTGGATGTTGTTTAATTTCTATATGCGTAAACATCTGTTTGTGTGAATGTTTTAACTCTAAACCTATTTTATTCATGTAAAATGCACAATGGACGTTACACTTTTGTAATGTTTAATGACTATCTTTTCAGTCTTACAAACTTAAATGAAGGAAGAACTGTAAAGAAATAAAACTAAAGAAGGAAAATATTTCAAAAGAAGTAATGTCAATCCTCAACAAAACTTCTGGAGCTTCTGTTTTCTTAATGCTGTTGACAATCTGCAAATGCTGGAAACTGGTAACAAGATATATTGTGTAATGTAGTTTTAAAATTTTGTGTATATATATATATATATATATATATGTATATATGCATGCTGCCCCGAAAGAAAATGTTTGCCTTGGTGCCCTTCTAACTTGTCTTGGTGCCCTAAAATATGAGCCCTCCTTTAAGGCAACACTTGCCAGTTTTGTCAAAGGCAAAATTAATTGTTTGTTCCTACAGTGAAGGACGAAGCACAGTTTGCTGTGAGTAGTAAACCCCACAACATATGTTAAGTAGGAAAGGTTATATTCTCTAAAGGAGGTTCACTGTGTCAAGTGTCACATAGTCGTGTTTCTCTGAATATTTGATTTACCCTGATGATATAGCAGGACAGTGTAGTGTTTCGGTTTGCAATCATGTATTTCCTTCTTTTTTGGCCTCACCTTGAATTTCAGCCTTCGTGTGATTAATAGTGAATGCTTTTCTACTTTAGTCACACTTTTATGCCACAATTACCCAATTCCCCATTGTGCACAGATGATTTTGTCTTCAGTAACAGATTTTGTCACATATCGTCTTCCACATGTCTGCGCGTACAGTTGATTATTGCCACATATAAAATGTCCTAATACACTTCCATTGATATTTTATTTCTATCCAGCACCTTTCTTTCATTCTTTATACAGGAAGTGAACAACATTTATTTGACAAAACGTAAGCTAACGGAAATGGTGTCAACATGTAAAAGATATGGATATGGCTGCACGATTAATTGACATCGAATCGCCATTGGCGATAAATAACCCCAAAAGGCAAAGTTTTTTTTATCTGTGACATCACCGGGATTTGAGTGACAGACATGTTAGCCAATCTGAAATGTTGAGCCCGCATCCAATCAAATGTGTTCACAGGAAACCGCAAGTTTGTGTATGCTAATAACAAACACTTGCACATCGGAAAAAGTTTGGATGCTAATTAGTCAGCAAGTCAATTTATCGAACCATAAATGAAAATGAAGTTGAAATACTTTGCAATGTCGGTATGTGTTTGTTTTCTTCGTCTCTCGCTTCAAACATAGAGAAATAGGTCTCACTCTGGGTGCATCACTCTCAGCCCCTGAGCAGGGTTATTTAATAGTAGAATTAACTGAACATGGTGAGCCATCGTTCAGTCATCCACAACCTTTGTCTCGGTGGGCGGGGCCGCTTGATCGCCTCTTGTACTCGCGACTCGCAAGTGAGAAGTTTCGCAGAGTAACACAAATCGGGAGTAAAAAAGCCAAATGTCACGTTGTGGAAACATTTCTGCTTCAAACCGGATGGGCGATATGAGCCCATCAACACGGACAAACGAGCCAAAATGCTGTGATGGCGACAAAAAAATTAGACAACCCGACCTAGTTTTTCCAACCTGGAAAAAAATGCACTTTAAGATGTTCAATATTGAAGTAAAATTTTTGCTTACAGAAATAAGAATCCATTTCAATTTCAGTTTGTTTATTTAGGATAACTAAAAGTTACCTTCCAATTACAGTACAATTTCTACAGTAATGAGAAATAAAGTTTATCCATTTAAATGGTAACTTGCATTAATATTATATTTTATATTGTAAAATGTCAATCAAGAGGGGGTGGGGGGTGACTTTCATATGTTGTCAATATTCAGTGTTTTATTGTTCATAGTTAATATTGTAAAGCCCATATTCTTTATTTTCATGTACATTCTGGGTGTCTCAAAAGACATGCACCTGGGGATAGGTTGATTGGCAACACTAAAATTGGCCTGAGTGTGAATATTGTCTGTCTCTGTGTTGGCCCTGCGATGAGGTGGCATTTTGTCCAGGGTGTACCCCTCCTACCGCCCAAATGCAGCTGAGATAGGCTCCAGCACCCTTCGTGACCTCGAAAGGGACAAGAGATAGAAAATGGATAGATGGATGATTACATTAATGCTTAATTTTTTAGAAAATTATACTGGCAATAATTTGTGGGACAATATATCGTCTAGTAAAATTTGAAAAATAACCTTATAGTTTGCATCGGTTATTCCTTCAGTTTAAGAGCATGATGTAGACCACGGATGTCAAACATGCGGCCCAGGGGCCGAAAAGGTTTAACCTGGCCCGCGGGACAAGTTTGCTAAGTGTAAAAATAAGCTGCCTTTTTGAAATGAAAGAAACTGCTGTTCTCATTGTGTCAACTGGAGGTCGCAATAGCAATTTTGTTTGGCAAGTAAATGGTTTATACAGGGCTAAGCAAGCATAGGTACACAGTAAAGCGGGGCTGTGGCTCCTCCCCCCCGACACAACGTAAAACCTGCTGTTTTACGTCTCCTGCTTCAAACACATCGTGATTTGGCATCCAGAATGTCTTTGTCAAAAAAAGAAAAAAGTGGACACACTCTCTGTCAAAAAAAGAAAAAAGTGGACACAGAGTGTGTATCAAGGAAAATGATCATCCTCCTATTTATTCAATGAAGTGCATTGGAAACCACACATCTCTGTGAGCAAGTTTTCTCAGCAAAGTTAGGCACAACCACTTGGATAATATCCTTAAATTGTCTGCCACTCAAGATTTGACACCTGATATTGATGCATTTGTGAAAGCTTAAAGATGCCAGGTTGCAGGAGTAAACTAAACAATTGGTAACACCACTTAGAATGATGCATGAGACACTTGCACCTCGATATAGTTCCACGAAAACTGTCCCCTGTGAGAATTTAAAAAAGTAAACGGTGTGAGATTTATTACTGCAATACCGTGAGTCTCTTAAGTTCATACGTTTGGTTTGTTGCTATTGTTCATGCTTTGTACAGCTTGTATTTTTTCTATCAATACACAATGCAGGGAGTAACTCAACTGAATAGTTTCTACCTCAGTTTGTAGGGTTTGTTGAGTTCGCACTGGGTTAATACGTGGAAATGACAAATGCAAAGTCTATTTTGGGCCAAAGTAAAACAAAGAAAACAATCTGAAGTTGTCGTAGTTATATTTTTGAGCTATTATACCAAGATTTTACCAGTGCATTGATATGTATAAAATATGAAAATCTCAATTTTGAAGAGAAAAATCGCAATCTGTTTTTTTTTTCCTCAAAATGGTGCAGCCCTAACATAAATGAATTATCATAGATATGGAGAAGGAGTATTAGTAAATCAACTATTAGTCATCCTTCTCCTTTCCGGACATGCCGAATTGTGCAACTATGTAATGTTTTTTAATGTAACTCACTAAGCATGCCTGAAACAAATAAACCATAACATACCACAAGTACACTGTATCAAAGATCACCGTCCATCATAAGTGAAGACACCGGGCTTATGTGAATACTGAATACATATTCTTTTGTATGTGTGACTTTCCAAAAATCCAAAGAAACAAAAACAGATAAGACAGAGCGACTGCTGTTTTGCCCGTGGGGAATACTTGTGTGAGCGAGGAAAGCTTGGGCTTGTGTCCCCAAGACAGAGGAATGTGAAAATAAGGCCGCTGAGACTTTAAAAAGATCCTTGGCTTAGACAATCAAGACAAAAACAAAGGCTGGATGGACAAAGAAAGAACATTTAGATTTATACATTACACTACTACAATCTCTGTGTCTATCATAATCTATTACACATTTGAGGTCATAAATGTTTTGCTCTTGCAAGGTATTCTGAGAAGGTGTGAGATGCAGTCTAATTGCCCAGGCAGCACGTAGTTGTCATCACGTAGTCCTCTTTCTGCTTTTGTTGTGAAATGTCTTTGCCTAATTTCAATGAAACCCGACTTCCCTCAGTTTCTATTCTTGGCCGCTTAATAGAAAGGGAAGGTTACTATCATTCTGTTTTTTTCATTTATTGAACTGAATCGTCAAATTAATAAAAAATAAGACTACTATACAGCAGTGGTCCCCAACCACCGATTGGCACCGGGCCGCACAAAAAATTTAAAAACTTTTTTTTTTTTTTGGATTAAATCTACATAAAAAACACAATATATACATTATATATCAATATAGATCAATACAGTCTGCAGGGATACAGTCCGTAAGCACACATGATTGTATTTCTTTATGAAAAAAGAAAACCCCCCAACCCCCGGTCCGTGGGACAAATTTGCAAGTGTTGACCGGTACGCAGCTACAAAAAGGTTGGGGACCACTGCTATACAGGGTTTTGATAAAGGATAAACAATATAAATGATAAATGGGTTGTACTTGTATAGCGCTTTTCTACCTTCAAGGTACTCAAAGCGCTTTGACACTACTTCCACATTTACCCATTCACACACACATTCACACACTGATGGAGGGAGCTGCCATGCAAGGCGCTAACCAGCACCCATCAGGAGCAAGGGTGAAGTGTCTTGCTCAGGACACAACGGACATGACGAGGTTGGTACTAGGTGGGGATTGAACCAGGGACCCTCGGGTCGCGCACGGCCATTCTTCCACTGCGCCATATACATATAATTTTTCAAGCAGATACCAATAACTTCCTGCTTCTTTAGTATTGTTTTTTACATTTACATTTAAGTGTAGTTTGCGCACACCTGGTGGTAAGAATAGACTCAAAATGTGACAAACTAACCTGACTGAATATGCTGTCACTACTAGTAGGGCTGTGACTCTTTGGGCACCACACGATTCGATTACATTTTTGGGGATACCGATTCGATTCAGAATCCATTCTCGATTCAAAAATCAATACTTTTTTTTATTAACATTGGGTGCCAGTTCTATGATTAACTACATTCCTCCATAAAATAAATAAACAGCTCTGATATATTTCTATATCACTTAAAAGAAAACTTGTTTTGTTTCATAAAATTCCACCCAAACTTAATAAAGTCAAATACAAATATAGTAACAAGAGAAGTATCCAACATTTCTCTTTTCTAAAGTAAATCTGTACAGCAGATATGATCATCTACATCAACAATATGATTTGCATGAGTGGCTGGACAAAAAATAAAAAATATATTTTTTTAAACGGTTAGGAATCGCGTTAGAAGAATTGCGATTCATTCGAAAATCAATGTTTTTGACACTCCTAACCACAACTATAGTGATGCTAACCCCAAATACATAAATTACTACCATAGCTAATGTCCTTATTTTCATCTATCAGTGTGTGCACGAGTGTGGCAATCACGCCGTATTGTGCTAGAAAACATACATCCGAAAAATAGCGGCAGTGACTGTGATTTTTTTTGGGTGGTCTGCTGGCCGACGGGGTACAGTGTTTTTCGCGACGGTGGGGGGCTAGCCGAATGAAAGTGCAGATTACTTTGGCCTTACGATAGTCTCAGCAGGCTTTTTACACTTTTAGGACTTTCTCTGCGTTTATCGGTAATCAACAATGTTCAGAAAATTACTTCTGAAAAGTAATTAATTACAGTGACTTTCCCAAAAATATATTTTAATTACCAACATAACTACTCTTAAAGCCAGACCTCAGCAATTATTTTGAATTAGGGGCCACATTGAGAGAAAACATGTGTCTGTGGGCCAGTATGTATGTATATGTGTGTGTGTGTGTATATATATATATATATATATATATATATATATATTTCATTTTTAATCAAAATAAAATATTTTAATGTCATCGTATTTATCGGTGTGATGTCATAATTCCTAACATCCTCGTCTTGATGTCTTGAAGTTCATGTGAAGTTTCCCAGCCAAAATCTCCTAAAGTTTACGATACAGACCCATATAGTCTATAGTCTAGTCTATTAGCGATAAGTGCATAAAAAATTATCCAGTTACTAGATGACTGGAATGACTGGACTTGATGTGTCAAACGTTAAGCAAAGGGTCTATAAAATTAGATACACAAGAAGAACATTCGGTAGCTGAGAAGCAAGAGAAATGTTCCTCTGCATTTTTTGTGCCCTGCCAAACATCTGGACACTATCTGTTTTATGACCTGCAACTCGAGCTCGAGCTTGACTTTGAATCAAGTCTGCCCAGCCATAATTTGCATTGTCAAGATGTGCATAGACTCTCGCCAAGATGCGTTCTTTTTAATCAAAGACTTTTAAAGTTTAGAGTACATTTTTCAGATATATACAAATCCAGACCGTATACAAACATTTATAAACACTGGGTATAGTGCCTACACAGACCTGTTAAAATGTTTGGTTTCGATGATGTAAAAAAAGATGAATCATGAATTTTCCAGAACGTTTTCCCACATTTGATGTTTATTCTCGTATTTTCATCAACTTTGCATGTCCAGTTTCATCTAGTACCATTACTGTTTTGCCATGTTTTCTTTGCTGTGGACCAAGGCAATAGTGTCTTAGTAACTGGAGAAAAGTTATGTTTTGATTGTTCGTTGATAATAATTACGTAATTATTACTTTACATATCCATACCCGTGAACCTTTGAAGATGGATTTGTCACACGGGCAAATGAACAAACTTTTTGAATTGTGTTAGGTTACAGACTGCTTGTAAAGTTAAAGTTAAAGTTAAAGTACCAATGATTGTCACACACACACTAGGTGTGGCGAGATTATTCTCTGCATTTGACCCATCACCCTTGATCACCCCCTGGGAGGTGAGGGGAGCAGTGGGCAGCAGCGGTGGCCGCGCCCGGGAATCATTTTGGTGATTTAACCCCCAATTCCAACCCTTGATGCTGAGTGCCAAGCAGGGAGGTAATGGGTCCCATTTTTATAGTCTTTGGTATGACTCGGCCGGGGTTTGAACTCACAACCTACCGATCTCAGGGCGGACACTCTAACCACTAGGTCACTGAGTAGGTCAAGTAGTGTGGTGACCAGTGTTGGTAAAATGACTTTAAAAAGTTAATAGTTATAGTAGTTACCAGTTACTTTCCCAAAAATGTAATTGTTTTGTTACTGAAATACTCTTTCGTAAATGTAATTAGTTACCAGTAGCGATGGGCGATATAGCCAAAAATCTATATTGCGATATACATTGCAGCCTCGTGCTATAACGATATATATCACAATGTATTATTTGGTATGTAAATTATAATAGAACGGTTTCAAAACGGCTCCCAATATGGCTGCAGACATATGCAGTACATATTATGTCAATTACGGTTGCATTATTTCCTCAAAATTATTATTAATCTACTTGCTAATTTATTGTTAATATCTGGTTACTTTCTGTTGTAACATGGTTCTGTCTACACTTTTTTTTTTTTTTTTATATAATAACTTATTCTTCTGTTGTTTGTACACTTCACATTAGTTTTGGATGATACTGCACATTTGGGTCTCATTCCAAACCAAGTAGTTACAGGGGCAATATTGGTCATGCTGCTACTAATACCTACATTTTTAAAGATCATTGAGTGATTCATATTTTGATCACAATTATGAACGGACAAAAACACAGGATGGCGGTGTAACAATATTTATTACATTTTCTATTTAACCCCCATTCCACGCCTAGATGCTGAGTGCCAAGTAGTCTTTGGTATGACTCAGCCGGGGTTTGAACTCACGACCTACCAATCTCAGGGCGGACACTCTGACTACAAGGCCACTGAGCCGGCTTGTATTCATCGGTACTTGGTACTTACTATGTAACTGGTGTAAATAAAGATGTGAAAAAATGCATTTTTATTACCATTAATATTACCTTTATTATTTTTCGTTATCATTGCTTCCTTATTTGTCATTATTCTAAGCTGATATGGGCGATTATGGCAGCGATAGCATCTCAGTCACATTACACCCATTTCTGCGACTTTCCGCATATAAATTCTGTTTTTAGCGAACATTGATTCCGTCTGCGATTCCATTGACGCATAATTCTAGGATTCTGTTTACTTTCGGGTACGACTGAACCGGATGTGGGGTGGTAAAAGGTCAACACCGATTGGTTGTTCCACCGTTGAGTTAAGTTGAGTTGAGTTTGAGTTTATTTCGAACATGCAAGCATACAACATGATACATCACAATTTCCAGTTTCTCTTTTCAACATGTTCGAAAAGGAGTAGGAAGAAGCAGAGCTTATTTAATCCTACCCCTTTTCTTTTACATAAGAGTTGCTAAAATTTTTTGTTCACTTCCTGTCCCCATTTTTTTCACAGTGTACTCCATAAGTAATCACAATTAAAATAAATAAATAATAATAATTTAATAATAATAATTGGTGAAGTAAGTCATATTTCATATTATGAGATAAGTAAGTTTATTTTGAGAATGAATGAATGAATGGATGGATGAAATAAATTGAGAATGTTTGTCATGGTTCTTGTTCTTTGTACTTTGTAAACACTTTAAGTTTGAAGAATTTCTTGAAGTGGATCATATTAGTACATTGTTTGATTGTTTTGCTTAATCCATTCCATAATTTAATTCCACATACTGATATACTGAAGGTCTTAAGTGTTGTACGTGCATACAAATGTTTTAAATTACATTTTTCTCTAAGATTATATTTCTCCTCTTTTTTTGAGAAGAATTGTTGTATATTCTTGGGTAGCAGGTTATAGTTTGCTTTGTGTATAATTTTAGCTGTTTGCAAATTCACTATGTCATGGAATTTCAGTATTTTTGATTAAATAAATAAAGGGTTTGTATGTTCTCTATATCCAACATTATGTATTATTCTAACTGATCTTTTTTGTAACACCGTTAGTGAATGAAGTGCACTTTTGTTGTTATTTCCCCATATTTCTACACAGTAACTCAGATATGGTAACACTAGCGAGCAGTAGAGAATATGAAGTGATTTTTGGTCTATAACATGTTTTGCTTTATTCATTATTGATGTGTTTCTCGCTACTTTATGTTGTATATTTTTTACATGAGCTTTCCAGTTCAATTTATCATCAATCATTATACCTAGAAATGTGGTTTCATTTACTCTTTCAATTTCCACTCCGTCTATTTGTACTTGTGTTTGACTTTCTCTTCTACTGTTACCAAATAGCAATATTTTAGTTTTACTGTTTTTGTCAAACCATCTTTTTAATTTGTTAATTTCTTCTGTTATTATTTGTATTATCTTCTGTGTGTCCTCTCCTGAACAAAACGCTGTTGTATCATCCGCAAATAATACTAACTTTAAATCTTTTGTAACTTTACAAATGTCATTTATATAGAGATTGAATAATTTAGGTCCGAGTATTGATCCCTGAGGTACGCCACAGGATGTATTTAGCGTTGTAGATGTGTGTTCGCCTAGCTTCACGTATTGTTTCCTGTTTGTTAGATAACCAAGTCTTTAATTATGCTTTGCAACTGCACCTGCATGAATGTGACAGCGTGCGCATGTCAAAATTACGATGGTCAACTGGATTAAAAAAATGACCGTATCATTGGTCCAGAGTTTTAACGGTCCTCTTGGACTGACCCAATTAGGAACCGGTACAAAAAAAAGAAAAAAAAAGAAAAAGTGAAGCGCTGTAAATACTTTCCGTATGCACTGTATGTTTACGATTGTTCAGCCTTGGTCGGGGTATGAGTGCCATTCTGGTGCTTCTTTTTCCCTTGCTTAACATTTTTGCCATTGTTTTTCAATTGAATTAAACCGCTATTTTTCACTTTAGTGTCGAAGACGTTCTGAAATGGTTTATCCTGGTCTCCTTTTTTCGTACATCACACAAACCATTCATTTAAACTCTGGTATGTAAGCGTTTCATGTCCATTGTGCGACAGAGCATGCCGCAAGTCTTCACTGAGATTTGGAGAAAATGAACAGCTGGTTTAGATTTCCAAACAGATTTGAGTGGGATACCTGACATTAACAGACCGACCAAAACTCCAAAACAACAAAGCGCTTAAGTTAAAAGGCAGAAATACAATTGTCCAACTGTCACAGACACAACCCATTAACAGATTTCACCGCACCAAAGTGGTGCCAAAGAAATGGCCTGCCAGCCCAAATTATGGCCTTGACAGTTCTGACCTGCTTCTCTCTTCTCAGTCATTTTATTTTTCTGCCTGCTCTCCAAAACGCTGTCCAATTTCTGTTATCTTCTGACCCTGATTAAACCCTTATGATTGCTATGATGTTGTATTTTCCCCCACAACAGTGGTCATACTTTCAAACACTGTCTCTCAGTAATTTGTCAACTTGTTTTTTTTCTAACATTCCAATCAGATTGACAGTGGTTCATTTTAGTCAGCCTCAGGCTGCTTTGCCCTTTTACAAAATGCACTTTTTAAACAAGGCAACATGCACAATTCCTGTCATGTAATTGCATCTCGTAATACATTTTTTAATTCTTTTTGGCTTCAAACTAAATATTACACATATGTCTGTCTTAGGGATGTATCGATATGAAACCTTTATGACACGGGTATAGTGACCAAAATGATCATGGTTATCATTATCGCGATTTTGTTGAATATGCTCAAAAAGTACTTAGTCATTGGACCAAGTTAGTTTTCTTTAAAAAATAAATAAATAAATTAGACACACTATTAGACAGCCCACAATTTTGCATTTGCTTCACTGATGTTTAGTCTTAGTATTTTGATCTGTTTTAATGGCTAATCTTTAATTATTTTAAATATTGTTTTTTACTGTAGAATTTTAAGATGTATTTAAATGAAAACACAATTATTTAAAATTTTTGGCAAGCATAGTGTGGTCCTACTCTGTTCAGCGGTCTTTGAACGCACCGTAAGAACACCTCAGTCTTGTATAATATAGTCCAATGATTCTCAAACTATGGTGGTAGGCGGGCTCCGTCTAGTCGTATGTCAAAAAAACACTTAATAAAATATTCAAAGACATTGTTACTGTTCAAACCGTGTGTAATGTTACAGTGGCCCAATATATTAAATACTAATTTTATACTGTATTTTTTTTAATGTTGGACATTATGGTGGTATTTGGAGAGCCAAGTGTTTTCTGAGGTGGTACTTGGTGAAAAACGCTTGAGAACCACTGGTAAAGAACAATCACTCTAAGAGAGCACATATTGTAGGGTCAATGTGCACAATCAATCAATCAATCAATGTTTATTTATATAGCCCTAAATCACAAGTGTCTCAAAGGGCTGAACAATAGAATGGCGTAGTTGCTCAGACTGTGAGGTGCTTATATAAATTCCGATCGGGGTTGTGGTATGTTGTTTCTTAATGGAGAAATTGGTTAATGTCTTTTGTTTTCATGTTAGCTTTTAAGATAGCGAGGTGGCGCCAGTCAGTTTGTGAGCTTATCAAAGTACAGTTATCAATCACGTTTTTTTGATGACAGTAATACTAACTGTCGGGAGTTTTACTGCGGTTATCATTATTTCTGTTAGTCATTACACCCCCAGTCCGTCTTTTTTGGTTTTTGGTTTCTGTCCAGGAGTTTTCTCCAGATAGTATGGAAAAAAGGTGTCAAGGGCCTAATCCAAGTAATGCATGGTTCCCTTCAGAGGATTGGTTTTAAACGTGAAATCACCTAAATGTGCAGTTGATTCATCATATTATTTCCCCTGCATTCAGTGACGGATTGAGGAGTGGTTCACACTCAGTACGTGTCCATGCACTAAATTAGTCTGATTTCTCAAATAGTTGGGCTCTAAATAAGCATTCTAAAACCCATGGAAACAGCTTAATCCGATTGTGTTCGGTTTTTGAGAAATCGGAGTAACACACCTGGATTATGCGATTGGAAACCAGATCTCTCGAGGGGGGGTGTGTGCCGGAGGGGACCCTTGGTATCACGCATGCACCAGTCTTAATGCGCAGCAGATACCAATCAATAAAAACATAGCAACAATAGTAATGAAGAGGAGACTGTTTATTTGCTTCACAAATTAAAAGAACATAACTTTTTCAAGTGCATCGATTGTAGAAAAAATTAAACAGATCTATTAAAGAAGTTAGCTTAGGAAATGGAGAATTCCCGCCTTAATTTGGACTCTTGAACAAAATACGAATGAGATGGATAAGAATGAAGCAGGCATATACAGTATATATTACAAGGCAAATAATAAAGCGTACACAAACTTCTGGGCAGCACTGTAGAACAGGGGTTAGTGCGTGTGCCTCACATTACGAAGGTCCTGGCTTCGATCCTGGGCTCGGGATCTTTCTGTGTGGAATTTGCAAGTTCTGCCCGTGACTGCTTGGGTTCCCTCCGGGTACTCCGGCTTCCTCCCACCTCCAAAGACATGCACCTGGGGATAGGTTGATTGGCAACACTAAATTGGCCCTAGTGTGTGAATGTGAGTGTGAATGTTGTCTGTCTATCTGTGTTGGCCCTGCAATGAGGTGGCGACTTGTCCGGGGTGTACCCCGCCTACCGCCCAAATGCAGCTGAGATATGCTCCAGCACCCCCCGCGACGACGAAAGGGACAAGCGGTAGGAAATGGATGGATGGATGGATGGATGGACACAAACTTCTTCATGCTGCATTTGTGCACTCCCAACTGATTAACAATAACTCTATTTTCAAAATAACTGGCCAGATAGTCCAGAACAATGGCAACCTTCATCTGGAACAGTATCAGTCGGGGCACGAACGGTCTTTTCCTTAGGATTCAAAACTCCTTCCATCAATCCAGAGAGCCTTATAAATGAACTCCAAAAAATTCAAAAGTTTTGTTTCCATGATTCTCTGTCCGAAAAGTTTTTCGAAAAAACGTTCTTTCTTTACTTCGGACCTGCATCCGCTCAGATACGTTCGTAGCACACTCTAAGATCATTTCTTGATGCTGTCTGCAATTTAACATCAGCATAGCTATTGGAGACATAACATTTGTAATCTGTGTCAAAAATAAAGCGGACATCACGTACCACAGAGCAAGGCTGGTAACCTGGAAAGAGCCACAGATTGTGACGTCATAGGTCAATCGGAAAAGCAATACATTCATCCATGCTAAAAGGAAATAAACGCCCCCCAGTGTACAGGAGGCACACAGCGTATGACCAACAGTTGCATTAGAGAGAGTGCATGAATACTTGGACTTCACACATAGGTGTGAAAATACAAATAAAAACAAACTATTTGAAAAATCAGACTAATTTAGTGCAGAGAAACGTAGTGACTGCCAACTATAGCGCTGCCAGTGCGAGGTTAATATCCACATTATAAACGTACTGTAGGTCTGGGTGTGAGTGTGAATGTTTGTTTATTTGTACCCTGTGATTGTCTGGCGACCAGTCCATGGTGAACTCTCCTCTCACCCAAAATCATCTGGAATAAAATCCTGTTCAGAATTCCAAAATTGATTATTATATATGTTTGATAGCAAACTATTTACTGGCCACTTTGCTGTTTCTGTATTGGCATGAATGAATAGCATTATTTTGACGTTGCCTTGTGATGTAACTTGATGGTTCTCCCATTGAGAATCGTTTTTTCCTAAACTGTTCAACTCAGTGTTTCCCATACATTAAATTAATTGTTGCGGTCCACAGTCCACCACAAAGGCGTTCAGGCTCCCACAATTACACAGCCACCATTTGAATGCAGATTGTCCTCACAACTCTGTACAGTAGATGGCATGGTAAATGCTGAAATATGTTCTCGCGAAATGTAGCTTGTGTGACAGAAAACCGCCGGGCTCATCCCTCTCCAAAGCCTCCAGCGGACCTAACACGTGTATCTTCAAAAAGAAAATTGCCTATGCAGTTAACAGAGCTGGTATTGGTCTGCTTTTTTAGCATAACATTTCATGGTTTTCCTTCCTCGTCGCCAACTTCTTCTCTGGTTTTGTGCAAAATGTAATATAAAAGTGACCAACAACAATGTGAATGTTGCTTCGGTCGCCATTGTTTACAACTACTCCACACAGGAAGTTAAGAGCTTAGCTACAAGAGTTGTGTTCAGGCTCACTGTAATAATCAGAATAGCTATACAGAGCTATTAACGATTCAAGACACTGTCAGAGGTGACAGAAGCTACGTGACGCCAGGAGCATATTTCAGTCTTAACTTGACTTTTTGACACACCTCGTAAGCACCAAGATTTAGCTAAGCAGGAGATCAGTGAGCGTTGCCAATGCGATGGGTCCCAGGTTAAATTCCCGAACGAGCCCCCAATTACTGTTCGTTACGGTCCCCGAACCAGTTGTGTGGTTAACATAAAAGAAAATGAACCATTTATTTTGCACAAGGTACATTACATGACGCAAATGCGAGTCGTAGCAGCAGAGGTGTGCTTTGTTGCTACATTTAGTGAGTATTCAGACCCGTCTGGGATTATTTTTTCTGGTCTACCGGTAATTGGATCTTTTTCCATTTTTGTTTTATTTCATTCTCTCAATATCAAATGAAAACAATCAATACAACAATTAATAAAAAGGAGTAGAAAGAACTCCAAACGTATAATACCTGCCTCATATTCTCTCAAACACAACATTTATTGTTCAACTCAGAAGACTATGAAGGCCATATATTGATTTAATAACATTCAAAAATAAACACAATTAATAAAAACATCAGTTAAGTTTACTCAGTCATATCTTTTCATCGTCATGATTTTTTATGTTTTTAATATACAGAAAGAGGTGTACATTGTTTTGTTCCACTGTCAAGTTTGTTCCATAAAATCCTTTGACTGAAATGCGTCTTTTTATTGTCACCGTTCAAAAACTATATCTTTTTTTAAAAACATTTTATTTTTAGAGACTCACACCGCTCTTCTCCGCAAACAGTGGGTCCTGATGTTCCCCCAGCACTCAAGCGCATGTTACTTTTAAAAAAATTACAAAAACAAATGACAGAAGAAATTTATAAACATTTATAACCCCTTACCGCTATTTATCCTACAGCCCAACACCACAGATATATTGCAGTCCTGAAACTGTGGATGTTCCACTTTAATTGCAGCCTAACAGTCAAAAGTGGGAAATGTTTGATAGTTTTTTACTTATAGACCTTTTTCCAATGTGAATTTACAATTTGACTTTTCCCACCGATGAAAATAGAATCCTTACCCACCTGTTGAATACACTTCATCTCGCTAATGTGCAATTGTTATTGGTGTGAATACACTAAAAAGGAGGCGGCCCTTATCTGCGAGATGGAAAAACATCATGTTTTGTTCCATTCGAATGCTGTTCTCGACCCTCAAAGTAATTTTTTCTCCTCTCTGGCTCCTCTTCTCTTATCTCTCACCTCCTCCTCCAGCCAGCGAGGCGGCTCTACTCTCCTCCCACGCTCATCTGCACATAGAAGCAGACATTACTGTATTGGCACAAGTATACAGTTTAGAGGCATGGGAGAGCCACCAGGATAATGGATAGTGGAGAAACCAGGCAATGTCAAAACAGGGAAGAAAGACATAAATCATGTTAAAAATGAGGAAAAAGAGCACTTTGTGATTCAATTGAAAACTCTGGAAAAGATGAATGTCAAAATCGTCAATATGTATATTAATTTGCTCAGAGGAAATTGATTGATTAGATTAGACAAGGGTAGTACGGTATACCGGTACTAATAAATTATAAACGTTACTATACTGCCTCTGAAACATGCCGGTAGTATTTGTCCACAGTTTTCAAAAACAATTTGAAATGTGGACTCGTCAGACCACAGAACACTTTTCCACTTTGCATCAGTCCATCTTACATGAGCTCGGGCCCAGTGAAGCCAGGCGGCGTTTTTGGGTGTTGTTGATAAATGGCTTTCACTTTGCATAGTTGAGTTTTAACTTGCAGATGTAGCGACCAACTGTAGTTACTGACAGTGGTTTTCTGAAGTGTTCCTGAGCCCATGTGGTGAAAAACTTTACACACTGGTAACGGTTTTGTAAAACCGTTACCAGTGCACGTATGCTTATCCGCTTACGTGCAGTGATTTCTCCAGATCCTCTGAACTTTTTGATTATATTACGGACCGTAGAGAGATCGAAGGTCACTGGCATTCAATGTTGGTTTTCAGCCTTGCCGGTTAAGTGCAGTGATTTCTCCAGAATCTCTGAACGTTTAGATATTACGGACCGTAAATGACTAAATTCCTTGCAATAGCTCGGAGTACCGCGGTACTAATGAATTATAAACGTTACTATACTGCCTATGAAACATGCCGGTTTGTTTTTGTTTTTTACGGATATTATGGCGCAGCAGTCACGTCGTGACATTGCTGGAGCAGAGGCACATGTTCGGCAACGCACACGTACTTACAAGCAGACATGGTGTGGAGAGAAGAGGCATAATGGACGCATTTTGGCTTAAAAACAAACGATAAATGTGAATCTATAAACGGAAGCGCGGCTCTACAAAAGGTGCTTTAAAACATGGCTAGCTAGCTAGCGGCTAACATCCTTCCGCAGTCGGCAGTGTTTTAGCTACTTCTAAATCACTAATCCTTGCCTCCATGGCGACAAATAAAGTAAGTTTCTTCCCTGCAGGACGAGGAATAGCTAAATATGCTTCACTACACACCATGGGAGGATACAATTACTCAACGCTATCCGCGAGCTAGCGCTCCTCAATGTAAACAAATGGGTGGATTGATACATCGACTGTAACGATATCAAGTACGTGTTTGCAAACACATATCTAGCTGATACCACAATTATGAAATTTCTGCTTTTTCACATTGCATGACATCTTTTTGGTCTTTTTTTCCTAACATTTTTACTGTTGTTTTTTTAAACAATATTTTGTGGGGTTTTTCCTGTAAGAATCTAAGGATGCTGATGATAGTATAGGGTTTCTCCTAAACTGCCAAAATACCTGTGGCGGTGGGGCCGTGGTTATGGGTGTGGTCACCATAATTTGCATAATTTGCTATTATGATATGACATTAATTAGAATTACAATTTTTTTAAATCTTTGCCATATCAATTGTTGCTGCTTTTTGGTACTTTGTTCAGATTTTTTCAAGTGTTTACAGACTTTTAATGACTTTTTTTTATTAAAAAAAACTAGCAACAAATCTAGCATTTTCTTCTGATGTTATTATAAAATGTACTCCTGTTTAGAGACTGTACTTTTGTCCCTCGATGTCCCTGACTAAAGAGGCTGCAGCGTGCATGACGTCAGACTTGCTTGGCGCTGTTGCTCCATTTGGACTTTCTCTTTTTAAAAGCCACCGCTGTCTTCCTATTTGCACATTTTATAGATGGCTGTCCGCGCAGGTATATCTGCACTATATATATACAAATATTGTCCACATCACAGACATGCTGACAATGCTCCAGACAATGGCGTGCTTTTTGTTTACATCCGGTTTCGGTAGCGCGAATTTCGGTGAGTATAGTCTTATTTTGGTGGTCAAGTTTCCGGTACATCACTTGTCAATAGTGCGCAAATAATTGGCTATGTATATCAATTCATACTGTAATGACCAGTTAATGTTGATGTTATTATGTTCTTGTGGTTTGAAATAGATGTCAGTTTTTCCCATGTTTGCAAACACACCCTCCGTGCCTAAAAGGTGATTGGCGGAGAATGAGGAAGTGTTGTTGTGTGTCCGGGGGAAGCGTGGACTCACGAGAAGAAAGTGTTTACATGGGAGATAAAACCTGTTGCAATTGTGCCGTTCGTTATCATAAGATTGGTAATAAAAGTTAAAAATAGCGGTCGACTTTGTGTGATTTCTTCTGAGGGCTACAATATATTATATTACTGTAATTTGTTTTCAAGTAAAAAACTATCAAACCTTATTTTCAAGGTGTGGCGATAATAAAAATGCTGTGGCGGGTTCGCCCCATTCAATTAGATTAAGGGGAAACCCTGTACTATAATAACAATATAATTATTACGCTTGTGTCACTGCACAAGCTAGTGTGTTAAAAAGTGTGCTTTACGAAACTATTAATGTTCAGTTTATTATTGTAGTTGTTGTGATTTTTTAAAATTCAATTATTAAATACTTGTAGGGCTGCAACGATTACCGTATTTTTCGGACTATAAGTCAGTTTTTTTCATAGTTTGGCCGGGCTCCAGTGCGACTTATATGTTGTTTCCTTCTTTATTATGCATTTTCGGCAGGTGCGACTTATACTCGGAAAAATACGGTAGTCGACAATGTCGATAAAAGTTGACTATAAAATCTGTCGCCGACAATTATATTTGTCGACAATAGTGGTGACGTCATCACTTGTGTTTTTCAGGGCGGAAGTGGGTCACTCGCAAAAACATTGCCGGTGATAACATGTAAAGTGTGAGGATCTTTCCTTATATTCTTGTTAAAAACGTGAATACTTTGCTCATTTTGCAAAGCGGACCTTATTTTTATGGCAGTACGTCTGACAGGCACCTAAGCGGAGGTATCATAAGATTAAACATACAATCTATTAAAATGGCCAACATGAAGAATTAATCAAAGTTAGAATTCACCACATTGAGTGTATTAGAGTGCTAAAACTGCCAAGAGTTAATCAATAATCAATATACCAGTGTGCAGCTTTGTAAACATCATCACAAAATGCTTTTCTTTTTGAGGAAGTTAGATTTTGTGTTGCTGCTATTTAAACATTTTTTTTGTTTTTTTTTAGCACTTTGCCTTTCCTTTCTTTTAAATAGACATTTTATTAGTCATTTCATTTTAATTTTTGAATGAGCAGCACAGTTGGAGTACAAATAAATATTTATGAATGAATTGGTCATCTTTGTTGTTAGTAATCACATGCTTAAAATAACTTTAGCTGCATTTAAAAGTCGATGGGAAAATTAGAGCCATTGAATATGTGTACGCTGTAGCGGTTGTTTTAAAGACGTAATTCACCACACCTGTTTACTTGACTTTGTCGTCATTATTCACTGTCATTGTTCTATTGTGCACATAGCAATGTTGTTGTTGTTTAGCATTCATATATGCAGTCAAGAGTGAGTAATTCGGCGCGGCCCCTTTAAGTGACCGTCAGGAGATTTACCCAAAGGTGGGGGTTTGTTGTGACCGCCATTTTGAGTCACTTGATGTAAGGAGTTTTTATTCTTGTCTTTGATGGAATAAACAGCGCACACGTTTTTGTGTGTCAAAGATACTTCAAGTTGTCTTGCTTTCGCATTACAAGCGCAACAACGCTTTATTATCAGATTGGTCGACTTATTGTTAAGATAATCGTTGACTAATCGACTATCAAAATAATCGTTAGTTGCAGCCCTGTTCATTAGCTGTCTCAGCTTTGTGTTATAGGTGACACAATATACTGTTAGTAAAATTTCAGCTTTTTGTCATTACATAACATCTTTTTTATCTTACTCCTTTTTCTCATTACAACGTGTCTTTTGTGACCATGGTCTGATGACCTCCTGGTGCAGATGGCTCCTGTGATAGTGTTTACTCACGTGTCTCCTCTGTACTCACCATGCATTCATTTAGTTACGTGTGCGTGTGTTTGGTATTTGTGTCCGTGCGTGTGTATGTGATATGGGTCATCGGGGTGTTGTTTTTAATTTTGTAAAGTGCCTTGCGTTGCATTTCTTTTATGTATGAAAAGTTTAATTTGATTGATTGATTTTAGCTCTTTCTTGTGCCATTTTTACTGTTTATTTCCTGACAATACGCTGCCAACAAAACTCACACTGCGGGCCGCAAATGGCCCCCGTGCTGCACTTTGGACACCCCTTAGCTAGCATGTCTGTCTCTCTGTTGAATGTTATTGCCCGAGTAAATGATGCATGCCCTTCAAAGTTCTCTTAGTGCTGGCTGAGATGTGTTTGCGTGCATGTAGAGCTGGGCAATATATCGAATACACTCGATATATCGTGGGTTTGTCTCTGTGCGATGTAGAAAATGGCTATTTCGTGAGTATACGTTCTCACGCAGTTGCTTTTAGCTGCGGGCATTACACTTCAGGCTTTTCTCACTCATTCTTGTCTCTCCTTTGCACAGAGAGATAAAACAAGCGCACCTTGTTACATATGTCACATACTGTCGCGCGTGCAACGTTCTACGCCCTCGCGGAGCAGAGAGGTAGCGGCATGGGTAACGTTAGCTATGGCAGGTGGTGCAAGCGGAGCGGTGCGAGTGGTAGCGAGAGGTAGCGAGAGAGAAAAGGTGCGAATCTGGTAACTAATGGAGGAAGAATTAATTCCCAAGAAAAACAGCACGGGGTCCATCGTCTGGCGGTGGTTTGGCTTCAAGCGGGAAGATGTTGAACAGACAACCGTAATATGTCAAGTATGCGGCAAAAGCGTTGCTACAAAAAGTAGCAGCACTACTAATTTATCGCATCATTTAAAAAGTCACCCGTTAGAGAATAGGGAGTGCTTAAAACTCTGCATGTCAACATCTCGGCCGGTGCCACACCCAACAAAATGCCGAAGCAACCAGCACTGACCCAATTGAGCCTGGCGTCTTCCATTTCCAGATCAATGCCGTATGAAAAAAATTGTCAAAAACAGGAGAAGATATTCTACCACATAGCAAAGGACATACACAATTTGATTTCCTATTTTGCAGCCGATTTTTATTTTACAGTTTTTTAAATATCTTGTGTGACATCATGCACAAATGTTCACTTTATTTGTTTTAAAATATTGTAGTGGCGTTCTGTACGAAAAGTGCACTTTAATTTAGTGTTTTGATATGTCATCTTAGTGACATTATGCGCAAAAGTGCACTAATAGTTTGTTTTAAAATGTCTTTGACAATCTTGCACTTTCTGATTTGAAATGACATGAATGTTTGTGCCACTGCTTAATAACTGTTTAATAAATACAGTTTTGGTCTAATAAATACAGTTTTGGTAAATTAACCTAGTTGTGATTTCCCTCTCTGCATGAAAGTTTAAAATGAGCATATATTAATGCAGTATGAACAAGAATGTTTTAATGTAGACACATAGAATCATCATACTGCTGTGATTATATGCATCAAGTGTTAAGTCGAGGCTAAGGCAAAAAAATCGAGATATACATCGTGTATCGTGACATGGCCTAAAAATATCGAGATATTAATAAAAGGCCATATCGCCCAGCCGTATGTGCATGCTTCTATCCTGACGGACTGTTCTCCCAGCGCTGCCTCTGCTGGTTTTGCTTCGGCGAGCGCGACGTTCGGACGGATGGACGAAAAAGTACGAAAGGCAAAAGAAGGGATACTTCACTTGATGGAGTGACTACTCATCTCTTGCATCCATCACTCTGTTTCCCACTTGCTGTCTCACTGTATCACCTCCTCCCACATGTTCTCGTATTGAGTGAGGAATCAATCTCTCTTCCCCCCCATTATCTCCCCCTATCTGTATCTGTCCCTGTGCCTGCCACCTCATACTGGCCCATTCGTTATCAATCGAAAACTCTCGCTGCAGGCACAAACGAGCATGTGCCTCTTCAGCCCTGCTGCAATCACACCACATCCGACTCTATTTTTCAATGGCACCTCTTATCCTGCTCCTCCTCTCCCAACCATAATTGGTCAAAAACGTCGGCCTTCCCGTCAAATAGGCGCTCTAATTCGAATGCCGCCTTCTTTCTACGGCGATATGTCGCCATATTCGACAGTGGACTTCCAGTGAGTGCGTTTCAGCGCTTTCCATTAGTGCCGGATGATTGGGTAATGGAAGAATCATTAGTCGTCGGCTCAGTCCAGCACGGCTTGTTTGGTATTGACAGTTGGGCCATGTTTCGCTCATTGTCGTTGCACTCATTTCCAACTGTTGCAAAACAAAGCGAGGGACTAAATGGCAGTTGGTAAAGAAAAGCAACAGTTCATAAATCCTTATTAAGGACCCAGCCATTATATAATGCTAACCCCAAGTGTCTCTATTTAAAGGGGAACTGCCCTTTTTGGGAATGTTGCCTATCATTCACAATCATTATGAAAGACATGAGGACAGACTGATTTTTTTTTTTTTAATGCATTCTAAATATTAAATACAATTTCATCAAAAGTCTGCTTAAAATGTAGGTAGGTCTTTATTGTCATTGCACAAGTACAACGAAACATACATACATACAATGGAGCCTATTAAAGCCGTGCAATTCTGCCAATAGTGCCCTAAAAAAACCACCCAAACATCTGATTTTTTTTAATGCATTCTAAATATTAAATACATTTGTTTAAAAGTCTGCTTACAATGTAGGTAGGTCTTTATTGTCATTGCACAAGTACAACGAAACATACATACATGCATACAATGGAGCCTATTGAAGCCGTGCAATTCTGCCTGTAAAGCCCTTAAAAAACATCCAAACACCTCCATTAGGGTTTTATATTCATGATGTAAGTATATATGTAATGTAAATGGTAATGGTAAATGGTTTATAATTGTATAGCGCTTTTCTACGGACGTGCCAAGGTTGGTAGAAGGTGGGGATTGAACCAGGAACCCTCAGGTTGCTGGCACGGCCACTCTCCCAACTGCGCCACGCCGTCCCCAAAATCGTATATGTAGTAATGGGAACCTTTTATAATATTTCATATTTATGTATTTTGATCATTAATTTCAAAGACTACGTTTGCACTGCAGGCAAAAGTCTGATTTTTTTCCAGCTGACTGTTCAGACTGTAAGTAAAATGTGATTTTTATCAGACTCCAGTGTAAACGTGCACAGGCCCCAATGTGGCCTCAATGTCACTTGCATGTGCACTTTAAATAAAGTGAAAACAAGGAAGTTGACTGTGAGGAAGTTGCTGCTACTACTACAAAATAAAATAAGAGTCGACACACCTTAAAAGTGAGTATTTCTTTACGCGAAAATGACTGAAAGTAATATAATGTATGAATGGTTGCATATAGTGTAATATATTTGGGAGAGTTGTAATCTTTTTAGAGAAGACACAGACATCACAGCGTCAATTCCGGTCTTTCAACAATCGCTATTTCTTCGGAATCTAAATATGTATTCATATATTACATATAGCCTATTATTTTCGCACTATTGACAAGGGATGCACCGAAAATTTGGTTGTCTTAAATAGAACCTAAAACGGATGTTGTGATGAAATATCCACATCCGCTGGCGACTGCGTCTTTTCGGCGCACACGAGTGACGTTGCTCGCCCAAAGCTGACCAAAAAATCAGATTCAGATCACATTCAGGTCGGATTGCGTTTAGACTGAAGTCACATTTGAGGATGTCGTTGTGGCTTGTACAGCCCTTTGAGACTTTTGTGATTTAGGGCTATATAAATAAACATCGATTGATTGATGATCAGATTCCAATCGGATTCAGGACTACCTCCTAATGTGGCTTTTTTTGACAACCATACTTGCTTTATTTATAGTAAGTTGTTAGTTACAAATCAAAGGTTTTCAAAGGGAGAGTTGAACTTTCTAGGAGCTGCAGAAGGCTTTAGAGGAGGTAGAGAGAATTGAAGGAAACACGTATTTTTTCACTCTGCTAAGCTAGCTTTAGTTACGTTAAATGATGCGCTCCATTTACCTCGTAAGTTGGAAGTCGGAGCTGGGAATGATGTCACAGCCGAATTGTGAACGTTCCAGTTACGAGGTCGGAAATCAAAATGGCCCCATTCACGAAAGCTATTTCTGCACTTGCCTTGTTTGAATATAAACAACTTATTGGAAAATATGCACTCTTTCTGCAACCGGTGGATGAAGAGGTAACTCGGGACGCTCTTGCTAGTGATGTAGAACGTATAAACCATGTGAATAAAGTTTACATTACAGTAACGTTACCGTATATAAACGTCCAACAGTACGTTGTATATGGCTGATTTAGTATGACAAAAACTACAGTATTTTTGGGACTATAGGGCCATACTTGCCAACCTTGAGACCTCCGAAATTCGGGAGGTGGGTGGGTGGGGGGTCGGGAGCGTGGTTGGGGCGGGGGCGTGTTTGGGGTCGTGGTTAAGAGGGGAGGAGTATATTTACAGCTAGAATTCACCAAGTCAAGTATTTCTTATATATATATATATATATATATATATATATATATATATATATATATATATATATATATATATATATATATATATATATATATATATATATATATATATATAAAAGAAATACTTGACTTTCAGTGAATTCTAGCTATATACAGTATATATATATATTTATTTTATTATATATATATATATATATATATTTATTTATTTTATTATATATATATATATATATATATATTTATTTATTTTATTATATATATATATATATATGTATATATATATATGTATATATATATATATATGTATATATAATAAAATAAATATATATATATACTGTATATAGCTAGAATTCACTGAAAGTCAAGTATTTATATATATATATATATATATATATATATATATATATATATATATATATATATATATATATATATATATATATATATAAATAAAAGAGAAATACTGGAATTTCAGTGTTCCTTTATTTACACATATACACACACATAACACTCATCTACTCATTGTTAAGTTAAGGGTTGAATTGTCCATCCTTGTTCTATTCTCTGTCACTCTTTTTCTAACCATGCTGAACACCCTCTCTGATGATGCATTCTGCTTCGTCTCCTTGTTGTGTGCGCAGTTGTGCAATGCACTCTCTAAAAGCCGTAGATGTTATTGTCACATATGCATGTACCGTATTTTCCGCACCATAAGGCGCCCTGGGTTAAAAGCCGCGCCTTCAATGAACGGCATATTTCAAAACTTTGTCCACCTATAAGCCGCCCGGTGTTGTAAGCCGCATCTAACTGCGCTAAAGGAATGTCAAAAAAACAGTCAGATAGGTCAGTCAAACTTTAATAATATATTAAAAACCAGCGTTCTAACAACTCTGTTCACTCCCAAAATGTACGCAAATGTGCAATCACAAACATACCTATATCAACATGGACAGAGCTGCGTGAAAAAAGCCACCCGGCCTCTTCGCGTAAACTTAAACTTACCTTAACCACTCGCTCATCTTTTCTTCATCCATCCCTTCGAGTTAGCTTTTATGATGACGCCGGCTGGAAAGGTCTCTTTTGGCAAGGTCTTCCTTTTGAATATCACCATGGGTGGAAGTTTCTGGCCATTAGCATGGCAAGCTAGAACCACAGTGAAGGATGACTTCTCATTCCCTGTGGTGCGAATATTCACCGTACGTGCTCCCGTTGTATCCACAGTGCGGTTCACAGGAATATCAGTTGCTGTGAAATAGTAATCCGTGTGCGGATGGAGAGATTGCGTCTTTTCATGAACCGGATCCCTGACGCTTAGTAGGAGCCATTTTGTGGTCTTTACAGATGTAAACACACAAAGGAAATGAAACGTACGGTATATCCGCGCGCTTTTTCTTCTTCTACGCGGGCGGGTGGTTGCTTACAGTAGAAGAAGAAGCGCTTCCTGTTCTATGGGGGCGGGTGCTTACCTTGGCGGTTGCTTGCGTAGAAGAAGAAGCGCTTCTTGTTCTACCGGGAAAAAAGATGGCGGCTGTTTACCGAAGTTGCGAGATCGAAACTTTATGAAAATGAATCGTAATATTAATCCATATATAAAGCGCACCGGGTTAAAAGCCGCACTGTCAGCTTTTGAGTAAATTTGTGGTTTTTAGGTGCGGCTAATAGTGCGGAAAATACGGTACAGTAGATAACAGTATTGTCCTGTTTAAGAGTGTCACAATATTGCTGTTTACGGCAGACAAACTGCTTTACGGTAGACGGAAACGTGACTGCTGTTGTTGTGTGTTGTTACCGCGCTGGGAGGACATTAATGAAACTGCCTAACAATAAACCCACATAAGAAACCAAGAACTCGCCCTCTATCATTCTACAGTTATAACGTCATTGGGCAGGCACGCTGTTTATATTGTGGGAAAGCGGACGTGAAAACAGGCTGTCGACACGTCACTCAGGTCCGCATGGAGCTAGAGGGGGCATGGCCCCCAGCTCCGCCTGAATTTCGGGAGAAAATTTGTCCCGGGAACAGGTGTAGTCCACACGTAGCTTATGTGTGACTGCCATCTACTGGTCACACTTATCATTACACCATGTACTAAATAAAATTGCTACTAGGTTGGTAAGCACAACCAGAACTAAAACGTACATAAGGTGCACCGGGTTCTAAGGCGAACTGACGATTTTTGAAAAAATGAAAGGATTTTAAGTGCGCCTTATAGTCCGAAAAATACTGTACTCCAGAAGTGCTAATAACTGATATTATGGTAGCGTATATTATTGTTTTCATTCAAAGCAGCCACATTTGAATCCAAATCGGGGGTGGTGCAAATGCGTGCAGGAAATGCGACCTCAAGGCACGTTTCAGTTTAAATTTCGACTATGAAATTGGAATTTACTTAGACTTAGAAAAACTTTATTGATCCAAAAGGGAAATTGTTCCACACAGTAACTCAGTTACAAAAGATGGAAAGGGTAAGGATGGAAAGGATAATGCAGGTATAATGTAGACTAAAAATGTGCTATAGTAGCAATATAAAATATAACATATATGTAATATTTACATATATGTACAGTATATAAAATATATTAATATATATGTATGTATATATATTATGTTATATTTTTAGATAATATATACAATATTAATATTTTTATATTATTAATTATTTTTTTAATTAATGTAGAATATACGACTTCCCAGTAGAAATGGAACGCACCATAGACTGAAAGTGCTTCGATTTTCAGTTCCTAATTTGTAGAGATCTTAAGCAGAATCTAGGGGAAGCAGAAAACCTATAAAATATGCACAAGAAAAACAGATTTTTGCGGCGTGTTTTATTTTCTTTGACACCCGAGCTGTAAATAACCGTTTAGGACACACATTAGCACTGAGCATGTATGTAGACAAACTGAACAGAAAGTTGACCCAATTGATCTTTCTTTCCAACTGTTTTGTCAGATGCATTAACCTGCTTATGCTAAACATATAAATATGTTTTGCATTTATTACCAAATACATATGCTATGCTTCTTTAATAATCAAGAGTTATTATATTACACAGTTATAAAGTAGTAGTTTATACTATGAAACTGCCGGTGAGGTTTGGTGTAAAGTTTATTGGTGTTTTATTAAATATTTTTGGCTATTTCGACTCACTCTTTCCAAACACACACACAGCAGAACAGGAAGACGGTGTGCAATGTGAGGATGTCAGTGGATCGAGGAACAATGTAGAAATGTTGGCAGGGGTTGAAGGGATAGCCTTGCATGGAGTCGCATGTCACTGAGTTTCAAGACTATAGTTCAATTTTAAACTATGAATGTTTTTTTTAACATGTGTTACTGCATTAGGCTCAACACCCCGGAAGATCAGCCCTTATTTGCTTAACTGGTTGCATTTTTGTCTTGGACAAATCCTCCCACTGAGATTTTGAAAGTTTGACAGGCTAACCCATTCCATAGGCAACCTATCACTTCCTGAGGTACAAGCAGGAAGTGGCAAAGATGTGTTTCCTGTTGGAATGTCACACAGATCCAATGGTTGCAGATCAGCCAGGAAGCCGGACTGTGTTCCATATTGCATTGCATTTGTGACAGCTGGCTAAATTAAACTTTTACTTTCGCACTTTGATCTTGAGCTTGTATGCCGTACAGTTAGTTGTCCCTCGCCACATCACGCTTCAAAGTTTGTGGTTCCAAAAAAAACCAAACACCTTTTACCCGTTTTTGGACTAATTCAAGCATTTTAAAGCATGCTAATGACTGAAACACTCAGAGTATTAGTACTACAGTAGTATTGGCCAACAAATGGGACCAAACCAATCAGAGGCTGATTGGCTCAGCCTCAGGCATCCATTCATACATCCATCCATCTTCTTCCGCTTATCCGAGGGTGGGTCGCGGGGGCAGCAACCTAAGCAGAGAAGTCCAGACCTCCCACTCCCCAGGTGTTCCCAGGCCAGCTCGGAGACATAGCCCCCCTCAACGTGTGTCCTGGGTCTTCCCAGTGGCCTACTACCATGCCCTAAACACCTTCCCAGATGCCCGAACCACCTCATCTGGCTCCTCTCATAACTAGGCATGTCACAGTATGAACATTTCTTATCACGTTGTGACCAAAATTATCGCAGTATTTTTAAATGTGCTCAACATTTTTGAAAAGTACTTACCGGTATACTGAAATCTTTTAACAAAGTTTTATTTAAAAAAAAAAAAAAACACAAACACATTCAAAATGATTTCCTTCGTAGAAGAAACATAGTCGATAAAAACACGGATTCATGATCCTCAAGTAGAAATTTAATGTGCATATGAAAGCAACACAAGCATTATAAACAAAATAATATGGTATAAAAAAATATCACAAAAAATAAATAAAATAAATGTGATAGCACTTTAGCACTTTATGGACATAAGGGATAAAAAATGTTTTAAGAATTTTGCAAGATGGCACCTGATGGACATAAGACATAACTGCACTTTTTGTCCATGTAGATAAAAATAGTGATCATGTATGTAGTAGTCTTATACACGATTATGGCCAAAATAATAATTAAGATATTTGTATCAATATTGAAATCATGATTATTGATTATGTTAGGTAAAACAGAGTTGGGTTGTGAACGCGATGCCATCATGTAATTTGTAATGTCTAATAAAAAGATTATAGATTATATTTAAAGACAAATATTTGTTTTTGTTCATTTATAATATCAGCATGTCATCTTTTTCTCATTACATAATGCTTTTATCTTTATTTTTACATTTTGATAGAGAGGTAGTTTTTTTAAGTTATGTACATGTAGTTGCTGTATCGGGACAAATCCATTCAGAGTTTGAGCAGAAATATGTCTTATAGGGATTAACTATACACAATAACACATTAACAAAATGCTATGTCACATACAGTAAATGTTTTTGAAGTAATACCTTTGTGACATGAAAAAACCCACAACAAATGTAAAAAAAACCATGGTGTTTACTTTTTGATATCAATATAAAACACAAAGCAGTTTGGCTAATGAAATAAAGTCTAATATACAAGCTTTGTTCTTCAACGACACCGAGTGGTTCAGTACAACAGTTTGGCCAACAAAAACAGGAGTGATACCTCTCACATTTCAATGCTTAACCTTCCCAACCTGCATTCAGTTCGATTAGATGACAAAACATTTTAGCTAGTATTGATGTTATTTGAACACTGATAAATGTTGCAGTTAAATAAAGGACGAGTGAGCAACCCAGTAAACAAACTAAAGACTTTATAAACAAGTTGTGACAATGTTCCCGACACATCGCCTGCTGTATGTTTCCTCGCCTCATTAACTCTGTCACAGCAGCTGATAGACGCTGTATTGAGAAAATGAAAGCAACATCAAATAGTTTTCTCCTTTGCTGTATACCATTAAGTGTGGGGAAAAAGACTCTGTCTCCAATATTGCCCACACCTGTCGCCATCTACAAACGCACGCCAAAACTCCACGGAAATGAAGCGTGGGAAAATGAAGTTGAACAAAGTGCTCCGCTCTGTTTACTCCGAGGGGAAATCTCTGTAGCCATGTCTGTGTCGTTGTGTTCAAGCCAAACGACACTAGTGCGCATGCGCCAGCGCTGCTGTGGCTCCGTTTCTGGGAAGTCAGCAGTGTTGCCTGAAATGCATTAATAAATGGTGGTTCTTCGGTAATTTGAAAAATTTAAACGGTATTACTAACCGTTGGGAATTTTACCACGGTTTATCATTATACCGTTAACCGTTATATCCCTACTCATGACTGTCGGTGAGAATGGGAACGTAGATCGGCCGGTAAATTGAGAGCTTTGCCTTCCGGCTCAGCTCCTTCTTCACCACGACATATCGATACAGGGTTTGCATCACTGTAGATGCCGCACCGATCCACATGTCGATCTCACAATCCACTCTCCCCTCACTTGTAAACAAGGCTCTGAGGTATTTGAGCTTTTCCACTTGGGGCAAGATCTCCTCCCCAACCCGGAGATGACACTCCACCATTTTCCGGGCGGGAACCATGGACTCGGACTTGGAGGTGCTTATTTTCATCCCAGTTGCCTTGCACTCAGCTGCGAACCGATCCAGTGAGAGCTGAAGATCCTAGTCGTATGAACCCAGCAGGACCACATCATCTGCAAAAAGCAGAGACCTAATCCTGCAGCCACCAAACCGGATACCCTCAACGCCCTGACTGCGCCTAAGATTTATGAACAGAACCGGTGACAAAGGGCAGCCCTGGCGTAGTCCAAACCTCACTGGATACGGCCAAGCTATAACACCGATCTGACACCCATCATACAAGGAGCGGACTGGCACAATCACACGGTCAAGTATCCCATACTCTCTGAGCACTCAAAGGCCTTCTCCAAGGCCACAAAGCACATGTAGACTGGTTGGGGAAACTCCCATCCACCCTCGAGGACCCTGTCGAGAGTATAAAGTTAAAGTTAAAGTACCAATGATTGTCACACACACTGGTCCACAGTTCCACGACCAGGACGGAAACCACATCGCTCCTCCTGAATCCAAGTTTCGACTATCCGGCCGAGCCTCCTCTCCTGTACATTTGAATAGACCTTACCGGGAAGGCTGAGGGGTGTGATCCCACGACAGTTAACACCGGTTCCCCTTTTTAAAGAGAGAAACTACCACCCAGGTTTGCCAATCTAGAGGCACCGCCCCAATGTCCATGCAATGTTGCAGAGTCTCCTCAACCACGACAGTCCCACAGCAGCCAGAGCCGTAAGCAACTCTGGGCGGCTCTCATCCACCGAGGAGCTTCTTAACAGCCCTAAAAATGGGAGAGCCCACCACAGATTTCCCAGGCAAAGCTTCCTCATATGGGAAGATGTGTAGGTGGGATCGAGGAGGTCTTCGAAGTATTCCCCCCACCGATGCGCAACATCCCCAGTCGAGGATCGTTGTTAGAACCTTAAACAAGTGTAAATGTGGATGTGTGGGTGTTATTTCATGTCTAAACAAGTTTTTATACTCTAGCTATAAAACTATTCAATTTATGATCAATACTACCTACTGCGTGGAAATTAATTTACCACGTCAGGTTCGGAGCCAATTACCAGCGAGAAACGAGGGGCGATACTGTGAATGAAACATGGTTATAACTTAGACGAGTCAGTGTACAGTTAGTATAGCAGTAATCTTATAGTGTACAAGCTGTACACTGACTTTGTATTCAAGTGCTTCTGTATATTGTCCCTTGATAAGACGTATTAACATGCTAGCTGAAATGGAAGGGGTGTAGTTACTTTTGTGAAATAATGTATACTGTGTGTTCGGGTGTCCTGAACGCCTCCCTAGGGAGGTGTTTAGGGCACGTCCGACCGGTAGGAGGCCACGGGGAAGACCCAGGACACGTTGGGTAGACTATGTCTCCCGGCTGGCCTGGGAACGCCTCGGGATCCCCCGGGAAGAGCTGGACGAAGTGGCTGGGGAGAGGGAAGTTTGGGCTTCCCTGCTTAGGCTGCTGCCCCCACGACCCGACCTCGGATAAGCGGAAGAAGATGGATGGATGGATGCGTGTTCTATATATTTTATAGTTGAGAATATGGATTAAAAGCCCCAGCTGGAGTTTGTGGAACTTTGTCCGGGTTTCTTGTCGATGACCTTCTGTATTCCACGCGTAGACGGCTCGTGCTTTTAGCATATTGAGTACACGGGTACTGCACAAGCAAGAGTGTGCCGCTTGCAGTCCCACACACTCCTCTTCTCTCTGCAGCAATGTTCCGACTCACAATCCCACGCAGAATGTGCCATTTCTGAAAAAACACCATCAGCATCTCACTTGAGATGTTGTAAGCCGTCAGTTTATAAATAAATAATTCCCCTTTTTTTTTTTTTTTTTTTTTTTAAATCCTTTTCCTAAATGACCTAAGTGCACAATTCTTACAATACATTATTTGGTGACATTTCTGCACTCCTTCCTAGTGTATATCATCACATAAGCCATCACTTATTTTTCACGCTATACCCATGTCCCTTTATTTATCCTCTCCTCTGTCTCATTTTCTCCCCAAAGCAGCTCCCTGTCTCGATGGTAATTACACCAAAGATCTTTTTCTCTATTATTCACCACTCTGCTATTTCTGTCACCCTCGATGCCGTGCCTGATTTAGCCGTCACCAGCAAGGGTCTGCAGTGTGTTGAAATGAGGGGAGGTGTGTGCGTGGTTGCATGTACTGTATAGCCCAGTGCAACAACAAACGGCGGTTAAGCGCCAGCTGATTGGCACAGATTAGAGGGCTCTTTGCTGATGTGTGGCGTAGGCGCTTCCTAAGAACCTGCTTCATTGCTGTTGTCGGAGCACAGCTGACTGAAGCATTTGCCTTCCCTTGTTGCACTACCGGCCGTTCTTTTTCAGTGATTGTAATTAAGTGGGGATGTTTGTCATTTTTAGCGTTTAAAAAAAAAAAAAAAATTTTTTTTAAATCCTCCAGAAGTTATATTTTCTTTTCTTTATAGGTCCAGATAACAACAGATTCTCATTTCAGGATAGAACTGGTGTAGAGTAGGGAATAAATTCATACGGTCCCATTCCTGGGTGGATCTCTTGTGATAGGAAGAGGGGGGGAGGTTAATCATTTTGCAATGCAGTCTGCTGAAAATGATGGAAAGTGCCACTCTACATAGCAACTGACACTCTACTGCCATCTGGCGGCTAACGTGGATAGTACACCGCCCCCTGCCCCCACCCCTACTGTTTACCTGACACATGAAATGTGACAAATGGGGTTTTATGAATCCCCTTCCAACTGTATGTAAACATCGTCCTTATTTTTTAAAGTAAACTAAATTAAAAAATAGTTTTATTCGATAGGGCTGCAATGAATAATCAATTAATTCGATAAGAATTTTTTTTCGATTTATAGTCTGTTGCTTAGATTTGTTTTAATTAGTGTATCTAATAAAAACCGATCAAATCCTGACTTAATTTTTTTCCCAATTTTTTTAAAATAACACAGATGTTTACATTCATTAGAAAAAATAAATAATGTAATGGAAAGCAGAAAATATTTAGGTAATTTCCACTATTTTAAAATACATAGGTTTTTAAAGGGGCTGTTTGCAACATTTACACAGATGCCTAGAGGGGGCCAACTTTCCAATGTTATTTACGCAATATATCCCGCCCATGTAATTACGAAAATTTTTATTACATAAAGTTTGTAATTGTGAAAAATATAAACACTTGTCAAAAAATGTGTTCTGTTAAACCACTACTGGTAACATAAGCTAGTCGATGGTGTTCTTGTTATATTTTTTGCTTCAAAAAATGTTACTCTAAGGAAGTTGCAAACAGCACCTTATAAGCCCAGGATCGAACCCAGGACCTTCATATTGTGAGGCACATGCAATAACCCCTGTTACACCGTGCTGCCCTCGTTAATTCTCGACCTAATTGCGCAGGGAGGAGGCATCGCAATAATTATATTTAGAAGTAATTGCAGGGTTTCCTCTAGATTGCCAAAATACCTGTGACGGTGGGGGCGTGGTCACTATGACGTCATCATATAATTTGCTATAAGATTTTGTTCAAAAGGCTAAAAAAATGCATATATACATTTAAAATCAAATCTGTGTTATTAATTAGTATCAACAAATATTTTTTTATATTAAAAATGTTTCTAGTGTTTTTTGTTTTTTCTTTGTTAGAAACGACTAGCAACTAATCTAGCATCTTTTTCTGGTGTTATTATAAAATGTACTCATGTTTAAGAGAGTCTATTGTTGTCCCTCCATGTTCCCGACAAAAAGCAAGCTGCAGCGAGCATGACGTCACACTTGCTTCGCGCTGCTGCTCCAGTTCGACTTTCTTCTTTTTCCTGTCCTCTTAATATTTGCACATTTTGTAGAAGGCTGTTCGTGTGTATATGTGTGTTATAATAAAGTACATCTACATAGCAGACATGCTGATTACACTTCAGACAATCGCGTGCATCTTGTTTACTTCATCACATCAGCAGCGCTTTTTTGCTGATCAAAGTCTTTTTCGGCGGCTGAATTTTCGGTGCATCACTTGTCAATAATAGGCTATATATATATATATCCATCCGCACTGTAACAATCTGCTGGGGTTAATGTTTTATGTTTGTGTGGTTTTGATTAGATGTTCATTTTTCCCGTGATCTCAACCACACTCTTGGTGCCTGAAAGCAGATATGTTGTGTGTCCGGGGAAGCACGTAGAAGAAAGTATTTGCACCGGAGGTAAAACCTGTCGGAATTGGGCCGGTTGTTATCATAAGATTGGCAATAAGAGTTAAAAATAGCGTCAAGACTTTGTGTGACTTCCTCTGGAGGTTACAATACATTATTACTTTAATTAGGTTTCACGTAAAGAACATTATTTTCAAGCTGTAGCAGCTATGATTTTGCCGTGGCGGTGCACCATGTTTAGTTGCATAAGGAGAAACCATTGGCACTAAAAGGGTACAGAAAAAAAAAATCACTTTTAAAATTAGATTTTTTCTTTTTAAGTGCAAATGAAAATACAGCTTCATCACTTTAGTCATATTTTGTGCGCTTTAGCTCCAAACTTCTTCTGTATGTAATTACTGCCACAAGTGGTGAAAAAGTGTATTACAACTGAGGGCCGCTTTGCAATGGTTAAGAAACGCTGATGTAGACCACAAGGAAGTTTTTTAAATGTAGAAAGAAATCATAATATGACCCCTTTAAGCATAACAAAAATCGATGTAAAACTCGCATGCCAATATACTCCTTAGTTGGAGTACTCATGAATTGAGGTACCACTGTATTGTTAAAAGTTAAAGTTAAAGTACCAATGATTGTCACACACACACTAGGTGTGGCGAGATTATTCTCTGCATTTGACCCATCACCCTTGATCACCCCCTGGGATTAGGGATGTATGTCGGTAAGATTTTATCAGTAGGATTCCGTTATCGATATTCGTTATCGATACCGGTATTTACCGGTACTCTTATCGTATATGAACAGAATACATATTTTAAATTTTTATTTCACAAATACTCACAATAATAAACCCACTGTTCATTTCATCAAATGTATTTTGTATCAATACATTACAACCTTAAGATATTTCATATTTCCTCTTTTTTTGTGCCTATGAAAAATATATTTATATTGATTCTATTTGGAATGGTGACAGTTATCAAATGCAACAGGAAATGAGCGGTCGCTGTGCATGGTGAAAATAAGCAGGAGGATGTCCGATAAACAACTTTGTTGTTTTGGTATTTATGTGGCCTACTAATTATATTTTAGCTCTTTGCAGTAGAAACAATGCAAGCCCTCTTCATGCTTGATTAGCGATTACGCAATAGCCATTTGTGTCATTGTTGCACACTGTGGCCTTCAAACACACAAGTGGTACTCCCCCTTATCTAACTCCACGCCTGTTTTTTAGGCCATCTCCCTTTGTCATCACCAGCTCTTTTGTCCACTGGCACATAGCGACATAGATGTCCATTCAAAGGAATAAACATGCTGTATAAGTTTGTGACACAGTCCAAGCATGTAGTGCATACATTGCTTCCTGTTTGAGTCTTAAAATGGTTCATTTAGCCACCATTAAAAATAAAAAATGGCAATTTTAACTTGTTTCTCTTCTCTTTTCAGGTGGTGGTTGGAAGATAACCAGGTAGCCACGGAAAAAGGAGAGCTGCAGGTAAGATGATTGGATATTGCTCATTGGCTCGTGAACACAGCATATTAACATTCTCCAGCACACAAATCAGAAAAGACGTCACATAAGCCAAACATGACGCACCCGACCTATGTTTTTTTTTCTTCATCAAAAAAACTCTTTGAAAAAACTTAAATGAAAATAATATGTCTAAGTAGCCAAAACAATATTGTTATATAACGTATTTCTTCTGCCAAGAAAGTACCCAGCAGGCACAAGACATTGATACAACATTGATTATACATACATACATGTCCTTTAATACTGACTTTGAAACAACGTTGAAAAATAGCTGTATTAGTAAATTGAGACAACGTTGATGTCTAACGTTGGATCCACGTTGTTGGTTGGGAAATGACCAAATTTCAATGGTCAAATCAACATCACAACCTGACATTGAATAAACGTCAACAAGCATGTTGTTTTAACGCTGTATTTGTGTTGTAAAATATTGGTGGTAAAATAACCAAAATTAAATGTTTGAATGTACGTCAGAACCCAACATTGATTAAACATTGTCAAAAAGCATGTTGTTCCAACATTAAGTTTGAGTTGCTCAATATCAGGATCTAATTCAGCAAGTTCTCAATGTTGTTTTAATGTTTTGTGCCTGCTGGGTATATTGTGTGGCTACTTATTTATTGCACTTAATTTTTTAAATAAAAATTTAATACTTTTGGAACACTCAACAATACCTTGACAATAATGATAACCTTTATCATTTTGGTGACAATAACTGTGATATGAAATGTTCATGTCGTTAGATCCCTAATATGTATGTCTGCATGAGACCCATTGAGCAAGGGTAAGTTGTAGAGTCAGACAGAACGAGCTGAAACACATTGGGCACACCATCGGCAGCTTCTCCATATTTTCATGGATGAATGTCCACCCTTTGGATGTTTTGTCGCGGCGACTGAAACCTGCTTTGGTGTGGTGTAAATGGTGCTGCGCAAAGTTTTTTTTTTCTCTTTCGGTGAGCATCGTCTGTTCTTTTTTATGGTGCTCTCCTTTGCACTCGCTTTCTCAGTTCCTCTGATTGGAGGGCAAGATTGTGTCGATCTCTGGTTGTGTGTTGTGGACAATCTCTACTTCAACTAGCGAGGGGGTGACTCCTAACTTAAAAGTATTCTCTGAATTTCAAGGGGACCTATTATGAAAAATAACCAGGAAGGGGTGGCTCTTATCAGCAAGAACTATACCAATATCTGCTACAGTGGAACCCTACCAGTGAACGCCTACTACCGGTATATTGAGGCTAAATTCTAAATGTGCAGACGAGGATGGCAAAGATCAATTCTACAGTGCACTTAAGACCTCATTGGAGACGATACCAGCACGATGTCCTTTTACTGATGGGAGACTTCAATGCGAGAGTCGACAACAACAAATTCAATAGAGGGAGAACCATGAGTCAACATGGGCTTGGAGAACTCACTAACAATGGGGAAGATGCACAACGAAAGAGAGACACCCTCTGCCAGACTGCCAGTTCCATCGGCTTAATAGTCAACGAAAATAAGACCAAGGTCCTGAGGTATAACACTGCAACCACCAACCTTATCACTGTGAATGGAAATCCAATCCAATCCAATGACTTGGTCTATCTGGGCAGCAAGATGACAGCAAATGGGGACTGCGATATCGAGGTCAATACAAGAATTAGCAAACCAAACCTTTGCTATGCTCAAATCTATCTGGAGATCAACTGGACTGAGCATCCACACAAAGATCCAAATCTTCAAAAGCAATGCCGTGAGTGTCCTTCTATATGGCTCAGAATGTTGTAAAACCACTTCATCCATTGAAAGAAAGTTAGAAGTTTTTCAAAATAAGTGCCTGCATCGCATCCTTAGGATATTCTGGCCAAACACCATTTCAAAAGAAAAAACCCTGGGAAAGAACAACCAAGACATCAACTAAAGAGACCATCCAAATTTGACATTTGAGATGGCTTGGACACGGTGCCCTATGCCATCGTCTTCTCTCCAGAGAAGATCCCTTTTTTGGACACCTCAAGGGAGGAGAAACCGAAGCTGACCAAGAGAAACTTGGAGAAGAACTATAGAAAAAGAGCTCAGGAGTAAGAGACTATCCCTTAGGACTGCCCCCAGAATAGCAGCTGACAAGGCCAGGTGCAAATTACCTGCTGTTGTGTTTTTGAGATCAGCATAATCCAGAAAATTTGAACTCAAACCATGGAGGCATTGCGTAGATGTTTATGAAACAATCTTGCCTTCCTTCATAATTCCTCCAAAAAAGTTTGACGTTTTTCCCAGTTGGGATGTCAGCGAATTATCCATTTATGGTAGAAATTTACAAGAGCTCTCCGTGAATCCGCCATTGTAGTCCGCGCCATTGTCAATAAACTCCTTCTTTTTCTCTATTCTCCGCTGTTGCCATTTCTAATGCAAAATAGTGTGTAGTTCGAACCTGTCAGTAGACTCCATATGCAAGCACTAAAAACCACAACAAAGATGACGCCACGTAAATAAGGCCGCCCACAAAACGGTGCATCCTGAAGAGACGGTCAAAAAGCGACTTAAAGACAGTCTGTAAAACACAATCTATGTAAAATTTAGACCAAAGAACCACCATTGCATGTTATGTAAAACCAGGGGTTCTTAACCTTTTTGACCTTGGGGCCCGATTTTTGCACTACAGTTTTGTATTGTATAAAAACAAATTACTGTAGATTCAGTTAATTACTGGCTGGTAATTGCATTACTTTCACAGTAATATTTGCAGTAATTTACAGTGAAGTTAAATGCTGTGTAATTTTTACAGTAATTTGCTGTAAGGTTACAGTAGATGTTGATTACAATACTGTCAGATGCTGTGAAATCCTGGTACATGTTTCCAGTATGACTGGGGCTCCCTCAAATATTACCACTAAATTAGAAATCTTACTGTTGATTTTAATCATATTAAATAATTATATCGAACTTCGGGTTCGGGCATCTGGTCAGGATGCCACCCGAACGCCTCCCTAGGGAGGTGTTTAGGGCACGTCCCACCGGTAGGAGGCCGCGGGGAAGACCCAGGACACGTTGGGAAGACTATGTCTCCCGGCTGGCCTGGGAACGCCTCGGGGTCCCACAGGAAGAGCTGGACGAAGAGGGAAGTCTGGGCTTCCCTGCTTAAGCTGCTGCCCCCGCGACCCGACCTCGGATAAGCGGAAGAAGATGGATGGATGGATATCGAACTTACTTACAGTTTAACAGGATAAACCTTGTCGAATGATATGAGACAATATGTTGATTACAAAGGTAGGTAGGTCAGGCTGATTACAAAATAAATACCTACTGCAAAAAATGGACTCATAAAAACTAATGAAAATGGATTTACATACAATTATGCATAGCTAAAATAAATATACTCTAACTTAACTAATAACAATCAACAATATCTTTCTCAATTAAACTGTAAATAAAATTTAAGTGCAAATGAAAATACAGCTTCATCACTTTAGTCATATTTTTTGCGCTTTATCTCCAGATTTCTTCTGTTTATAGGTGAAAAAGTGTATTATAACTGAGTCCATATGGAGGGCTGCTTGCGCTACTATGGTTAAGAAACACTGACGTAGACCACAAGCAAGTTTTTTAAATATAGAAAAAAAAAATCATGATATGACTCCTTTAAAGCATAACAAAAATAGATGTACAGCTTGTATCTCAAAATACTCCTAAATTGGAGTACTCCTAAGTTGAGGTACCACTATATTGTCATTTGTATTTTTATAATGACCCAGGAACAGATCATTTTTTCTTAGAATTGATTCTCTGTTGAAAGTTGTTTTTTTTAAAGTTTAAACAAATCAGAGGTTGACCGGGTTTTAGTCATCCGGAGTCGAAGCCCTACCTCACACCGCAGCTCTGCAGAAGCCGGCAGCAACGTACGTTTATCTTTCCACACAATTAAACTTTCACTTTGAAAATCTCTGAGCTGAAACTCTGTCACTTTGGGTTGTCTGCTACCTTGCAATTTTCAAAGAGAATAATGTTTGATTTATTTTTTTTTCTCCCCCCACTCCTTCCTTATCTTCCACCCATTTCCTCCTCTGCGTACAGACAAGCTGGGATGAAATGCTTTGTGGCTTTCAGATATCTTTTGAGAACATCAATTACTGTTTCCATTTGACTTGAGATGGGAGTTTGCACTGCAGTGAGTTTGAGGGAATTGAGAGAATTTTGAGGCTGTCGAGTCAATCCTCACTTTGAAAACCTCTTACTAACTTGGGATGCAGCAAAGATTGTGCTTTATGTCAGAGATACTTTAAAAGGAAGATTTATCGTGTTGCCATAGGTCTTGCCTAATCAGTTGTAACTTGTCCACAGGACGTGGAAGTTCGTCATCCTGTTTTAGTCAAACTTATGGTCCATCCCAGCAGTCACCAAACACTGATACAACATTGATTATACATACATGTCCTTTAAAACTGACTTTGAAACAACCTTGCAAAATACCGTATTTTCCAGACCATAAGGCACATTAAAGGGGTCAAATTACGATTTTTTTTCTACATTTAAAACACTTCCTTGTGGTCTACATAACACGTAATGGTGGTTCTTTGGTCAAAATATTGCATAGATTATGTTTTACAGATCATCTTCAAGTCGCTTTCTGACCTTCGTTTCAGGATGCACCGTTTTGTCGGCGGTCTTATTTACGTGCCTCCACTTGACAGCATCTTATCCCCACCATCTTTGTTGTAGCGGTGTAGCGTGCAAGGACGGGAGTGGAAGAAGTGTCAAAAGATGGAGCTAACTGTTTTAATGACATTCAGAATTTACTTAAATCAATAACGGAGTAGAATCTCCACATCCGTGGCTCACCAGTGCAACAACAACGCCGGAAATGTGTCCCGTGAAAAACTGTCCGACCGGAACTCTCTAATAACAAAAGTTCTGTGGGTGATTTATGTAAACCCACTACACCGGTAGTTTTTAACGCTTCCATAGCGAGATATAAGTTAAAACTTTACGCTATTTTATATTAGAAATGGCAACAGCGGAGGATGAATGCTCCACAACAAGAAAGTCGAGGAAAAAGAAGAAGCTTATTGACTACAGCGTCGTCACGGACTACAATGGCAGACGCGCGCAAACTTTCAGGACTTATGCAGATCCTAAATACAGATCAGCAGGTACCAGAAGGTAAGAAAAGTTAGTTTTGCATAATTTTGCGAAACAAAACGGCAGGTAATATGTCTGCTTGTAGGTGCCATTTTGTGGTCCTTATGCACACACCATAATAATACTCGTATGTTGAAGCACAGTACGTCTATGGCAGCCGTAATGCTCCGACAATCCATCAAGCGGTGCGGCGTCATAGCTTACCAAAGTCGAACTAAAACATTTTGACAGATTTTTGAGCGCCGCGTGTAATGTTCTATATTGTCAATGGAACATTTAAAATGTTGGTGTTAACTGGCGTCATCTTGCAGTTAACATGTATCTCTTATGTGTGACTGCCATCCACTGGTCACACTTATCATTACACCATGCACCAAATAAAATAGCATCGAGGTCGGCAAGCACAACAAAAATTATTCCGTATATTAGGCGCACCGGGTTACAAGGCGCACTGTTGAGTTTTGAGAAAATGAAAGGATTTGAAGTGCGCCTCATAGTCCCAAAAATTGAGACTAGCGATGTCCGATAATGGCTTTTTTGCCGATATCCGATATTCCGATATTGTCCAACTCTTAATTACCGATTCCGATATCTACCGATATATACAGTCGTGAAATTAACACATTATTATGCCTAATTTTGTTGCGATGCCTCAAAACAGCAGTTTGGAATTTGGGACATGCTCTCCCTGAGAAAGCATGAGGAGGTTGAGGTGGGCAGGGTTGGGGGGGCAGGGTTGAGGTGGTGGTGGGGGGGGGGGGGGGTATATTGTAGCGTCCCGGAAGAGTTAGTGCTGCAAGGGGTTCTGGGTATTTGTTCTATTGTGTTTATGTTGTGTTACGGTGCGGATGTTCTCCCGAAATGTGTTTGTCATTCTTCTTTGGTGTGGGTTCACAGTGTGGCGCATATTTGTAACAGTGTTAAAGTTTTTTTATACGGCCACCCTAAGTGTGACCTGTATGGCTGTTGACCAAGTATGAATTGCATTCACTTGTGTGTGTGAAAAGCCGTAGATATTATGTGATTGGGCCGGCACGCAAAGGCAGTGCCTTTAAGGTTTATTGGCGCTCTGTACTTCTCCCTACGTCCGTGTACCACTCCGCACAGCGGCGTTTTAAAAAGTCATACATTTTACTTTTTTAAAACCGAAACCGATAATTTCCGATGTTACATTTTAAAGCATTTATCGGCCGATAATATCGGCAGTCCGATATTTTCGGACATCTCTAATTGAGACAACGTTGATGTCTATCGTTGGATCCACGTTCTTGGTTGGGAAATGACCAAATTTCAAGAGTCAAACTAATGCCACAACCTGACATTGAATAAATGTTGTCAAAAGGCATGTTGTTTCAACGTTGTATTTGTGTTGGAGAATATTGCAATGCTCGAATTTAACCTTATCAACCGCGGCAAAAGCCTCGACCGCCCTCGTCACTTGCCGTAATGCCCTAAAAAATTGACCAGCATAGGCGGCAAGAACATGCCGTGACCGTTGTTTACTTAGTACAGTCTCAGCGTATGACAGATTTTAAAGTAGAATTAAGTACCATTGAGATTTTAGTATCCATTTAAGTTTTATGATATATACGTATATTTAGAGTGTATGAAGTGTTTTCAGAGCACAGGAAGTGTTCAAGTGTGTGTGAAAGCTTTGTGGGGTGTGTGGAGGGCTATTCAAATCTTTAAAGGGGAACTGCACTTTTTTTTATTTTATTTTGTCTATCATTCACAATCCTTATGAAAGACAAGAACACATATGTTTTTCTTTTTTTTGCATTCTAACCAAAAGTCAGCTTACAACGGAGGTAATGAGATTCGCTAAAAAACATCCAAAAGCCCCCATCAACATTTTATATACATGCTGTAGGTATATATGTAATGTAGTAACGGGCACATTCAAAATACCATGTAATATTTCTGTATATGCTCATTTTAATCATATGGCTGCGTATTAATGAAAAAAGGAAATTTCATTGCACAAGTTGTGCAATGACAAAGTTTCGTCCTTCTTTCCTTAATCTTACAGGAGCATCACAACATTTCTGTTTTCAGTCACACAGCAAGTATATATATATATATATATATATATATATATATATATATATATATGTATATGTATATATATGTATATGTATATATATAAATATATATATATATATATATATATATATGTATATGTATATGTGTATATATATATATATATATATATATATATATATATATATATATATATATAGGTAAAAGCCAGTAAATTAGAATATTTTGAAAAACTTGATTTATTTCAGTAATTGCATTCAAAAGGTGTAACTTGTACATTATATTTATTCATTGCACACAGACTGATGCATTCAAATGTTTATTTCATTTAATTTTGATGATTTGAAGTGGCAACAAATGAAAATCCAAAATTCCGTGTGTCACAAAATTAGAATATTACTTAAGGCTAATACAAAAAAGGGATTTTTAGAAATGTTGGCCAACTGAAAAGTATGAAAATGAAAAATATGAGCATGTACAATACTCAATACTTGGTTGGAGCTCCTTTTGCCTCAATTACTGCGTTAATGCGACGTGGCATGGAGTCGATGAGTTTCTGGCACTGCTCAGGTGTTATGAGAGCCCAGGTTGCTCTGATAGTGGCCTTCAACTCTTCTGCGTTTTTGGGTCTGGCATTCTGCATCTTCCTTTTCACAATACCCCACAGATTTTCTATGGGGCTAAGGTCAGGGGAGTTGGCGGGCCAATTTAGAACAGAAATACCATGGTCCGTAAACCAGGCACGGGTAGATTTTGCGCTGTGTGCAGGCGCCAAGTCCTGTTGGAACTTGAAATCTCCATCTCCAAAGAGCAGGTCAGCAGCAGGAAGCATGAAGTGCTCTAAAACTTGCTGGTAGACGGCTGCGTTGACCCTGGATCTCAGGAAACAGAGTGGACCGACACCAACAGATGACATGGCACCCCAAACCATCACCCAACCATGCAAATTTTGCATTTCCTTTGGAAATCGAGGTCCCAGAGTCTGGAGGAAGACAGGAGAGGCACAGGATCCACGTTGCCTGAAGTCTAGTGTAAAGTTTCCACCATCAGTGATGGTTTGGGGTGCCATGTCATCTGCTGGTGTCGGTCCACTCTGTTTCCTGAGATCCAGGGTCAACGCAGCCGTCTACCAGCAAGTTTTAGAGCACTTCATGCTTCCTGCTGCTGACCTGCTCTATGGAGATGGAGATTTCAAGTTCCAACAGGACTTGGCGCCTGCACACAGCGCAAAATCTACCCGTGCCTGGTTTACGGACCATGGTATTTCTGTTCTAAATTGGCCCGCCAACTCCCCTGACCTTAGTCCCATAGAAAATCTGTGGGGTATTGTGAAAAGGAAGATGCAGAATGCCAGACCCAAAAACGCAGAAGAGTTGAAGGCCACTATCAGAGCAACCTGGGCTCTCATAACACCTGAGCAGTGCCAGAAACTCATCGACTCCATGCCACGCCGCATTAACGCAGTAATTGAGGCAAAAGGAGCTCCAACCAAGTATTGAGTATTGTACATGCTCATATTTTTCATTTTCATACTTTTCAGTTGGCCAACATTTCTAAAAATCCCTTTTTTGTGTTAGCCTTAAGTAATATTCTAATTTTGTGACACACGGAATTTTGGATTTTCATTTGTTGCCACTTCAAATCATCAAAATTAAATGAAATAAACATTTGAATGCATCAGTCTGTGTGCAATGAATAAATATAATGTACAAGTTACACCTTTTGAATGCAATTACTGAAATAAATCAAGTTTTTCAAAATATTCTAATTTACTGGCTTTTACCTGTGTGTGTGTGTGTGTGTGTGTGTGTGTGTGTGTGTGTGTATGTATATATATATATATATATATATATATATATATATATATATATATATATATATATATATATATATATAAAAGGTAGTACCGGTAACAGATACATTCATAACAATATGTAACATGTTCAATATTTACTGTATTTTTGGTCATTTAATCAATGTCTGTGCAGTGATTTCCATCGCAATTCTGACTTCTGGCAAAAACTGTGCCCTACTTCCGGAAACAAAGGCGTGTGTGTCTTCTAATTATGGCAGATTCGGTAATAAACAACAAAAACGACTATTTTTGGACAAATGAGGACTCACAACCTTATATTTTTTAAGCTAAATATACTGAGGATGAACTACTGCTTCTAGAAGCCAGCACAGAGGAAGAGTGAAACGTTGGAGCAGACTGAAGCCAAGAGGGTGAGGTGAATGTGACTCGAAGCTGCAAAATGTGGAATTTGAAGCCATGCTGTTTTGACATAAATGGAGTGCTTACCCAAATAACCGGAAAAAACACCCCCGGCCAGCTGGACCAAACGCACAACCGTCCATTGAGTGAGTCATACTTTATATTGTTAATAATACACGCAGCACGTTATGCGTGTATCATGACAGACTGCAAAAGCTGTCTGGCTAGCTGTGTACAAACGAAACATGGAAATGTGAGCTAATACTTTACAGATACTGTAATATGATTGTTCATGTTTTTCAGTCAGTACAGAATGGTGTCCTATCACATTGTGTTGTGCATTACAAGTTCTAACGCATTTCGTGTAAATGTAGAAGCTAGCTTAGCTCTGCCAGTAGTTAGCTTTTACGGCTAATACCGAAGCATGCCGATGTGTTACTACGGCAGAAGAAAAGTGTTCACTCTTACAATAACAATGTCGCTACATCTTGGATATTATACAGGTTACAGAACGTAAATGAAGTATTGACGGTTTTTGAATGCATTCTTAAAGTGATGTAGAGGTAGAATTGGTTGCTCCCATTAGCTACATTGCTAGCCACCATGAACGAGCTGACTTAGAATGCAAAAAAAACCAAAAACAACTTTTGTCTTCTTGTCTCTCATAATAATTGTGAAGGATAGGCAAAATAATTAAAAAAAAAAAGCATAGTTCCGAAACGCAGATTTAGATATCACCAAGTCAACTCTTCATTTGCATCTGCCCATTTCGACAGATCAACTTCCGTCGTTTAAACTTTATCGAACTGCACATGCAAGTTACGTGAGGCCACATTGGGGCCACATTGGGCCCTGTGCACGTTTACTGATAAAGTCCCCTTTGTACTTGCAGTGTAAACATCCAGTTGCAAAAAAATCAGATGACAAAAAAATCTGATTTCAGCCACTTTGGCTTGCAGTGTAAACATAGTAAAAAAAAAAAAAAAAGGTATATTTTCATGCTACATACATGGCTGTAGAGCTTGCCAAAGTAAAAGCTTTCCGATTTGCAATGGCGGTTAACTGGGTTGTCTTGTTTTTCATCTGACTCGGTTTCCTGTCATTGTTTCCTGTCAAGCAGTCGGTTAGCGCACATGTGTTGTCATGTTCAGGTGTTTATATGAATCATTGCACTTGCGTCGATGCTCATACTGGTACAATGTTGGACAGGCGCCAAAAACAATTTAAAGTGTGTGTAAGCGATATCACTTTTAAAACAGCAATAACACCAGAATTGACAATGCACATTTGCTCATGTAGGTTTTAAAGAATACAGACAATGAGCCCTATACAGATTCCTTTGATCATGTTTGGTGTGTGATGTAACTTAATCCTGCAAATAGTTACATGGTAAATGGTGATATTTCACATACCTACTGATGAACCCCAGAGATTGTTCTAGATGCATTTTGAAGTCCTCCGAGTATTAAATATCTGCAAGTTCAGACTTTAAAGGCTTATTTAGCATATCAAATGCACCCACAACACACTTCGATGCAGTATTTGTGTGTAAATGGAAGTCTCCTACTTAGATGCACATGCTTTCCCAACACCTGGCAGGAAATGAGCAATACTTACCTTTGAGGTTGTTGATACTAGACTTCAAACACTGCCTAATGGAAACCACTGCAAAAACAGACCTCTTTGAACAAATGCTTGTCAGGTAATAGATGGCATGCTGTATTTCCCAGTTTTTTTTAGATTGTTTTACAGTTCAACCATAGACATTCATCACTTGTGGTGTGGGCTAAATCCACTGTTTGTGATATTACAAATAGCAATTACTGACCCTAATATAAGTCCTCCTTACAAAAAAGGGAGGTATCGTCCTGTATTCCAGATCAAGAGATTTACGCATGCAAACCAAAGGGGTGTGGAGGAAGACTTCTCAAGGGAGTCAGAGCTTTTCTTCCTCTTCTTCCAGTGGCTTGGAGAGATGCAACCGCATTACATATGGTGCGTTCCATTTGTACGGGGAAGTCGAAACTTACAAGTTCCTAGTCGCAGGTTCCAACTGGAACGCCCATCGAGGTTAGACTTCCTACCTGGAAAGTCGGAACATACTCACCACCCCCGAGTTGGCTTTAAATATGGCTGCTTTGAATGTAAACAATAACATAAGCTTCTGTGATATCCGTGATCAGCACTTCTGATTAGTTTTTGTCGCAATCAGCCATATACGATGGATGGATGGGCGTTTAAACATGGTAATGTTACTATGTAAAGCACATTTATTTCATGAGGTATATACGTTTTACATTGCGTGCAATAGCGTCTGTGTTTCCTCTTCATCCACCATGTTTGAAGGTAGTAGAGAGTGCATATTTTCCCATACGTTGTTTATATTCAGACAATCAAAGAGCAAGAATAGCTTTCCTGGATGTGACCATCTTGATTTCCGACCTTGTTTAAAGATTCTGCAACGTCTCAAGGTTGCTGAATTGAAGCATTACAAGTTAATTAATGCTTGTTTTCAGAATAAAATACTTATTTCCATCTTAAATGTCCGGATAATTTAGACAAATCTTAATTCAGGATTATAAAGTAAAATTATCCATCAATACAGCTAGATCATTTCACTATTTTTTTAGTATTTTTCCCCCCTAAAATCCAGTCTTTTTTACCTTATATTTTAACAGTTCTTTTTGCAGTGTTCAAGGCTCCAGTTACTCCAATTCAAATATTCCACTTTATAGGGAAAATATTACATATTTTGTGTGTTCGCCATATAAATAAAACAAGGTTTTTTTAACAAGAGCATAAAACATAAAACTTTTTTTTTTTTTAAACAATAAAAACTTACAATTAACGGAAAGATCTGAAGTTGTTCTTGCGATTTAGCCCATTTGGATACCCGAGACCTTTAGTCTGGTGTATTTTTTATTTTTTTAAACTATCATTGTTCAAATAAATGGTAAATGGGTTATACTTGTATAGCGCTTTTCTACCTTCAAGGTACTCAAAGCGCTTTGACACTATCTCCACATTCACCCATTCATACACAGATGGCGGGAGCTGCCATGCAAGGCGTTAACCTCGACCCATCAGGAGCAAGGGTGAAGTGTCTTGCTCAAGGACACAACGGACGTGACTAGGTTGGTAGAAGCTGGGGATCGAACCAGGAACCCTCAGGTTGCTGGCACGGCCACTCTCCCAACTGTACCACGCCGTCCCCAAATGAATAATAATGAACCAAAATCAATGTTGCTATGAATTATTTACCTATTTAAGGCTCTAATTGCTTCACATCAAATATTACAATTTAGGGGCAGGGGAGAGATATTGCATATTTTCAGTTTTTTGTCATCAAAAAAACTGGGTTTTCCTTGACAAAAACAATATTAATGTATGACTTGGTTTTAACACGTTAAAGTTAAAGTGTGGTGAGATTATCCTCTTTGAGGTCCCCGAGACCATCAGCATTCTTTAAAATGAAGGGAAGCCCTAATGTTTACAATGAATATTGTATTAGTTTTGAAAATAAAAAATTTCAAAAGGGGCCATTTTGATTTCCGACCTCTTAACTGGAACGTGCATAGCTCTGCTACGACGTCAGTCTCAGCTTCAACTTCCGGATTCCGAGGTAAATGGAACGCACTAATAGACCCGCCTCAAAAGAAGTTGCTCAAAGTTTGGACATGTTAGCAAACAACAGATACTAAGAAAGAGGGAGAAAGATTTTGAGCTTTCACTTTCGCTCATACCGTACGGTCGGTATGAAGGAAAATTGGTGGTTTTGAAACAGTTACTTTTTATTACTGGGGTATACCTTACAACTGTTAACCAGCCCATGCCTAGTCGACACTGAATGTAATGTAATTGACATTTATAAAGCAGCAATCTGTTGGTCTGACTCTAGGTTTTCTTTCTCTCCCTCATTTTGCAGGGCTGAATGTGTCTTTAAGACTCTTGTCACTTCACTACCAGTGGGCATTATGTTGAAGCCAATCTAAACACCTCATTTCTACCTGTGCCCTCCCTTTCCCTAAACCCCCAACTTCACAATGACCAGTCTCAAGCGTTCCCAAACGGAACGATCCGTTGGGGGCTCGGTCCCGGCTACCGATGAGTTCTATACTCGCCGTTTGCGTCTTCCCAATGGAGGTGCTCCACCACCCCGCAGCGAGAGCGCTCATATTTCCTCTTCTTCCACCACCGGCACCAACCCCGCTGTCCCCAAGATGGGAGTTCGGGCTCGTGTGGCTGACTGGCCCCCGAGAAAAGATGGGGGAGGCGGAGGTGTTTGGCATATTACAGTGGAAACTGACTCACCCAGTTCCAACACCACCAGCTCCTCTGGAAGTGGTGGAAGTGGAGATCGAGAAAGACTTGGAGGAGGTGGTGGTAGTGGTGGCGGTGGAGGCGTCTCAGCAGTCACAGCCCACAGCAATTTGTCAGCCAAGCTGGGCCATCTCATCAGCCCCCAGGACTCATCCATGCTCCGCAATATCCAGAACACACTGAAGAACAAGATGCAAATGAAGGGAAAGGACAATCGTTTTCTGTCGCCTGATGGCTACCTTGGTTCACCTCGTAAAGGTATGAGACGCATCCGACAGCGAAGTAACAGTGATATAACAATTAGTGAACTGGACGGTGATGGTAATGAGGGCTGGTCTTTCTCTGGGTGGACTCCCATGCACCGAGAGTACGGCAGCACTTCATCAATAGACAAACATGGTGTGTCAGGGGAGAGTTTTTTTGACATGCTCAAAGGATACCAGTCGTCCGAGGCCCCCGATCAAAGAAGTCCAGCCCCAGAAAGGTTAACCGAGCTGCTGACTGTGGCCCCTGTGAAACAGACCGCCCTGGATTTGCCTGATGGACCCATGGGACCAGCCAGAGGTAGTCCTGCAAGTCGGCTTAAGGAAAGAGAGAAGCACTTGAAAAGGAGGTCCAAGTCTGAGACGGGTGGAGAGTCAATATTCCGCAAGTTGCGTAGTGTAAAAGTAGAAGGTGACACATCGAGAGCTGGGTCAGATGCTGAGGATGGTGGGAAAGGGGACGAGAGTGCGCCCCCTCCTAAACCTTGGATGTGCCAAAAGGGCTTCGCCCATTTTGATATTCATTCTTTACTCTTTGACCTCAATGAGGTCATCCAAAGCCGCCAGACGGGAGCCAAACGCAAAAACACCACTACCGGTGCCTCAGCTGCCGCTGCTGCTTCCGCCACGTCGTCCCTCTCCTCCAGTCAGAGCGTAGTTTATGGCTCGCCGTGCGGCTCGCAGGAGGAGCTGAGTAAAGAAGGGCTAGGTGGACATGGTGCCAACCCGGCTTTGGACCCGGGCGACGATAAGAGCAACGACCTGGTGCTCAGTTGCCCGTGTTTCAGGAACGAGATTGGTGGAGAGGGTGAGAGGAACATCGCCCCAGCGAAACAGGTTAGTTTGGTGCAAGATTATATTTATTTTTTTCTTCCCTATTAAAAAATGACTCGGATAACATGTTGGGGAAGGGGTACGATTAAATAAACTCTGCTTCTTTCTTCTCCTTTTCAAATATTTTCAAATATGCAAGTGATGTAGCTTTTCTTGAAGCATATTCAAAATAAACAATATTAGGGATGTGTCGATTACTCTGCCGCGGATCAGTATCAGATGGTTTTCCTGAAAAATTAGATGATCACCAATGCCAATTAATGTCTTTAAATGCTGATCACAAACACCGATCCCCTCTGGCTGACACTATTTATTTTCAAACCCTGGCTAACAAGCGGCAAACAGCTAATTATATGTCTCCAAGCCACTCCCCAAAACTTATATTAACCACCTCCATTGCGACAAATAAACTGCATTTCTTAAATTGAGTATCTTAAGTATTATCACTGGAGGACAAGGCTAAACATTTTACACACCGAGACCAAGCCAGTAACAGATATGCTAATAGCTAAGCTAACCAATAAGATTGTCATGGCCAAGGTCATATCTTGTTTTGTGTTTATCGTTTTCCCATGTTTAAAGTATATGTCTGCTCTTTACTTTGTTTACGTTCTGGTTGCTAGGTGCGCTGATAATACACACTAGTTTCTGTTTATTAATTAGTGTCCCCACCTGCTGCCGCCACTAATCATACCTCGTTATATACACGTCTTGCCGTTTGCTCCGTGCAGGGCCATTGTTCGCCTAATGCGACAGTAACATATTGTTTATGTTCCATGTTAGCTTAGTGCTACCTGCCTTTCGATGCTAGGCTAAGGATAATCAACGTTTTTTGCCTTGGGCTTTAAGTGCACTTTCCAAGCCGCACGTCTCCTATTTTGTTGTCTTTTTGCTTTGAGTTAAAGAAGTAAAGACTCTCCTTACCTGCACACAGCTTTCTGCCTGTCTTTCCGCATCCTGGGAACATGCCCGTCGTTACCATGTGACCCAAACGCAACAAAGATAGCTTGAAACAGCATCTAGAAATAATTGTTTAGTAAAGATTAAGAAGTTGAAATGGAAGTACGTTACAGCAGAAAGCAAGCAGATAAAAACAGGAAATTAACAAGTAGATTAATGAGAGTTAGAGAGAGGATAATATGACAACAACTGTTGGTTTGTCAGCAATGTCAGTCAGTTCATGACACATACAGTAGGAGGGGGACAAATCGATCCATACATCGGTGATACCAATATACCAAAGGTAGTATCCGTATAGGCTCAATACAAAAGTGATTAGATTTATATTTTCACTCTCAAAATAATTTTTTGTTGTTTTTCTTAACGTTTACAAACTTTGAGAATAATTCCCTGCAGACTGTGAGGGCATAAAACAAAGGATTTAAAAGAGTATACTAGATCGTAGTTTTTGTTTGACTTGTTTTGCTCAAACAATTGTATGTAATAAAATAAAAATAAGCAACTGGTTTAAATATTGTGTTGATATTGTTACACTGTCAATAGCACTCCCCATAAATAATTGGATAAGTGTACAGTTTATACATGGGATCGGAATTTGTATCGGACGATCTCAGCCATGGATGATATGAATTGAAACCCTGATCGGAACATCCCTAGGCAAGACCATTACTTTTGCATTTACTTTAGATTACCTCAACATTCACAAGCTATTTTCAGTTCAGAATCACATTAAATAACTTTCAATTTACATTGTCATTTGTGAAATATCTGTGACAATATGGTTGAATGACTTGCTTGTGTCTTGACACCTTTAGCAAGGCAGCATTGGAAGTGGTGGGAGCTCAAGCAACTCTACCAGTAGTCCAGAAGAAGGTCCTTTGGAGGGTACGCTCACTACTCATTTTACGAACGCTGGCGTGGCAGTCTTGGAAGCCCCAAAGGACGGCCCAAGTCAACACGCTGAACGGTCCAAACGATATATTGTGGAACATGTTGACCTCGGAGCCTATTACTACAGAAAGCACTTTTACCTCCGAGGTTAGCACAATTTGATTATAATCAATTGTTGGTCAGTTTGCTTACTTTTGCCCTCACATGGTCTATTCCCTAGAACACTGGAACTACCTGGGGGTGGACGAGAACTTGGGCCCAGTGGCAGTGAGTCTCAGGAGGGAGAAGGTGGAGGAACACAAGGAACACGGCCAGCAGTACAACTACAGGGTCATTTTCAGAACGAGTGAGGTAAACTGATAGATGCAGGTTGCTTTTCTTTGACCTAAATTACATTAGATAAGCTTTATATTGTTGTTTCTCTAAATATGCTAAAGGATGCAAAATATTTTTAAGGATCACACAACCTTTTTATTTTATTTAACAGTAATAAGTATGTTGAGTATGAAGTATGAAGAGAGGGGCAGAGCTTTCTACCGATCACCACCTGGTGGTGAGTTGGCTGCGATGGTGGGGGAGGATGCCGGACAGACCTGGCAGGCCCAAACGCATTGTGAGGGTCTGCTGGGAACGTCTAGCAGAGTCTCTTGTTAGAGAGAGTTTCAATTCCCACCTCCGGAAGAACTTTGAACATGTCATGATGGAGGTGCTGGACATTGAGACCGATTGGACCATGTTCCGCACCTCGGACATGGGAGGAGTTCGGGGAAGCCATGGAAAACGACTTCCGGACGGCTTCGAAGCGATTCTGGGCCACTATCCGCCGCCTCAGGAAGGGGAAGCAGTGTACTGTCAATGGTGAGGGTGGTGTGCTGCTGACTTGACTGCGGATGTTGTGGATCGGTGGAGGGAATACTTCGAAGACCTCCTCAATCCCACCAACACGTCTTCCTATGAGGAAGCAGTGCCTGGGGAATCTGTGGTGGGCTCTCCTATTTCTGGGGCTGAGGTTGCTGAGGTAGGTAAAAAGCTCCTCGGTGGCAAGGCCCCGGGGGTGGATGAGATCCGCCCAAAGTTCCTCAAGGCTCTGGATGCTGTGGGCTGTCTTGGTTGACAAGACTCTGCAGCATCGCATGGACATCGGGGGCGGTACCTCTGGATTGGCAGACCGGGGTGGTGGTTCCTCTCTTTAAGAAGGGGAACCAGAGGGTATGTTCCAACTATCGTGGGATCACACTCCTCAGCCTTCCCGGTAAGGTCTATTCAGGTGTACTGGAGAGGAGGCTACGCCGGATAGTCGAACCTTGGATTCAGGAGGAACAATGTGGTTTTCGTCCTGGTCGTGAAACTGTGGACCAGCTCTATACTCTCGGCAGGTGCATGGGAGTTTGCCCAACCAGTCTACATGTGCTTTGTGGACTTGGAGAAGGCATTCGACCGTGTCCCTCGGGAAGTCCTGTGGGGAGTGCTCAGAGAGTATGGGGTATCGGACTGTCTTATTGTGGCTGTCCGCTCCCTGTACGATCAGTGTCAGAGCTTGGTCCGCATTGCCAGCAGTAAGTCGGACACGTTTCCAGTGAGCGTTGGACTCCGCCAAAGCTGCCCTTTCTCACCGATTCTGTTCATAACTTTTATGGCCAGAATTTCTAGGCGCAGTCAAGGCGTTGATGGGATCTGGTTTGGTGGCTGCAGGATTAGGTCTCTGCTTTTTGCAGATGATGTGGTCCTGATGGCTTCATCTGGCCAGGATCTTCAGCTCTCACTGGATCGGTTCGCAGCAGAGTGTGAAGCGACTGGGATGAGAATCAGCACCTCCAAGTCCGAGTCCGAGTCCATGGTTCTCGCCCGGAAAAGGGTGGAGTGCCATCTCCGGATTGGGGAGGAGACCCTGCCCCAAGTGGAGGAGTTAAAGTACCTCGGAGTCTTGTTCACGAGTGAGGGAAGAGTGGATCGTGAGATCGACAGGCGGATCGGTGCGACATCTTCAGTAATGCGGACGCTGTATCGATCCGTTGTGGTGAAGAAGGAGCTGAGCCGGAAGGCAAAGCTCTCAATTTACCGGTCGATCTACGTTCCCATCCTCACCTATGGTCATGAGCTTTGGGTTATGACTGAAAGGACAAGATCACGGGTACAAGCGGCCGAAATGAGTTTCCTCCGCAGGGTGGCGGGTCTCTCCCTTAGAGAGAGGGTGAGAAGCTCTGCCATCCGGGGGGGAGCTCAAAGTAAAGCCGCTGCTACTCCACATCGAGAGGAGCCAGATGAGGTGGTTCGGGCATCTGGTCAGGATGCCACCCGAACGCCTCCTTAGGGAGGTGTTTAGGGCACGTCCGACCGGTAGGAGGCCACGAGGAAGACCCAGGACACGTTGGGTAGTCTATGTCTCCCGGCTGGCCTGGGAACGCCTCGGGATCCCCCGGGAAGAGCAGGACAAAGTGGCTCGGGAGAGGAAAGTCTGGGCGTCCTTGCTTAGGCTGCTGCCCCCGCGACCCGACCTCGGATAAGCGGAAGAAGATGGATGGAGTAATAAGTATATCATGTTTTTGAGCATTAAATCCTTTGGTTGTGTGCTCCTCATGCCTCTACACCAAGGGTGTCCAAACTTTTTCAATTGAGGGCCGCACACTGAAAAATCACGAGCATGCGGGGGCCATTTGAATATTTTTCATTTTCAAAACCAAAACAATATATATATATATATTTTTTTTTTTTTACTTTTAGGGCTCCCCTCAAGTTTAGTCCGAGAGACCCTGATGGGTTTCAGTCATAAAAATGTGTGTGTGTGTGTATATATATATATATATATATATATATGTATATATATGTAGATATATAGATAGATAGATATGTAGATATATAGATAGATAGATATGTGTTTGCGTGTGTGTGTGTAAGTATATGTGTCAGGGTTTCCCCTAAACTGCTAAGATACTTGTGGCGGTGGGGACGCGGTTACCATGATGTCATCGAGTAATTTGCTATAATGATATGATTTTCGTTATAAAGGCTCAAAAAATGTATACAAACATTTAAAACAAATGTTTTTATTAATTAGTATTAACATATATATTTTTTATCGTTTTGCCATATTTTTAATTGCCTTAAGTACTGTAAGTCAATATTTCATAACACCATTGATTTGAATTCATTTGTATTTTTTGAGCAATGACAGTTTTTAAAAAATAAATCGCAATAAAATTGTTGGAGATCCAAAAGGGCCCCCCACCCATAAAAAGACGTCATATTTTTTTATATTTGTTTTACTTATAACACTTTAGTTCTTCAATTTCAGATCTATCTGTCGATTATAAGTTTTTATGCATTTTTAGGGTTTTGTTTGTTTTAAGACAACCTTGTTTGTTATATGGCAAACACTCAAAATATGCAATATTTAATCCACATTTTTCTTCTAAGTGGAATATTTGATGTGAAGTAATTGGAGCCTTAAATAGGTCAATAATTCATAACAACATTGATTTTGATTCATTATTATTTTTGAGTAATGACCGCTTTAAAGAAAAAAACAGCCGGTTTGTGATATTCGAGTCAACACTGCAATTTATTTTGTTACATTTCACCTGTTTGCTCTTTTATTCCACTTTTTAATAGTATTATTAGACTGTACGGCGGGCTGTAAAACAAAATAGCTGTGGGCCGCACTTTGGACACCCCTGCTCTCGAGTATGCTATCTGTATTAGCCAACACTACCTTGTAGCTTTAGAATTGCAGTATGTATTTAGCGGTCTATAGCTCGCCGTGAGAGATAATAGACACACAGGAGCCATAGAGCTTGTCCCCGTTCCCGAGGACAAACACCCACCCACCATCTTTCTCAGCCTTCATCTGTGAACGACTGAGCTGTGCCATTTCGCAGCTGAACAAGACAAAAATAGTGCCAAAGGTATTTGTGTGGAAGAGGAAAAAGCCTCGCTTTCATTTGGAAGCAAGCTCTGAATAATAGCCCTACAGATCTCCAGGGAAGACGTACAATCCATGTGCTATGTGTTCTTCCATTTTCTTCACTCCCCATGCCTCCCTCTCGTCGCTCTAATTGCTATTTTCAGCACTGGGAGAAGGGTCGCTATAGATGTAGTCCTGTCTGTGGGGGAGTGAGTGGGATGCACTAATGTTCAAGAGCCTTGGACCCTGTGTCCACTGAGGTGAGGTATTGTCCTCTCTTCACTTAGAGTGCTTCTCGACTTAAAACTCAGGGATGGGGGCTATAGAGGAGGCCAGAACACATGACATGAACTCCTAAGATATCCTTTTTGGCCAGACTGATAATTTTTTTGGAGTCTTTTGAATGATGCCACAATGTGCCCTATTACATCTGTGTTTTTCGTTGTTTGGTTTGTCAAGTTTATAGTCAAGTTAATCGATTGATTTGATTAAAAAAAAGTTTCGATTTATATGCTGCGTCTTCGATTAATCGTTTAATGAGTGTAACTAAAATAAGTTGTTCACATCTGGACAACACAGAGTGCCCGGAACTTTAAAAATGAGGACATAGTTCCCGCACGGCCGCTGCAATAGTGTACATGAGAGTTGTGTTGGTTTGTGGGGACCGTGGTCTGTGTTATCAAATCAAATCAAATCAACTTTATTTATAAAGCACATTTAAAATTTACCACAGGGGTAGCCAAAGTGCTGTACAATGGGCAGGTTAAAAGATAATACGAGTACCAAGCAAACACAACACAACACAAACAAAACACGATAAAAAATAAATAAATAAAATAGAATAAATAAAAACATAAAAACAGGTTCACAGCATGTGTATTATGGGGCGCCATTGCAGGATGGATATCACTCAGTGTTAAAAGCCATGGAATAAAGGTATGTTTTTAAGAGAGATTTAAAAACAGGAAGAGAGGAGGCTTGTCTAATACTCAGAGGTAGGTCGTTCCAGAGCTTGGGAGCAGCAGCGGCGAAAGCTCTGTCACCTCTAAGCTTCAGCCTTGTGTCAGGGACCGTCAACAGCAGCTGATCGGCTGATCTTAAGGATCGGGTGGGGCAGTAAGGCTGAAGGAGGTCGGAGAGATAGGTTGGCGCGAGGTGGTTAGAGTGTCCGTCCTGAGATCGGTAGGTTGGGAGTTCAAATCCCGGCCGAGTCATACCAAAGACTATAAAAATGGGACCCATTACCTCCCTGCTTGGCACTCAGCATCAAGGGTTGGAATTGGGGGTTAAATCACCAAAATGATTCCCGGGCGCAGCCACCGCTGCTGCCCACTGCTCCCCTCACCTCCCAGGGGGTGATCAAGGGTGATGGGTCAAATGCAGAGAATAATTTCGCCACACCTAGTGTGTGTGTGACAATCATTGGTACTTTAACTTTAACTTTTAACATTTAAAAACAAATAAAAGGAGTTTAAGTGTTAGGGCTGCCGCTATCAATTATTTTAGTAATCGAGTAATCTTTTGATTAGTTTGTTTGATTAATCGAGTAATCGGATAAAACACACTTTATAGCCTCAATGTTAAATTTTTTATTTGAAATAGTTGAAATAAACTCATATTTCTGTTTACCATAACCGTAATTTCTTTCTTTGAATAAACACATGTCATCAATATTGAAATGGGAGAGAGAAAAAAGGAATGTGTTGAATTGTATTTCTGGACTGTATATGTCAGCAATCCAATAAGCAAATCTACAGTATAATGAAATTTCCCTTTAAGCGTGTAGGATTGATGAAAATGACAAAAATCTGTTTGCCGCCACACAAATCACAGCACCCACACACGTGTGGAAACTTTGTCCGTGTATTTGAAGTTCCGGGCACTCCACGCGGTCCAGATTTTATACATTTGTATTAACTACATTAATAAAATGTAATTAGCAAACGATTAATCGAGGCAGCAAAATAGAAATCAGAGATTTTTCTATGCATTAATTGTTTTTCTGAAAATAAATTCACACATATTAAAAGTGCAAATTCAGTGTTGACCTTGTGCATTTATTAGAAAACAAGAATAAAGGTTCTGGCAAGCAAAAAAGGGTCATTTTCAGAACGATTGAGGTAAACTGATAGATGCAGGTTGCTTTTATTTGACCTAAATTACATTAGATAAGCTTTATATTGTTGTTTCTCTAAATATGCTCAAGGATGCAAAATATTTTTATGGATCACACAACCTTTTTATTTTATTTAACAGTAATCAGTATATCATGTTTTTGAGCATTCAATCCTTTAGTTGTGTGCTCCTCAGGCCTCTACACCAAGGGTGTCCAAACTGTATCAATTGAGGGCCGCACACTGAAAAATCAGAGCATGCGGGGGCCATTTAAATGTTTTTCATTTTCAAAACCAAAACAATATACCGTATTTTCCGCACTATAAGGTGCACCGGATTATAAGGCGCACCTTCAATGATTGGCATATTTTAAAACTTTGTTCATATATAAGGCGCACCGCATTATATGGCGCATAGAATAGACGCTACAGTAGAGGCTGGGGTTACGTTATGCATCAATTAGATGGAGCTGCGCTAAAGGGAATGTCAACAAAACAGTCAGATAGGTCAGTCAAACTTTATTAATAGATTACAAGCCAGCGTTCTGACAACTCTGTTCACTCCCAAAATGAATAAACAGCTGCTTTATTATTTTCCCCGAGGTAAAGTCAGTGACGTGGTGTTTTGTTTATCTTTTAACAACAGCAAGGTATAACATGTAGTGCAACATTTATATCACATAGTGGAGAGGAACTTTTCCCTGATTCAATAAACACGTAAAACACAGTGATACTGTTACGGTAAATCAAACGTTAGTGCAATCACAATATAGTAACACTCCAAATAGTGCAGAGCAATAACAATATATCAATAACTCAACGTTGCTCAAACGTTAATGTCACACAACACAACACACAAAATAAACATGTAAAGCTCACTTTATGAAGTTATTCCTCATCCACGAATCCCTCGAATTCTTCTTCAGTGTCCGAATTAAACAGTTGGGCGAATACGGCATCCAACATGCCTGTCGAAGTCGTCATTAATCGAGTCAGTGTCGCTGCTGCTCTATTCTTGTGTTCTACTGCGTGACTGATCGTCTTAAGTTTAAACTCTGCGTCGTAAGCGTGTCTCTTAATAGGAGCCATTTTGGGGTCTTTACATAAACAAACAAATGGAAATGAAACGGCACGCCTCGCGCAGTCATATATCCCAGCATGCACCGCGCGCTTCTTCTTCTTCTACGGGGGAAAATTAAGTCGGCGGCTGCTTACCGTAGTTGCGATTGATTGATTGGTTGAAACTTTTACCTGTTGGAGGCTCAATATTGGTCCATAGATAAGGCACACCGGATTATAAGGCGCACTGTCAGCTTTTGACAAAATTGGAGGTTTTTAGGTGCGTCTTATAGTGCGTAAAATACGGTGTATATATATATTTTTTACTTTTAGGGCTCCCCTCAAGTGTAGTCCCAGAGACCCTGATGGGTTTCAGTCATAATAATGTGTGTGCGTGCGTGTGTGTATATATATAGATGTGTGTGGGTGTGGGTGTTTGCGTGCGTGCATATGTGTGTATATGTATATGTGTGAATATGTACCGGTATATGTGTCAGGGTTTCCCCTAAACTGCTAAGATACTTGTGGCGGTGGGTCCGTGGTTACCATGATGTCATCGAGTAATTTGCATAATTTGCTATGATCTGATTTTCGTTATAAAAGCTAAAAAAATGTATACAAACATTTAAAACAAATGTTTTTATTAATTAGTATTAACATATATATTTTTTTATCGTTTTGCCATATTTTAAATTGCCTTAAGTACTGTAAGTCAATATTTCATAACACCATTGATTTGAATTCATTTGTATTTTTTGAGCAATGACAGTTTTAAAAAAATAAATCGCAATAAAATTGTTGGAGATCCAAAAGGGCCTCCCACCCATAAGAGCCCCCACTCATAAAAAGACGTCATATTGATTGATGAAAATGACAAAAATCTGTTTGCCGCCACACAAATCGCAGCACCCACCCCCGTGTATTTGAAGTTCCGGGCACTCCATGCGGTCCAGATTTTATACATTTGTATTAACTACATTAATAAAATGTAATTAGCAAACGATTAATCGAGGCAGCAAAATAGAAATCAGAGATTTTTTCTATCCATTAATTGTTTTTCTGAAAATAAATCCACACATATTAAAAGTGCAAATTCAATGTTGACCTTGTGCATTTATTAGAAAACAAGAATAAAGGTTCTGGCAAGCAAAAAAGGGTCATTTTCAGAACGAGTGAGGTAAACTGATGGATGCAGGTTGCTTTTCTTTGACCTAAATTACATTATATACATTATACATTACAAAAAAAAAATCTGTCCACAATTTTTTGCCCTAAAATACACATTGAGTTTATAAAGTGTGTTTTATCTGATTAGTCAATTAATCGAACAAACTAATCGCTAGAATGAGACATTTCGAATTCTAAACAAATTATACTTATGTACCAAGAAATTTAGGACAATTCTGTAACCAACATTTTGGAAACTGTCCTGTTTTAGTAAAACACGATCCATGGTGGAATTTAATTTTAATTTTATTTATTTATTTGATATGGCCAAACCATATTAGTAATTTTCAGCACCTGTCCACAGGAGGCTCAGAGGATACAGAATGTGTTAAAATGTAACCAAATACACAATGAATCAATTTTACAATTAATTAATAATATGTACATCAATTAATGCTGTGTGGAGTCCATTTCAAATAAATTCTGGTGCAGTTCGGTTCACTTGAGGTCAAATGTGAACATTTGAGTATGTTAAAGGAAATGCATTGGAAAAGCTGTCAATCTGCACTGCTCTCGCCTTCTGTGTGATGATAGCCTTTTGTAAAATCTAAGCTGATGAATATAACCGTGTAAAAAGAACCAACCTGTTTTACCCAGCAGACGCCATTTTGGTTTGGAATATTTTGAGTCCGGTCAATCAGGCTGCCCAATCAAGTCCTTACTGTTCTTTTACAGTGCCACAATAAAAATACCAGTTTGAAAACTTAGCTAAGCACACAGCAAAGTTTATACAAAAGTCGTACTAGACTATTTTAACTGAACTAAATGTGACAAGTGTGAAGAAGTGACATTGGACACAGACACACATCCATAATCTAGAATAGCTGGTTGGGTCACAGTTGTTGTTATCATATATACAGTAGTAGTGTGTATACATCTTTATAGTGCCAAATTGTATTAATTAAGACCATTTTTGTTTGGTTTTGTCACGTCCAGTTAAACACCCTGCGAGGCTCCATCATAGAAGATGCAGTGCCGTCGACGTCGAAACACGGCCTCGCACGAGGACTGCCCCTCAAAGAGGTGCTGGAGTACCTGGTGCCGGAGCTGAATGTTCACTGCCTGCGCTTGGCACTCAACACGCCCAAGGTCACTGAACAGTTGATGAAGCTGGACGAGCAGGGGGTAAGCAGGAGTGAAAAGTGCTTTGAAACATCACTTGATCAGCGTCTTGCTAAACTGTAATAAGCGCAATACAGTGGAACCTCCTATTTACGAATGTAATTGGTTCTTGAACATGGTTTGTAAATAGAAAAGTTTGTATAGTGAAGCATATTTCCTCATAAGAAACAATATAAACATGAATAATTTGTTCTAGCCTCAACAAGAGTCCCCGTTTTATTAAAAAAATTAACACTTTGAAGACACTGTATGTGTACTTATGTGTGTGTGTGTGTGTGTATATATATATATATATATATATATATATATATATATATATATATATATGTATGTATGTATGTATGTATGTATGTATGTATGTATGTATGTATGTATGTATGTATGTATGTATGTGTGTGTGTGTGTGTGTATATATATGTGTATGTATATATATGTATGTGTATATATATGTATGTATGTGTGTGTATATATATATATATATATATATATGTATGTGTGTATATATATATACATATATGTATGTATTTGTATATATGTATGTATTTGTATATATATGTATATATATATATATATACACATACATATATATATATATATACATATATGTATGTATGAGTGTGTATATATATATATATGTATATATATATATATATATATATATACATATATGTATGTATATATATATATATATATATATATATATACACACATATATGTATGTATATATATATATATATATATATATATACATACATATATACATACATATATATATATGTGTGTATATATATATATATATATATATATATATATATATATATATATATATATATATATATATATGTATATATGTATATATATATGTATATATGTATATATATATGTATATATGTATATATATATGTATATATGTATATATATATGTATATATATATATATATATATATATATATATGTATATATATATATATATATATCCATCCATTTTCTACCGCTTATTCCCTTTGGGGTCGCGGGGGGCGCTGGAGCCTATCTCAGCTACAATCGGGCGGAAGGCGCCGTACACCCTGGACAAGTCGCCACCTTATCGCAGGGCCAACACAGATAGACAGACAACATTCACACTCACATTCACACACTAGGGCCAATTTAGTGTTGCCAATCAACCTATCCCCAGGTGCATGTCTTTGGAAGTGGGAGGAAGCCGGAGTACCCGAAGGGAACCCACGCAGTCACGGGGAGAACATGCAAACTCCACACAGAAAGATCCCGGGCCCGGGATTGAACCCAAGACTACTCAGGACCTTCGTATTGTGAGGCAGATGCACTAACCCCTCTTCTGCCGTGTGTATGTATGTATGTATGTATGTGTGTGTGTGTGTGTGTGTGTGTGTGTGTGTGTGTGTGTGTATATATATATATATATAATATATATAGTCGAGGTTTCTGTGGTTTATCCGTTATACAGTGCTCAATACTGGGTTAGAGCGGAATATACGTTAGGTCAGGAAAAAACACAGGCTATATCATCCCTACATGCCTGTATCGCAGGTTTCCCTGCCCGTCAGGGGATTTTATATAAAATATATGATATATAAAATCCCCTGACGTCAGGGGATTTCATATAATATATAAAATATATAAATATATAATGTATAAAATCCCCTGACGAGCAGGGAAACCTGCGAACCAGACTTGTAGGGATGATGTAGCCTCTGTGTTTTTTCCTGACCTAACATATGTATATATATATATATGTCTGCAATGTATACTATCTTTCTTCCACAATGTATACCGTCAATACGCGTGCACACAAACAAGTCCCTTTCTCAAAAACGTTAACAACCATGTTGCAACAATAATGAAGAAATAGTTAAAATCTTTTTTACCTTGCTGTCAGCAAACGGCAGGCACACGAAGCGCAGAAGGGAGGGCAGACAAAAAGTGGAGGGGGCAGGGAGGAGAGGCAGTGTGTGTAGGTTCCATCTTTTCACTAAGTCTAAGTCCACAGCGATTCCCTCCTTCTTTCCAGGCTGGTTTGTTTGCTTTTTGGATCCATATTGAGTAAGCAAGATAGACAAAACCTGGTGAATGTATTAGAAAAGAAACACACGCTGAACCAACTGGGTAAACAAGATGTGACGTAGGGGGCTCCGCCTCTCCAAAATGGTTGCGCCTTGTGTTTACTGTACTGCTATCCCCAAAATGGCTGCACCGTGAGGCTTCCAGCGGCGCACAAAATGAATGATCGAGACATGGTTCACACACAGAGGCACATTAGGCTCGATCTGAAAGTTTGTAAATCGAAAAGTAATTGGGGAGTTCGTAAACCGAGGTTCCACTTTAGGTCTATGGATAACTTGACTGAAGTAGCAGTCACATAGTAACGTAAAACAGCAATAAACACACACACAGGTGCAATCATTAACAGCCGAACCCTGAAAATGTTGTGTTGACGTTTTCAACATTCATTTTCTTCGGAAACTGCACCGTGACCACTCACAGTACACCATCTGAAAGAAGTTTACTGTGTTCTTCCGGACACAGCTGAGTTTCCAGCGAAAGGTGGGGGTGATGTACTGCATGGCGGGCCAGAGCAGCGAGGAAGAAATGTATAACAACGAATCAGCTGGACTCGCATTGGAGGAGTTCCTCCATCTTTTGGGAGAGAGGGTTCGACTCAAAGGCTTTTCCAAGTACCGGGCCCAGCTGGACACCAAGAGTATGTACTTCTAATGCATGCCAAAATAAAACAAATACATATATATATTTTACATACAAGAGCCTTAAGCTGCAGGTTTTATAGTGTAAGAGGCCCAGCAGCTTGAGAAATAAAAAGTTTTTTTAAAACCTGTATAGCTAACTTCTGTTATATACTTTTTCGTGTCTATGCTGAGGGAGTAAACACATTCTGCAGTGAGCAGAAAACGTTCCAAAATCCCCATTTCTTATTAGCCTTCCACAAAAAAAATCAAGTATATTATTATTATTATTACTAGAGATGTTCCAATTAAGGGATTGGATCAGGGGCCTTTACTGCAGCTGTGTCCCAGTGTTAACCTCGCACATTTGCCTAAACTCTGAACCATGTTTTCGAAACCCAGTACCTGCTGTCACTTTGCGAGGAGATGTCCTGAGTTGTAGTTCCTACCAGGCACCAGGACTTGTTTGGAATAAGATTTAGGTTTAGATTTAACATTTAGTGCTCCCTTTTAACATTTAGCGCTCACATTTAGATGTGTTTTTAAAATTTAGGTTTAGACTTAACATTTAGGTTTAGATTTAACATTTAGCGCTCACATTTATATTTAAGATTTAGGTTTAGATTTAACATTTAGTACTCACATTTAACATTTAGCGCTCACATTTAGATTTATTTTTTACGATTTAGGTTTACACTCAACATTTAGGTTTAGATATAAAATTTGGGTTTAGATTTAACATACAGATTTACATTTAACATTTAGGTTTGGATTGAACATTTATCACATATAGATTTAAGATTTATATTTAACGTTTAGGTTTAGATTTAAGATTTTGGTTTAGATTTAACATTGGTTTAGATTTAAGATTTTGGTTTAAATTTAATACTTAAATTGGGGCGGTATAGCTCTGTTGGTAGAGCGGCCGTGCCACCAACTTGAGGGTTGCAGGTTCGATCCCCGCTTCTGCCATCCTAGTCACTGCCGTTGTGTCCTTGGGCAAGACACTTTACCCACCTGCTCCCAGTGCCACCCACATTGGTTTAAATGTAACTTAGATATTGGGTTTCACAATGTAAAGCGCTTTGAGTCACTTGAGAAAAAGCGCTATATAAATGTAATTCACTTGACTTGACAAATTTAGATTCAACATTTAGCGCTCACATTTATATTTAGATTTAAGATTTAGGTTTAGATTTAAGATTTAGGTTTAAATTTAACATTTAGGTTTGGACTTAACATCCAACATATAGATTTATATTTAAGATTTAGGTTTAGATCTAACATATAGATTTGTATTTAACATACAGATGTTTATTTAAGATTTAGGTTTAGATACAATATTTAGAGTCAACATTTAATTTAAACATAAAGGTGATGATAATTAGCTAAATCTGAGAAAAGTTAGTTAAATTAGAAAAATATATCTACTAGAAAAGTGTGACTGAACTTTTACATTCGCCGCCCCATATTATTGTGTTTACTTATTTGCTATCTACATGTTTACTTCTACAATGTCAAAGTATAGGATCAGAGGCCAAATATGTTGATTGGGACATCCCAAACTTTGATTTATTTTGTTTTATTGTAGGTATATCTCACGTGAAAGGAATAATTAGGTTAAACAATGAAAATATATCAATTAATTATGTTGGTGAGCCACGGTTCACAGTATGAAGTCTGGGGCTCAACAGAAGGGGTCCTGGCAGCTCAAACTATCTAAACAATTTAGTACATTGATGACAAAAGTACAGTTCCAAGTGCCAGCAAATGCACAGCTGCCAGACACTGGAGGTGTAGGAGTACATTGAGACACTCTTCTTGGGGAGCATTTGGCTTCTAAAAATACGCATGTCATCAATAATTGGTGTTGTTCACATCTGGCACGTTACTACCTGGATGAATAAGTGATCCATTTATACAGGGTGTGGAAAGCTACACAGAGACAGAATAATGGGGAGGCCTATTAGAAGAACAGCTCCATCACTATTTGCATCCTCTGAGAACCAACAGTTCGTCACCATTGATTCTGTTGTCATTAAAACGGTAAACGGTCTCACAGGAAATCCTATTTTACAAAGTTTCAAAAGTTCTTTTTTTTAATGGACCTACTTGTGTAATAGCTGGGATGTGGGTCTAATTGACTGTTGGGATTGGCAATTTCACAGTCAATTGTGTTTCTTGCAGCTGACTCAACTGGCACTCACTCCCTGTATACCACACATAAGGATTATGAGCTCATGTTCCACGTTTCAACCATGCTTCCCTACACGCCCAACAATAAACAACAAGTAAGTACGGCTTCGGCCTTTCAACTGCATTGCTAACTTGGTGTCTGTCAAATTCATTTGCTTCATGTAATTGTCAAAGATTGAAAAAGGATTGTAGCTAACCCTGCTTTCTTCTCTCGTTCTTGGCTATTTCCAGCTCCTGCGGAAGCGCCACATCGGGAATGACATCGTCACCATTGTGTTCCAGGAGCCAGGAGCGCTCCCCTTCACCCCCAAAAACATCCGTTCACACTTCCAACATGTCTTTTTGGTCGTTCGGGTACACAATCCCTGTTCTGACAACACCTCCTACAGGTGAGCACCCCCTAAGCTACATCTACAGTATGAAAGGAAAAGAAGGCATGAATTGAGACCTTTTACTGCATTTTCCATTGACTTTAAACAGAAGCTAATCACCCAACTTGATTTCTGTATTTTTCGGACCATATGGCGCACTGGATTAATATCATAATAACTCTCAGGGAATCCTTCAATGTTATGAACGTTATAGGTCAGAGGACCCAATAGGGTCTCAGTCATTAAAGTTGTATAAGTAATTCATATATATATATATATATATATATATATATATATATATATATATATGTGTATATATATATGTATATATATGTTTATATTTATATATATGTTTATGTATGTATGTTTATATATTTATATATATGTTTATGTATATATGTTTATATATTTATATTTATATATATATGTATATATATATATACATATATATATATATATATATATATATATATATATATATGTATACATATATTGCTGATAATATAAATATATTATATTAATATAAATAAATATATATATATATATATATATATATATATATATATATATATATATATATATATATATATATATTTATTTTACATTCAATCTAAGTCAACTTCAGATCTAGCCGTTAATATACACTTTTCTATGTTTTTTGTTTTATGCCCTTTTTGTCAAAGGAAACACCTTTTTGTAATGGCAAAAACACACACTTTGCAATATACCCCCATACATTAATATTTGTTTTTTTACTTTTTTTTACTAATGCTTAAAGCTGTAGATCAACTTCAGATCTATCCATTGATATTTAAGTTGTTGTTATTTTTTTATGTTTTTGTATGTTTTATACCTTTTGTCAAAGTAAAGCCTTTTTTTGTATGGCATAAACAAAAATTATGCAAAATTTTCCCTCCAAAACTCAGAAGTCAAATATTTGATTTGAATTAGTTGTAGCCTTAAAGGGGTCATATTATGATTTTTTGTTCTACATTTAAAACACTTCCTTGTGGTCTACATAACATGTAATGGTGGTTCTTTGGTCAAAATGTTGCATAGATTATGTTTTACAGACCATCTTCAAGTCACTTTCTGACCTTCGCTCTGGGATGCACCGTTTTATTGGCGGTCTCATTTACGTGCCTCCACTTCGACAGTCTTTTCGCCATTTCTGTTGTAGATTTTAGCACTTCCATAGCGAGTCTACTGACAGATAAAAGTTAGAACTTTACGCTACTTTATATTAGAAATGGCAACCACGGAGATTAAATGCCTCACAACAAGAGCATAGAGAAAAAGAAGGAACTTATTGACTACGGCGCGGACTACAATGGTGGACGCACGCACATTTTTGGAACTTATGCAGATAGGTAAGAAAAATTGGTCTTGCATAATATTGCGAAACAAAACACCAGATATATCTCCTAATATGTGCCATTTTGCGGTCCTTATACACACATCATAATAAAACGGTGCGACTTCGTAGCTGACCAAAGTCGTATTAAAACATTTTGACAGATTTTTGAGCGCAGTGTGTAATGTTCTATATTCTCAATGAAACATCAAAGTTTTGGTGCTGATTGCTTACAGGTACTTGCTAGCCTCATTTATTGAACAAGCAGTCCACACGTATCTCTCCACTGAATTTTTACACAAACATTTTGCGAGCCATTTTTTTGTCTCAATTTAAAAATAAAAAAAAAATCCATCCATCCATCCATTTTCTTCCGCTTTTCCGAGGTCGGGTCGCGGGGGCATCAGCCTAAGCAGAGAAGCCCAGACTTCCCTCTCCCCAGCCACTTCGTCCAGCTCCTCCCGGGGGATGCCGAGGCGTTCCCAGGCCAGCCGGGAGACATAGTCTTACCAACGTGTCCTGGGTCTTCCCCGTGGCCTCCTGCCGTTCGGGTGGCATCCTGAGCAGATGCCCGAACCACCTCATCTGGCTCTTCTCAATGTGGAGGAGCAGCGGCTTTACTTTGAGCTCCTCCCGGATGACAGAGCCTCTCACCCTATCTCTAAGGGAGAGACCCGCCACCCGGCGGAGGAAACTCATTTCGGCCGCTTGTACCTGTGATCTTGTCCTTTCAGTCATAATCCAAAGCTCATGACCATAGGTGAGGATGGGAACGTAGATCGACCGGTAAATTGAGAGCTTTGCCTTCCGGCTCAGCTCCTTCTTCACCACAACGGATCGATACAGCGTCCGCATTACTGAAGACGCTGCACCGATCCGCCTGTCGATCTCACGATCCACTCTTCCCTCACTCGTGAACAAGACTCCGAGGTACTTTAACTCCTCCACTTGTGGCAAGAGCTCCTCCCCAACCTGTAGATGGCACTCCACCCTTTCCCGGGCGAGAACTATGGACTCGGAGGTGCTGTATCTCATCCCAGTCGCTTCACACTTTGCTGCGAACCGATCCAGTGAGAGCTGAAGATCCTGGCCAGTTGAAGCCATCAGGACCACATCATCTGCAAAAAGCAGAGACCTAATCCTGCAGCTACCAAATCGGAACCCCTCAACGCCCTGACTGCGCCTAGAAATTTTGTCCATAAAAGTTATGAACAGCATCGGTGACAAAGGGCAGCCTTGGCGGAGTCCAACCCTCACTGGAAACGGGTCCGACTTACTGCCGGCAATAGGGACCAAGCTCTGACACTGATCATACAGGGAGCGGACCGCCACAATCAGACAGTAGTCCGATACCCCATACTCTCTGAGCACTCCCCACAGGACTTCCCGTGGGACACGGTCGAATTCCTTCTCCAAGTCCACAAAGCACATGTAGACTGGTTGGGCAAACTCCCATGCACCCTCAAGGACCCTGCCGAGAGTATAGAGCTGGTCTACCGTTCCACGACCAGGACGAAAACCACACTGTTCCTCCTGGATCCGAGGTTCGACTATTCGGCGTAGCCTCCTTTCCAGTACACCTGAATAGACCTTACCGGGAAGGCTGAGGAGTGTGATCCAACGATAGTTGGAACACACCCTCCGGTTCCCCTTCTTAAAGAGAGGAACCACCACCCCGGTCTGCCAATCCAGAGGTACCGCCCCCGATGTCCACGTGGTGTTGCAGAGTCTTGTCAATCAAGACATCCCCACAGCATTCAGAGCCTTAAGGAACTCCGGGCGGCTCTCATCCACCCCCGGGGCCTTGCCACCGAGGAGCTTTTTAACTACCTCGGCAACCTCTGCCCCAGAAATAGGAGAGCTCACCACAGATTCCCCAGACACTGCTTCCTCATAGGAAGACATATTGGTGGGATTGAGGAAGTCTTCGAAGTATTCCCTCCACCGATCCACAACAGCCGCAGTCGAGGTCAGCAGCACACCATCCTCACCACACACGGTGTTGACAGTGCACTGCTTCCCCCCCGAGGCGGCGGATGGTGGTCGTTTTCCATGGCTTCCCCAAACTCCTCCCATGTCCGAGTTTTTGCCTCCGCGACCGCTGAAGCCACACTTCGCTTGGCCTGTCGGTACCTGTCCGCTGCCTCTGGAGTCCCATGAGCCAAAAGGACCCGATAGGACTCTTTCTTCAGCTTGACGGCATCCCTCACCGCTGGTGTCCACCAGCCGGTTCTAGGATTACCGCCACGACAGGCACGAACCACCTTGCGGCCACAGCTCCAATCAGCCGCCTCGACAATAGAGGCACGGAACATGGTCCACTCGGACTCAATGTCCAGCACCTCCCTCGTGACATGTTCTAAGTTCTTCCGGAGGTGGGAATTGAAACTCTCTCTGACAGGAGACTCTGCTAGACATTGCCAGCATACCCTCACAATGCGTTTGGGCCTGCCAGGTCTGTCCGGTATCCTCCCCCACCATCGGAGCCAGCTCACCACCAGGTGGTGATCGGCAGAAAGCTCTGCCCCTCTCTGCACCCGAGTGTCCAAAACATGAGGCCGCAAATCCGACGACACAACTACAAAGTCAATCATGGAACTGCGGCTGAGGGTGTCCTGGTGCCAAGTGCACATGGACACGCTTATGTTTGAACATTGTTTGTTATGGACAATCCGTGACGAGCACAAAAGTTCAATAACAAAGCACCACTTGGGTTCAGATCCGGGCGGCCATTCTTCCCAATCACGGCTCTCCAGGTTTCACTGTCGTTGCCAACATGAGCATTGAAGTCCCCCAGCAGAACAAGGGAATCACCCGAGGGAGCACTCTCCAGTACTCCCTCAAGGGAAGCCAAAAAGAGTGTGTACTCTGAGCTGCTGCTTGGTGCGTAAGCACAAACAACAGTCAGGACCTGTCCCCCCCCACCCGAAGGCGGAGGGAAGCTACCCTCTCGTCTACTGGGTTAAAGTCCAACGTGCAGGCTCTGAGCCGGGTTGCAACAAGAATTGCCACCCCAGCCTGTCCCCTCTCATTGCTTGCAACTCCAGAGTGGAAGAGAGTCCAGCCCCACTCGAGAGAACAGGTTCCAGAGCCCTTGCTGTGCGTCAAAGTGAGTCCGACTATATCTAGCCGGAACTTCTCCACCTCGCGCACATGCTCAGGCTCCTTCCCTCCCAGCGAGGTTCCACGTCCCAAGAGCTAGCTTATGTGGCCGAGGATCGGACTGCCAAGTGCCCCGCCTTCGGCTGCCGCCCAGCTCACACTGCACCCAACCTCTATGACCCCTCCCATGAGTGGTGAGCCCATTGGAGGGGGGACCCACGTTGCCTCTTCGGGCTGAGCCCGGCCGGGCCCCATGGGGACAGGCCCGGCCACCAGGCGCTCGCCATCGTGCCCCACCTCTGGGCCTGGCTCCAGAGGGGAGCCCCGGTGACCCGCGTCCGGGCGAGGGAAATCTAGATCCTCGATTTGTACTTTTCATAAAGGATCATTGGGACACGCAAACTCCTCTACCACAATAATGTGGCAGCTCAGAAAGGACGAAAAAAAATCAGTTTCACAAAATTCAAACGCAAAAAATTCACTTACATAAATTCAGTGTCAAAAAACATGCTTTCGTAAGAAAGACACAAATTAACCTCCATACCACTCTACATAGCAACTGACGCTGTGGGCAAATTTGTAATTGCCACAAAACACATTTTAAGATATTAAACACTCTACTGCCATATGGCGGCTAAAGTGGATAGCGCAACCCCCAAATTCATCACGTTTCATGTATCAGGTAAACCGTGACCAATAGGGCCATATGAATCCCCTTCCTATGGAAGTGTGCCAATTAAGCCATAGTCTTTTCCACGGCGACTGCTAAAATAGTGTTCCTCCCACTCGGCCTCAGAAAGATTTTGTCTGGTTTTAATCACAGCAAGACAGTAAGGGCTCTCTATTCCTCATGATTTATTCCCACTTTGACAGAGATGTGGAATATAAAATACAATTTACCAGCCTGGAGTACTTTTTAAGACATAATGAACATGCTGCCCTTTTTTTTATTTCCTGTTTAGAACTGATATGAGAGACATCCTATTCTCTGCTTCTCTTTTTCTGTTATCTTTTTTCTTTCTGTCATTGCTGCTTATCTCGCTCTGGCTTTTTCTTCCTTTGCCTATCTTTTAATGGGTGTTTTAATTGCTGTCAGGGCACATTGTGTGAGGTCTTAATTGTGTACCCCATGGTGCCACATCGTTACTTAGCAACAAGCACACACATGAACGAAGAGGCTTGCTGTTGAGCCAATTCTGTATTAAACATGCCTTCTGTCGATCGCCGATGTGCATTCAGTGCCTTTAGGCGAAAATTATTTTAACCTTATTTTTTTTACTATGAAAGAGCGGTGGTAAATATAACGCACACGTAGCCTTTTCGCACATGCTAGCCTCCCACTGCACTGGGTGTTATTGACATGTTCTCGCTTGTGACCCGGCCCAGGAGGCAGCAGATTGTGAGTACTGGATGTGTGCATTTGCCCACACGCTGTGGATTTATAAGACTGAAAATCACTGGAACTACACAAGTGTGGTGCCTTTGATCTAGTTTTGGCAAGCCTCTCGCCCCACAGTCGCCTTGCAAGCGTAGCAATTTGTGCCGCTCTGCATTCTTGTCCTTCTCGCCGACTGTCACCCTTCAAGTTAATGCTCACGCTCGCCATGCCTCCTATTCACTACGGCGAGCACTAAGCTCTTTTCCCTCCCCTTCACTTTGCCCTGCGTGAGTCACAGGTCTTTGGTTGGACTGACTCACAGGTGTTTTGAGCACGAGTGCTTTCAGAGGTGCAGTTGAGTGTATTGAGTGATATTTGTAATGATGAAAAGCGATAAGCATAAAAGGTCACATTTTTGATGTGGAGTCTGTGCAACCCGCTTGCAACTACTTTGGCTTCTAATTTTTAAGATGCCCGGTCGTGGCTACCAAACATCTTTTCTATGTCGTTTTCATAAAACTGTATGGCTCTGTGATTTCCACGTGGACGTAATGCAGAATTGTTCAATAAAAACGGCATCTACTGGAATTTTGCATTTCATCACAATGCCTATGACAAGAACACATATGTTCTTTTTTTAATGCATTGTAACTCGTAAATAAACTCTAGCAAAAGTCAGCTAACAACAGGGGTCGCTTTATCCGGCCTATAAAGCGCTCTAAAAAACCTCCATCAATGTTTTATTATATACACGCTGTAAGTATATATGTAATGTAGTAACAGGCACATTCATAATAACTTGTAATATTTACATATTTTGCTCATTTTAAGCATACGGCGGCACATCACAATGTTCGCTTTTCCCTTCAAACGCAACAACACTACTAACCATGGCAGACTTCATGAGAGACAGCAAAGACTACTTTGGGACAAATGACGATCCAGAACCTTATATTTTTGAGCCTGAATATAAAGAGGATGAGCTACAGGTTTTAGAAGCTGTGTGCTAAACAGATCCAGCTTTTGTGGAACACTAAGCATCATGTTGCACTAGGGATGTATATGGTTAGCATTTAATTGGTACGTACCCTTATCGTTATTCTTTATCGATACTGGTATTTATTGGTACTTTTTTTTTTTAAAGGCCTACTGAAATGCGATTTTCTTATTTAAACGGGGATAGCAGGTCCATTCTATGTGTCATACTTGATCATTTTGCGATATTGCCATATTTTTGCTGAAAAGATTTAGTAGAGAACATCGACGATAAAGTTTGCAACTTTTGGTCGCTGATAAAAAAGCCTTGCCTGTACCGGAAGTAGCAGACGAGTAGCGTGACATCACAGGTTGTGGAGCTCCTCACATCTGCACATTGTTTACAATCATGGCCACCAGCAGCGAGAGCGATTCGGACCGAGAAAGCGACGATTTCCCCATTAATTTGAGCGAGGATGAAAGATTCGTGGATGAGGAAAGTGAGAGTGAAGGACTAGAGGGCAGTGGGAGCGATTCAGATAGGGAAGATGCTGTGAGAGGCGGGTGGGACCTGATATTCAGCTGGGAATGACTAAAACAGTAAATAAACACAAGACATATATATACTCTATTAGCCACAACACAACCAGGCTTATATTTAATATGCCACAAATTAATACCGCATAACAAACACCTCCCCCCTCCCGTCCATATAACCCGCAAATACAACTCAAACACCTGCACAACACACTCAATCCCACAGCCCAAAGTACCGTTCACCTCCCCAAAGTTCATACAGCACATATATTTCCCCAAAGTCCCCAAAGTTACGTACGTGACATGCACATAGCGGCACGCACGTACGGGCAAGCGATCAAATGTTTGGAAGCCGCAGCTGCCTGCGTACTCACGGTACCGCGTCTGCGCATCCAACTCAAAGTCCTCCTGGTAAGAGTCTCTGTTGTCCCAGTTCTCCACAGGCCAATGGTAAAGCTTGACTGTCATCTTCCGGGAATGTAAACAATGAAACACCGGCTGTGTTTGTGTTGATGCAGTCGGCCGCAATACACCGCTTCCCACCTACAGCTTTCTTCTTTGCTGTCTCCATTGTTCATTGAACAAATTGCAGAAGATTCACCAACACAGATGTCCAGAATACTGTGGAATTTTGCGATGAAAACAGACGACTTAATAGCTGGCCACCATGCTGTCCCAAAATG
>NC_084573.2:24700000-24725000 GCF_033978685.3 Nerophis lumbriciformis
CAATTTGAACAGAGGACAATGAACCTTAACAAACTTCTCATTCTGGAATTCTTCATCGGTATAAAAACTGGCTCCGTTGATGAGATATAAAGTTAAAGTTAAAGTACCAATGATTGTCACACACACACTTTTGCTGATTTAACCCCCAATTCCAACCCTTGATGCTGAGTTCCAAGCTTGAGGTAATGGGTCCAATTTTTATAGTCTTTGGTATGACTCGGCCGGGGTTTGAACTCACAACCTACCGATCTCAGGGCGGACACTCTAACCACTAGGCCACTGAGTAGTAGTAAACATGTTTGGCTTTGACAATGGTAGCTTACTCAAATCTCTTGTGGATCAACTCCACCAATTTCACTCACCGGTATAAAAACTGGCTTCGTTGATGAGATATAAACATGTTTGGCTATGACAATGGTAGCTTACTCAAATCTCTTGTCGATCAACTCCACCAATTTCACTTAGTTTTGTCAGGTAGAGAACTTTTAGAATGTGGTCTCGATACGGTCCGTTTTTTTTATTATAATCCAGTTTGTCGCTCTCTGTCACATTATTGTGACATCAGGCCTCTCTTGTTTATCACGGTTAATTAGGACTGGATTTTAACGAAGTAAGATTGTTATTATTATTAAAGTAATAGTACATTATAGCCACCTTTACACTTGTTTCACCCAATATATTAGCCTTGAGTGTGTTCTGCAGTCAATTACACTACTCAGCGGTAGCTCGGAGGATCCTTGAAACGTCGTTGCTATGGCTATCTTTCGGCCGCTACAACATGGCCACGACCTGGGATTCCTTCGTCACATCCTTTAAGTCACACCTGGGCTTTAATGTGTGAAACCACCGGCGTGTACTCCGCATAAACTTGGTCAACTTGACACTCACAGCTGCGATAGTTATGATAGTTATGTGATGTTAGAAGTCCGTGTTAGCATTGTGTGTCTGCGTTGTCATTCCACATCGCTCAAGTCAAAGCTCTGTTATTGTCAAAGATGAAGTACATCGAAATAGTTCCTGTCCATTTCTGATGGACAGCTGTTGATAGCTGATAGCAGTGATGAGGCAGGAGTTGAAAACGAAGTCCATCAAAAAGTTGTTCTGCCAAAAGGTGGTCGGCTTGATTATAATTTTTTTTTTATTGTCGTGTTAACATAATATAAATAAATAACCATTACCCACAAATTGCCACACCATAGTACTAATGGAGAATTGGATTAACACTGCACTGTAATACATCTAATGCACAAAATAAAACTTAATTTAACACTTCATTTCAGCCAAAAACATGTGAAATATTATTTAATTAATAATAAAATAAAAAAAAGTGATTTAGTGAAACGGTGACATGTAGTACATAGTGATGGGTACTGAATCCAGTACGTTTTAGCACAGCCCGAATTCCAACGGTCCGAATTCCAACGGTCCTACGAGGAACCAATCCAACGGTGCCATGTTACGATACCTGGGTTGCGTGTGACCTCACGTGATCACTCCAGCAGCACTGAGAGCGGACTCAGCCAAACGACCTCTCGGTATTTTCAATTTTCAATGCCAATAAAGGCAAGGCAAGGCAACTTTATTTGTATAGCACTTTTCATACACAAGGCAGACTCAAAGTGCTTCACAGACAAGAAAGTGAAATGAAAGAAAATAAAAGCAAAATTAAAATGCAGCCAATAAAAATAAAAACAGTGTGGACGTTAAAAGTTAAAAGATTAAAAGATTTAGCTGAAAGCTATGGTGAACATAAAAGTTTTCAGTCTAGTTTTAAATGATAAATAATGATAAATAAATGGGTTGTACTTGTATAGCGCTTTTCTACCTTCAAGGTACTCAAAGCGCTTTGACACTACTTCCACATTTACCCATTCACACACACACACTGATGGAGGGAGCTGCCATGCAAGGCGCTAACCAGCACCCATCAGGAGCAAGGGTGAAGTGTCTTGCTCAGGACACAACGGACATGACGAGGTTGGTACTAGGTGGGGATTGAACCAGGGACCCTCGGGTCGCGCACGGCCACTCTTCCACTGCGCCACGCCGCCCCGTTAAAAGTAGTCAGAGTTGGGGAAAGTCTGACATCTTCAGGAAGTTTATTCCAGCTATTTGTTGCATAGTGACTGAATGATGCTCTCCCTTGATTTGAGTTTACTCTGGGAACCACGAACAGATTGGTCTCAGAAGATCTTAGTGATCTAGAGGGCTTATATAGTGGGAGCATATCAGTGATATACTTCGGCCCTAGACCATGTAGTGATTTATATGTGAGCAGGAGGATTTTGAAATCAATTCTCTGATGTACAGGGAGCTAATGTAAGGATTTAAGAATTGGTGTAATGTGCTCACATTTTTTGGTTTTTGTTAAAACTCTAGCCGCAGCGTTCTGAACAAGCTGTAGCTGCCTGACAGTTTTTTTGGGAAGACCTGCAAGGAGACTATTACAATAGTCTAGCCTACAGGTAATAAAGGCATGTACAAGTTTTTCTAAAGAAATTGACTCAAATGCTCAAAGTAAGGCTCCACTTTTCCAAAAATGCATTAGCCTGATGCTTTGTTATTGACAGGCTACTGATTAACATAAGCGATTTTGCATGGCGATTTAAACACCTTCAAATTTGTCAATAAAAACTACATCTAAGATGAACATTACAATCAAACAGCTGGTTCGTAATAAGTACAATACTTACAGTATTAACACTTTTTAGGGCGCAACAACAACAAAACCCACACCATCAACTATACACTACTGCCATCTAACGTCCTGGACGTGCAACTGTATCTGCAACTTAATGTCATACCTGCCAATGAGCAAGATAACTGGACAGCAGTTATCATAATAAGCTCATTTTTTAATGTTGCTATAAAAAATGGATTTTGTCAAAAACGATTATTGTTAACACAATAAAAAGTGCAGAAAATTGACTACCGGTATCGAGTCCCAGGTACTGTTAATTGGTACTGTATCGGTTCAAATGTGAACGGTACTCATCCCTAGTAGCGAGGGAGGACTATTCATTCTTGTGGGGGCATTAAAGAGACATGTCCTTAGCTTAGAGAATAAATACATTTGGATCTAACTTATTTATCCTGTCAGACTAAAGCTGTCTTATCAAAGTCTGAGAGCATGAATGATAAAGCTTGTTTGCATGACAGGCGAAACGTCTTCTAAGACAATCTGAATAGTCTTCAACACGGGGTCCCGTACACCTAGATGTTGCGTGGAGGTACTACAGACATTTTTGGTTGATTGGACTTAAAAAAAAGTTTTTAATTTATAAATCCCCTGCAACTTTTCTACAAATTAATATATCACCCAGCCCACGTTGATAACTGTTACCTCGCGGTTCTAGAGCCTCATGCTTCTCTTTAGCTAGTGGAGCTTTTTCAAAAATGTCAAAAAATGGAAAAAGGTGGGAGCATAAATATACTAAAAGACGTGTTTTAGGCCACTCCTTCTTTGTCTTATTTTGTCCACCAAACTTTTGTTGATACTATTGACTTGTATGGAGTGCTAATCAGACATATTTGGTCACTGCAAGCTAATCAATGCTAACATGCTATTTAGGCTAGCTGTATGTACTGTACATATTGCATCATTATGCCTTGTTTGGAGGTATATTTTAACTCATTTAATTTCCTTTACTTATGTCCTCTGGATATTTAACTTATATTTGCATGTCCCAGGACCGTATGTAATATTGGCTACATTTTTAATAGTTATTTGTGGGTCATGTTGTTCCAGACCACAGCAAACGTTACCCAGCTTGCAATGATTGTAATAAATCCATTAGAGGAAGACGTTTCCTTTAACTTAGACACACAGCTCTATACCGTTGGCCATTCTAAGCCAGTAATTTCCAGGAGTTATCTCACCCTCCGAGAATTTTCCGTTTTACTAATGTTTTCCAAAGTTGTAAAAATGTGTAGAATAAATATTACATTTCAACATTTCTGTCAACAAAGATTTGAGTCAGGCTGCAACACATATTCTTTTTGATAGTAGGCTAATATAGGTAATATAGACGCTTACATAATTTGTTGCTTTCATTATAACACTTAGTTAAGGCTTTTAATTTTTGCAGTTTCTTGCAGATTTTTGTATTTTGGGTCCAATATGGCTCTTTCAACATTTTGGGTTGCCGACCTCTGTGTAACCTGATCAGTGATCACTTCCTGCGTTGCTCGGTTACTGGAGAGCGAATGCCTTTGTTCGTGCAACAACCTTACTTTGCACCTTCCTGTTTCTTCCAGTGAATAAATTTTTTTATATAAAGATAGTTTTATCGAACACATTTTTTCCTGATATTGATTACGTGTCTATCGCAATATGTATCAATATCGTTTTATTGCCCAGCCCTACGAATAAGGTTATCAAAGTGATCATATTATTGTGTTTACTACTCTCTATATTCACCATCTGCTCCCTAAACGTTTCCTTCCTCTTGTCTGTCACAGAGAGAGAAAATGTCGGCAGGGAGTGGTGGTTTGCGTAATTGAATAGCAGGGTTCGCCGGTGGGAAGAGGTTTATTTAGAAACATGTGGGTGACATATTAGCTTGAGCTGCTTATTAGACAAGGTGATTCATGGTGTCAACATATGCGCCGATGAATGTCAGCAGGGGAAACGTTTGTGTGGGATGATGACTTCCGAGTTGCAGCCGCGTCGCCTGGCAAATTCTACCTGCGAAGGCATCTGCAATTGGACCATTTTAGTGACCGACACAAGGATGAATTTAGAAAGCACTTTTCAGGACAGTGTTGTTTGCTTTAAGGGGTCATATTATGCAAAACCCAATGTTCTTGCATGTGGGCACCTGTTTGGTGTTTTTGGAATATGGCTGTCACTAACGACTGTTTTGATGAACGACTAGTCATCGACTATCTTAACGATTAGTTGACTAATCGGATTATGTAATGTACACCTCTTCACTGGCTCTGATTTACCCACCGGCCTTTAAAGGGGGAGCTGCACTTTTTGGGGGGAATTTTGCCTATCGTTCACAATCATTATGAAAGACATGACGACAGATGTATTTTTTGTAATGCACTCTAACTTGGGAGCTAATTGGAGATCCTCTATTCTGCCTGTAATACCCAATAAAAAAACATCCAAAAAGCACCAACAATACTCCATTTACATTTTGTGACTTGAATATTAACCAAGTATTAGTGATATTGTTATTATAAGCGCTAACACAGACAAACAATTTATAGGGGCACCCTGATCACTTGCCTATGTTGACATCATCGAGTGGTAAGATGCTTCCTTTTTAATGAAAGTTTATTGTAGATCGTAAAACAACCTCTCACCTGGAAAGTAGAAGGATGAGGACGTATTCCGACTTGTTGGTACACTTTGACAGCCATTTTAGACCCGGGAATGGCGAGGAGGACAAAAGACGCTTGGTTCCACCCCACTTTTCTTCGTGAGGATTATGAGTAATTTTTTATCTAAAACGGGAATATAATAAGATTATCAGTCGGCATCCTAATAACAGCAGACATTGTACAGTAATTGATGACTCTGATGAGGTCTGCAGTGAGTAATAATCAGTGATGTTAAAAAAAAAGAAGCAAATTTTGTGATGTCTTTTTGACATAAATGTATGTTTAAAATGATCAAAATACGTACATATTTAATGTTATTATAAATCTGCTTATTACGACATTACATGTATACTTACATTGTGTATATAAAACCCTAATGGAGGCATTTGGGTCCTTTTTTAAGGGTGTTTTAGGCAGAATAGAGCAGCTTCTATGGGCTCCATTGTAAGCAGACTTTTGATCGCATTTATTTAATATTTAGAATGCATTGAAAAATATACACCCGTCATGTCTTTAATAATGATTGTGAACGATAGTCAACATTTTAAAGTGCAGTTCCCCTTTATATTCATCTTGAGCTATTTTTAGGCCTGTGTTAACTAACGAGCATTACTCATTTGTTCAGAGGTATTTATTTTCACTGTCACTGTGCTGCTCATTAGGAAGTTGCAAAAGCAAATGTTCACCTTTTGTCCATTTGAAAGCAAATACGGGCATAGGGTTGACAAAAAGAAGGTGGCATGTTTAATGAAAACAAAATACTAGCACTAAAAACAAAAAAAACACCAAATCTATCGAATTTCCTCGAAAGGAAAAGCACATTTTTTAATGATCATTTGTTTAAAAAGCTGCACACAGGTATTATTGATTATTGATTAACTCCTGGCATTTTTAGCATTCTAATACTTATTGTGGAGTATAACGTTGTATTATAGATTAATTCCTAACAGTTCAGCTTTCAAACAGATTGTATATTTATTTTGGGGCGGTATAGCTCGGTTGGTAGAGTGGCTGTGCCAGCAACTTGAGGGTTCCAGGTTCGATACCCTCTTCCGCCATCATAGTCGCTGCCCTTGTGTCCTTGGGCAAGACACTTTACCCACCTGCTCCCAGTGCCACCCACACTGGTTTAAATGTAACTTAGATATTGGGTTTCACTATGTAGAAGCGCTTTGAGTCACTAGAGAAAAGGGCTATATAAATATAATTCACTTTACTTCACTTTTCATTTACTGTTTATCTGCTTATTTTCTGTTTCAACATGTTCTATCTACACTTCTGTTAAAATGTAATAATCACTTATTCTTCTGTTGTTTGATACTTTACATTAGTTTTGGATGATACCACAAATTTGGGTATCAATCCGATACCAAGTAATTACAGGATCATACATTGGTCATATTCAAAGTCCTCATGTGTACAGGGACATATTTCCTGAGTTTATAAACATAATATACATTTTTTTTAAACGAAAGAAGATTTTGTGATGCTAAAAAATATCGATGTAATCATAGTAGTATCGACTAGATACACTAGATCAGTGGTCCCCAACCACCGGGCCACGGCCCTCTACCGATCCGTAGACCGATTGGTACCGGGCCGCACAAGAAATAAAAAAAAAATAAAAAAATAAAAATAAACAATTGTTTTTTGTTGTTGTTTTTTTTAAATTAAATCAACATAAAAAACACAATATATACATTATATATCAATATAGATCAATACAGTCTGCAGGGATACAGTCCATAAGCACACATGATTATATTTCTTTATGACAAAAAAAATATATATATATATCATAACCCTGTAGCGTCCTGGAAGAGTTGGTGCTGCAGGGAATTCTGGGAATTTGTTCTGTAGTGTTTATGTTGTGTTGCGGCGCAAATATTCTCCCAAAATGTGTTTGTCATTGTTGTTTAGTGTGGTTTCACTATATGCGCATAGGCGCCGATCCCGTGGGTGCTTCCGGGCGCGAGCACCCAGAGACAATGCCGAGCTCCCACGTGAGATTGATGGCAACTTTCAATCTTTAAAATAATTTAAAAAAAATCAATCTTGTTGTAGTTTATTTTGTGGCGAGTTTGGTCCGTTTTACAAATAATAAAGCCACAAATCATATGGGATATTAACTTCGCTGAACGTCTTTTTTTTTTTTTTTTATACACACACACCGAGCACCCACTGGCAGAAATGTAGATCGGCGCCTATGCTATATGGCACAGGTTTATGACAGTGTTGGTGTTGTTCATACAACCGCCCTTAGTGTGACATGTATGGTTGTTGAGTAAGTATGCCTTCATTCGCTTGTGCGTTGTGTGTTCAAAGTCAAGATGATCGATTTTATGGTTCATGATCAAGCATAATGACTAATATAGATAGACTTTGTTTACTGTAGACTAATTGTATCACATCCATTGTCATGATTCCGGCGTGTAGTGAAGCATGCATAGCCATCACCCATCCTACAGGGATGTTATTTGAAATAAATCTACTTGGTATGTCTCCATGGAGACAAGGGTTAGTGATTTTGGAGTAGTTACAACTCTGCTGACTGCGGACAGACATTAACCGCTAGCTAGGATTTGATTGTGAATTGGCGAACATGCTCGTCTGCATGACACGACGTGGGGGAGCGGTACTTTTTAGAGGCGGTACAGTACCGAATATGATTCATTAGTATCGCGGTACTATACTAATACCGGTATACCGTACAACGCTAGTTCAATCTATACGCTACTTTGTAGGGGTGTGGGAAAAAATCGATTCGAATTCGAATCGCGATTCTCACGTTGTGCGATTCAGAATCGATTCTCAGTTTTTTTTAAATCGATTTTTTTTTTAATTTAAATTAATCAATCCAACAAAACAATACACAGCAATACCATAACAATGCAATACAATTCCAAAACCAAACCCGACCCAGCAACACTCAGAACTGCAATAAACAGAGCAATTGAGAGGAGACACAAACACGATACAGAACAAACCAAAAGTAGTGAAACAAAAATGAATATTATCAACAACAGTATCAATATTAGTTACAATTTCAACATAGCAGTGATTAAAAATCCCTCATTGACATTATCATTAGACATTTATAAAAATAAAAATAAATGAACAATAGTGTCACAGTGGTTTACACTTGCATCGCATCTCATAAGCTTGACAACTATGGCGTCACATTAGTGCCAAAAATCTGAGCGCATAAAAACCGTTATCGCGCGCTGATTCTCCACTTCGTGCGCGCGCGACACCCTTTTGCGCGCGCGTGGTGCCTTTCTGCGCGCGCGCGGTGCCTTTCTGTGCGCGCGACGCCTTTCTGCGCGCTCTCTGTGTACTCCTGGCATCTCTCCTCGCGCTGTCATGTTTCTTTTTGGCACTTTGGGGGCGGGTATGCTTAGACGGCCTCTTCTTTCTGATTGGTCAGGCGAAAAATGCTGAAAAATGCACAGAGCCACTCAGAAGTATAGCAGGGCGGGTCATCGTCAATATGTATCAAGATTTACGGAGGAAGAAGTGGATAAAAAAATGTCGCGCGCTGATGAAGGTTATTTCATACCACATAAACACAATAAAGGGTAATACAAAATGTGACCCAAATAAATAATAAGACAACAAACACCATAATCACATCTTTCAGCCAGAACTGGTCCACCAGCAATAACATCCAACTATAACATTATTTTATATTTTCACTTCTTCTTGAACATTTGTTTTCTAATTTATGGAATTTCTTTTGATTCAGCCATAAAATTAATGAAATAATCTTTGAATTTTGTTTTTAAAATGTTAAAAATAGCTTTTAATAATGTATTCTGAAACAGTTTAAAATAATCAGAGAACTGACTAACACTGACCCTACACAACTATGTTGCACAATTAAGTAATTTTTTTTTAAAAGCGAAAGAGGTAATTTCAACAGGTACAGCATCCTATGTCATATCTACATGTAATAAGATTTGTAACAAGGCAAACCGTTTGTAAATTGGTCGAAAATCGAGCAAGTTATGGTAATTTAATTAGTACATGTACCATTGACATCAATGTAATGATTGAGGCTAGCTGTCCAAGGTAAGATGGCTACCTACCTACTCAGTGGCCTAGTGGTTAGAGTGTCCGTCCTGAGATCGGTAGGTTGGGAGTTCAAATCCCGGCCGAGTCATACCAAAGACTATAAAAATGGGACCCATTACCTCCCTGCTTGGCACTCAGCATCAAGGGTTGGAATTGGGGGTTAAATCACCAAAATGATTCCCGGGCGCAGCCACCGCTGCTGCCCACTGCTCCCCTCACCTCCCAGGGGGTGATCAAGGGTGATGGGTCAAATGCAGAGAATAATTTCGCCACACCTAGTGTGTGTGTGACAATCATTGGTACTTTAACTTTAACTTTAACTTTACAACGTTGCTACACTGGAGAATCATTGGTCATATGAAAAATGCTCACAGCCAATCAGAAAGGAGGGGCCGTCGAAGCATACCTGCCCCCAAAGTGCCAAAAAGAAACATGACAGCGTGAGGAGAGATGCCAGGAGTACACAGAGAGTGCGCATAAAGGCGTCGCGCGCGCGCAGAAAGGCACCGCGCGCGCAAAAGGGTGTCGCGCGCACGCACGAAGTGGAGAATCAGTGCGCGATAACAGTTTTTATGCGCTCGGATTTTTGGCACTAATGTGACGCCATAGACAACACACTGTGTCCAATATGTTCACAAAGATAAAATAAGTCATATTTTTGGTTCATTTAATAGTTAAAACAAATTTACATTATTGCAATCAGTTGATAAAACATTGTCCTTTACAATTATTAAAGCTTTTTACAAAAATCTACTACTCTGCTTGCATGTCAGCAGACTGGGGTAGATCCTGCTGAAATCCTATGTATTGAATGAATAAAGAATTGTTTTGAATCGGGAAAAAATTGTTTTTGAATCAAGAATCGTGTTGAATTGGAAAAAAAAACAAAAAAAACATTTTAATCGAATCGTGACCCCAAGAATCGATATTGAATCGAATCGTGGGACACCCAATGATTCACAGCCCTACTACTTTGTATTAGAAAGGGCAACAGTGGAGGATGCATGTGCATGTACGAGCCAGTCTGCCCCACAACAATAAGATGGAGGAAAAAAAATAACTTTTTGACTACAACTGAAAATATCTGCTGATGTAATTGAGACAAAATACGTCCCCAAAGTCTCACATTCCCAATGACTGGTTTGGAGCCAGTTTGGAAGAGGGCAATATTGATTTAGGAATATTTTCGTCATGCATCTTTGGTTTGACATTTTTGGTTGGGACTTATTGGGATCACAAATACACAAAAAACGCTACCAACAGGTAAGAAAAGTCGGTTTTGCATAATAGTACTTCTTTGGGTACAGACTCCAGAGATGAACATGTATAATGCAGGGATGTAGACATTTTTACGCCTGTATTCTTATCACTTTATAGCACTGACAGGCGTTGGAAGAGAAAAATAATAAACAAACCTCTTTTTGTTTGTTTGTTTCTTTTCTCTCCTAGTCAGACTCTGGCGTGTACATGTATGTATTGTATGTTTCTTGATTTCCCCAACCACAGATTGTGGATTTTGTAGAAGTGCAGAGAGTCTCCGTTAATTCTTTCCCTCCTTCCTCCCAACGGCTGTTCAACTTGAGTTCCTGACGTTACCAGACAAGGAAAACATCCTGAGACGACAATTTGCAGGGCCGAGTGAGATTTGAGGGTGCAATAATAATTTTGTTGTCAGGAGGAGTACTCTCTTTTGTCGTTACTTGCTTTGTACCACCATCAGTTGGTTTTGGCTTATCTGGGTTCCTGATTGCGTACATTAGGAGTCTGAATGTGTTCTACTAGGCCGGAAACCGAGGATATGTTGGAATCCATCCACATTCAATCATTACAATTTAATTAGATTGTGTTAAAAATATAAAGCACAATAAACAACCTCATGTGTATGCAAACAATTGAGCATGTCCAAAAAGAGTAGGAAGCTTATAGTTGTCTGATATGATATCAAACACTGTTCAAAAGTTATTTTTTGTAGTACTTTGTGTACAGCATATGTTGATACTGTTTCTTAAACTGATATATATCTGTATATTGTCGAAGTTCCTTGCTTAATCCATTTCCGCATACAATTTCTTAAATACTTTTGATATTCTGCTTGAACACATGTTTTAGATTTTGTTAATTCCCAAAATTGTATTTCTGCTCTCATTGAGAATAATTATTTTATTTTTTTCTGATAGCCTTTTATAGTTTCTAGTTTAATGTATCTTACTGTGTTGGTAACCTTACTTAAAGTCGCACTTAGGAACTTTCAGTTTTGGTTGATTTTGGTGGCGCCAGTGGACCGAAGCGGTAGAAGACCCCATTTCCCATGAGTACTAGCGCATTTATCGTTAAACTGACAAGACTTCCGCTGTAATGTTGGCACAAATATTACGTCTCTAATGGCTATGCTGATGACACTATCAAGAAATTATCTTAGATTGCGCTACAAGCATGACGGTGCTACCAAGAATGTATCTGGGCGGATGCAGGTCTGAATCAATGAAAGGCCGGCGGTAGAGTTTTTTTGAAGGAAGTAGTGTGGAACTATGAACGATCAAGCTGGTGGCTATTTATTGCTAACACGCAAATTTCAGATTGCTAACATTAGCATTAGCTTTTTGATTTGAGCATCAAAAGTTACTTACTAGTTTAGCAGGAACTGAGCCAAGGCAGCATCGGCCGAAAATTCCTTTGAGTTCACGCAAGCGAGTGAAAGCCGGGCCAATGGTGATCCTCGATTGTCCTTTTATCCGGGTATGCTCCGTTTTTGTGTTTTTGTCTTCTCAGAAAAACTTTTCCTTTCTTTGGTTATTTTGGAGCTTCGGCCATGATAGCAGTAATTGCACAAAGGCGTTCTTCTTCTTCTTATAGTTTTCTAGGCGCTCGCATCGCATCGACTTCCGTTTTTTTAACAAATGGGGAAAGGCGGTAGTAACTTTTTCATGTGTGTGAGCAAACGCAAAAACTCCCTGAGCATTCAGTGGAGCCCATGTGAGCAACATCAGATGTGCACACTGTGGCTACACCAGCAGCACACCTGACTAAATAACGAGTTCTATCTCCATCCATCCATCCGTCCATTTTCTACCGCTTGTCCTTTTCGGGGTCGCGGGGGGTGCTGGAGCCCATCTCAGCTGCATTCGGGCGGAAGGCGGGGTACACCCTGGACAAGTCCCCACCTCATCGCAGGGCCAACACAGATAGACAGACAACATTCTCTTATTATTATAATCAAATGACAGCAGTCATTCCCATGAGATTATTTTCTAATATAAGTGTTTAGGCCCACTTACAATGACAATAACACAAAATATTGTTTTTCATGAACTGTGTACTTGTATTGTTTGTCTGGGTGGAGGTCCTGCTTTGGAAATAATGTGTACCCCTTTCAGACATTGCATTTAGTTCCCATTAAAACATTCACATGTTGCACAATGAGATGTAAGCAGGGGATCAGGTGTACATTCCTGCAACTTCCTGTTTGTAAAAAAATATATTTTTATTAGTATTTATTTAATATACTAACAGCATTTCATGATTAATATTTATAAATAAAGATTCCTAATAAATGACACTAGAATAAGCACACATTTGATTGGTAAATCATAGTGTAACGACCTGGAATGACACTTTGTGTGGTGTTGGAGTTGTCCGACTTTTTGTGTGGCTGTAAACGCATCACTGGCTAAGTGCCATATGTGCATGTGTTGGCGCAAGTAAGAAAGAGCAAGCGGCTGCTGTTGATATAACAAAGTTGCTTTTGGTCTGGTTTGTACTGCAGAAAATGACCAGTTTTGCTAGATATAATTTTTTTTACTAATGTTTTGGTGATGTGTTTATATGCCGACAAAGAGTTTTGCTCAGTAAAGTGATCGATGGAATTCATGTCCTCAAAGCGCCTCGACAGACGTTATAATATTTGAACAATGATGACCAAAACTGATTTCTTTGTCGTGTCCGTGTGTCGAAAATAGTTATGCGTTTATTTTTTTATTTGATTTTTGTGCGTGGCATAGATTTGCCGTGCGCAGAGGACGCTTGAGCAGTGCGCAATTGCACAGGCGCGCACCTTAGAGGGAACATTGCCTGCCACCCTCCCCAAAGTCGTTAAGTGCCAGTGACATCAATACAGGCCCCCTCAGGCCATGAAAGAGGTGTAATTCAACTAGTTGTAAGTCCTTGTATCATCCCAAAAGTTATAACAAATATTTTATGAAGGTTGAAAAGTTACTTAGTGCTGCTTTAAGATCTCAAAAAAGAGCCAAAAACTATCATGTCAAATATTCCTCCATTTTCTACCGCTTGTCCTTTTCGGGGTCGCGGGGGGTGCTGGAGCCCATCTCAGCTGCATTCGGGCAGAAGGCGGGGTACACCCTGGACAAGTCCCCACCTCATCGCAGGGCCAACACCGATAGACAGACAACATTCTCTTATTATTATAATCAAATGACAGCAGATTATTTTCTAATATAAGTACCTCACGGATGTAAGTAATAAAGACAAAAAGGTAAATTTGAGCTGGCAATGGGATTGAAATCGGATTGTTTTTGTTTTGGTACATATACAATATCATTAACAGTTTTACAATTATTTTTAATGGTGGGCTTATTAAATATATTACTGTAAAGGAAACCCGCTCAAGTCAATGCCGCTTACTCTATATTGACAACCTGTCTGTGTGGACCAGCTCATCAAGTCCTAGTCCACGGTGTTACTATTATTAATATTGCTATTCATATTATTAAAAAGTGCCCGCTTATGTCAACATCCACAAATATGGTCAACAACTTTGGACAACAAGATTTTTCTATGAGAAATTGTTGCGTGTGTGTGTGGACGTGCCGTAGTATTGACAAAGTATTGAATTGTGCACACTGTTACTTCCTGTTTAGTGCAAAGCAAGCTTTAAAATAAAAGCATGACAGTATTTACTTACCTGTATTTAACTACAGCAACCATTTCATTTTTGTATTCAGATTGTTAAAAAAAATAACTAAAGAAAACCGACAAATATAACAAAGCTGCAAGCGGCGTTGAAAAAAGGCCATTGCAGGCCCCCTGCAACTCGGCGTTCACGTGAAACTGCGGGCAAGAAGTCACTTCCTTCCCAATGCCTGATCCACCACCAAAAATTTCAGGACGAACAAAGTATGTAGAAGTAAGTTACACTTGCTATCATTTTTTCACTACAAGGGGCCGATGTTGGTGTCGATATGAACGTCTATGCATGATCAGATCCCGACCTAAAAGCCTCATATCAGTTTGGAAGGAGATCCGATCATTTAAAGGGGAACATTATCACAATTTCAGAAGGGTTAAAACCATTAAAAATCAGTTCCCAGTGACTTATTTTATTTTTCGAAGTTTTTTTCAAAATTTTACCCATCACGCAATACCCCTAAAAAAAAAAAGCTTCAAAGTGCCTGATTTTAACCATCGTTATATACACCCGTCCATTTTCCTGTGTCGTCACACAGTGATGCCAATACAAACAAACATGGCGGATAGAACAGCAAGATATAGCGACATTAGCTCGGATTCAGACTCGGATTTCAGCGGCTTAAGCGGTTCAACAGATTACGCATGTATTGAAACGGATGGTTGTAGTGTGGAGGCAGGTAGCGAAAACGAAATTGAAGAAGAAACTGAAGCTATTGAGCCATATCGGTTTGAACCGTATGCAAGCGAAAACGACACGACAGCCAGCGACACGGGAGAAAGCGAGGACGAATTCGGCGATCGCCTTCTAACCAACGATTGGTATGTGTTTGTTTGGCATTAAAGGAAACTAACAACTATGAACTAGGTTTACAGCATATGAAATACATTTGGCAACAACATGCACTTTGAGAGTGCAGACAGCCCAGTTTTCATCAATTAATATATTCTGTAGACATACCCTCATCCGCTCTCTTTTCCTGAAAGCTGATCTGTCCAGTCCAGTTGGAAATGCATCTGCTTTGAGTGTCGCAGGATATCCACACATTCTTGCCATCTCTGTCGTAGCATAGCTTTCGTCGGTAAAATGTGCGGAACAAACGTCCAATTTCTTGCCACTTTCGCATCTTTGGGCCACTGGTGCAACTTGAATCCGTCCCTGTTCGTGTTGTTACACCCTCCGACAACACACCGACGAGGCATGATGTCTCCAAGGTACGGAAAACAGTCGAAAAAACGGAAAATAACAGAGCTGATTTGACTCGGTGTTTGTAATGTGTTTGAGAAAATGGCGGATTGCTTCCCGATGTGACGTCACGTTGTGACGTCATCGCTCCGAGAGCGAATAATAGAAAGGCGTTTAATTCGCCAAAATTCACCCATTTAGAGTTCGGAAATCGGTTAAAAAAATATATGGTCTTTTTTCTGCAACATCAAGGTATATATTGACGCTTACATAGGTCTGGTGATAATGTTCCCCTTTAAAGTGATGCAATGACTGATTGTTGATGGCAAGGAGCAGTTTTCGCCAACAGCTCTTGCCAACCACAAATGGGTACCAAGAGGTCCCGACCCATCGAGCACTTCAGAGTGTCATTATCATAGTTTGTACCAATTCTGATCAAGATCTGAGTTTGTGGAGCCACGTTATAAATGTCGAAAGTGTTGTGGCGAGGCATCAAATCAAAGTTTGGTGCCATGCAAAGTCCACATCCTAAGGCGTAATTTATCAGTTTAGTATCTATCATTTTAACCGCAACTCATTTGGTCAAAGTCCCTAAGAGGAGTTTGTTAAAGTATGCCCCCTGTTTTTGGTCTAAAGATGGCTGACGGAAACCAAAATGGTCGACTTCCTGTTTGTTTTCAAATATAGATTCTTGAAACTTTTATGTGTGTCCCGTCATGATAGACACCACCGGCGATTTTCATGACTATAAGTGCATCTGTGGAGAGGAGCACAATTTTTCCAATTTTTAGAGGGGGCGCTAGAGAGCCAGTTTTTGAAGTTCGGGTTCAGGACCCCTTTAATATCATATTTTTCGCCGGACTAAACATTCTTCCAAAAATTGGTTATTTTTTGTGCATGTTAAAGCCCTCTAAAATGCGATCAAAGTGTGAGAATCGTAATAAAGCAATTTCAATAGGGCCTTCGCAGCTTTTTACTGTTAAATATGGACAAATGGAGGAAGACAAACTGCCATCGGTTTCAAAATCCTTTAATATCATCCATTTTCATGTCTCTGGTGAGTAAATGTGCATGTGATGGTTGGTTTCAGTTTAGGTCAGGGGTGTCAAACTCATTTTAGCTCAGCGGTCTCATGGAGGAAAATCTATTCCCACGTGAGCCAGACTGGTTAAAATCATGGCATTAAAACTTAAAAACAAAGACTACTTCATATTGCTTTCTTAGTCTTACTTTGGCCAAAAATAGAACAGACACATTCTGAAAATGTACAGATAACAAATAATTCCCTTGGCAAAACACTTCAAGTTAGTTGAAAAATCTGAGAAAAAAATGGTGCCATTTCAAAAACACCATGAAGAACACAATGAACTTTGACTTTGTCTCAGTGTTTTTACAAAGCCATTAAACTTTAAGCACTTCCTGTTTAGGATTCTCATGTTGGCAGTTCACCATTAAAAACAATGGAAAAGCAATCAAGTGTTTTATCAAACCACCGCATTGGTGAAATCCGCAACTTCCACAGCACATTTATTTATTGTCATTTAAATCTTACACTTACAATAAAAACAAAACATTTATCAAAATGACAGCGTAGCCGAAATCAAGGTAACATAACTGCAAACTTAACCAATGTGAACATGGTAGACTTATTCATAAAATAGAACAAACACAACAAATGTAGAAACAAACACCTTTACAATGGAGTTCAGGGTGCTCAGTATGCATTCAAGCAATTGCGAGCCCTGCATGGATGGAACTCTTAACTAAAGAGGTGATGGTCATGTTGACTTAAACTTTGCATCTTACCGTTTCGTTATTTTACCCGTTGAGTGGATAATTTTCAACGAAAGAAGGTATTGCGTGTCAACTGCATCAGTCTGCCGCCAGCCACAACAGGAGCAGCTGATTGCTTGCACCGGCGCTGACTGGAGTAGCGGCAGCCAATCCAGAGGGCGCTTTAAACAGTGTCATGTGTGACGTCGGTTACACTTGAATTGCTATTGTGACATCAAGTGGACACATTTAGAACAGCAGATTTTTTTATTAAAAAAATGCACCTTATTTTTATATTTAGCAAACTGATTTTGCGGGCCGGATTAAACCGCTGTATGTTTGACACCCCTGGTTTAGGTTATGTTCAGTTTAGTCAGCCAGTGCGAGGGGTGTCGACATAAGCTGGCTCCACTGTAATATATATTAAAAACAATTTATTATCACTGTTTTGAGTACCTATAAAAGTGCTCATATGTTGTTATTAGTACTATTGCTTCATCGCTAATGAATGTAAGCCATGTATCTGTAATTCTCTTCCTGTTCTGGCCCTCCCAATATAGCGTGGCAGTCACCCGGTCTAAAGACATGCCATTGTTCGGACCGCCTATCCCGGAAGGCGTTACCTTTCCTAAGTCGTCGGTATTCCGGGACTTCCTCCTCGCCAAGGTCATCAATGCAGAGAATGCTGCTCACAAGTCCCACAAATTCCGCGCCATGGCCACGCGAACACGCCAGGAGTACCTGCGGGACCTGGCCGAGAGGCATACGACCAGCACGCCCATCGACCCGTCTGGAAAGTTCCCCTTTATCTCCCTGGCCCACAAGAAGAAGGAGAAGAGTCGTCCGTACGCCGGGGCTGAGCTGCGGAGCCTCGGGGCGATTACTTGGCCGGTCCACGCGGAGGATCACGGCACGGGAGGGGAGATAGACGCCCTTCTGGCCATCTCCAACGACTTCCTCATCCTGCTGGACCACGATGTCAAGGCCGTGGTGTTCAACTGCGCCACCAAAGATGTGATTGGCTGGACGCTGAGCAGCCCGGCATCTTTACGGATTTTCTACGAGCGCGGGGAAAGTGTATCGCTAAGGAGTGTCGGTAACAACACGGAGGATTTCAAGGAGGTGCTCAAACGACTGGAGGTGAGAAATGACACACTCATGAGTTTAGAACCAGCCCTTACAGAACATTTAGCAGGCTATGTGACAAACCTTCACGACAGTAACGCGACTCAAAGCACTACGATAATGGCAAAGACATGCAAAATGACCAAATACTAGTTTAAAATGGTAATTGTTCCCAAGAAAAAAGTCTGAAAAAGACAGGTTGTTTTATATTCGATGCTTACAAAATGTGCAAAATTCAACATTTGTTTGAAAATAATTGATTAACAGTGGAACAGGGGTTAGTGCATGTGCCTCACAATACGAAGGTCCTGGGTTCGATCCCCGGGTTTGGGGTCTTTCTGTGTGGAGTTTGCGTGTTATCCCTGTGACTGCGCGTGTTCCCTCCGGGTACTACGGCTTCCTCCCACCTCCAAAGACATGCACCTGGGGGTAGGTTGATTGGCATCACTAAATTGGCCCTAGTGTGTGAATGTGAGTGTTGTCTGTCTATATGTGTTGGCCCTGCGATGAGGTGGCGACTTGTCCAGGGTGTACCCCGCCTACCGCCCGAATGCAGCTGAGATAGGCTCCAGCACCCCCCTTGACTCCAAAAGGGACAAGCGGTGCTCCACCCCACATGAATCGGAATTACAGAGTGTGGAATATCATTAATTGCAATTCAGAGAAATTCATTGTAGTCAAATAACAGGAAGAATGTGTCACATTTAACAATGTTTTTGGCATAAATACAAACAATACTTTACAATACTAAAATTAAACAATAACTCCCTTAATTTTGAATACTGGGATGAAGTAAACCATGTTGGGAAATTGTCTTTTTCCCCACCATTTCCATAATTTGAAAATTACAATTGGTTCCAGCCTGACTATGGTAAATGAATTTCAGGAAAGTAGGCGTTATTAATTATTAATCAAATATTTTTATAATTAGAGCATAAAAAACCTGTTTAGGACCTTCTAGATATGTTTTAAAACAGGGGTTCTTAACCTTTTTGTCGTTGGGGCCTAACTTTTACATTATAGAGTGGCCCGGCGCTCACTCAAACATAAACACTGAATTAGCAATTTTACTCTTAATTTTAAATCGTATTTAATAATTATATCTAACCTACTTACAGTTTAACAGGATAAACCTTGTCAAATTATAAGAAGCGATGTGTTCAGCACAATTATTACTATCAGGGCTTCATTTAGACTGATTACAAAAACAAATACTAATCAAATATACTGCAAAACAAGGGACTCGTAAAAGCTGTTAAATTAATTTGCATACAATTATCAATTATGCAGTGCTGTAATAAATTCTAAATAAATAATAATATATGCATATACAGTATATATATATATATATATATATATATATATATATATATATATATATATACATACATATATATATATATATATATATATATATATATATATATAAATAAAACTAAACTGTAAATACAATTAAAATGCAAATGAAAATACATATTCACCCCTTAAGTGACATTTTTTGCGCTTAAGAAACTTCTCTGACTTTATCTCCAGAATTCTTGTTTGATAGTGTCATTACTGCCACAAGTGGTGGAAAAGTGTATTACAACTGAGTACTGCTGCGCCCATACGGACCACATCTAAGAAACAGATATTTTTTGGTGGCCCTATGGTTAAGAATTTGTTTTGAATGATATAAACTAAAATATCTGTTCTACAGAAGATGCGTAAACAGGATATGACGTAGGGGCTGTGCCCCGTGCGAACTTTACTGGACAGGAAGTGATGTCATCAAAATGGCAGCGCCCTCAGGCTTCCACCTGAACACACAATGAATGACTGAGGCATTCGTACATCGAGATATGGGTCGCACACAGGCATGTTTGGCTCGATTTAAAGGTTCATAAATCAAAGAGTTAGCAAATAAAGGGGTTCGTACATCGAGGTTCCACTGTATATTATTCTGCCCTCCCTGAATGTTGGAACGTAGTATGCCAAATATGTAAACAGTCTTTTAAATTAGAGATAATAAAAACATCATGAGGTTGTTTAGTGATAATTTCCACAATGAGGTTACAGTAAAACTTAGCACACAAAGGAAAGTACATTAATACACACATGAAGTACACATTCAATACAGGCCAAAAGTGTGGACACACCTTCTCATTCAATGTGTTTTCTTTATTTTCATGACTATTTACATTGTAGATTGTCACTGAAGGTATCAAAACTATGAATGAACACATGTGGAGTTATGTACTTAACAAAAAAAGGTGAAATAACTGAAAACATGTTTTATATTCTAGTTTCTTCAAAATAGCCACCCTTTGCTCTAAATACTGCTTTGCACACTCTTGGCATTCTCTCGATGAGCTTCAAGAGGTAGTCACCTAAAATGGTCCTTTTGTTAAGTACATAACTCCACATGTGTTCATTCATAGTTTTGATGCCTTCAGTGACAATCTACAATGTAAATAGTCATGAAAATAAAGAAAACACATTGAATGAGGAGAAGGTGTGTCCAAACTGTTGGCTTGTACTGTACATGTAGGGATCATGTTTAATTAACAATACAGTTTGTATTAAAATGATAAAAAAGCAATTCAATTACACAGAATGAAGATTCGATGTAATGCCGCTAGCTTAATGCTAACGTGCAATGGACCAGCTCAAATTTAGCAAAACAAACTTGTAAGAATGTTTATCAAATGAGATTTTACCTGAACAAAACTGAGATAAAAGAGGAAGTATATTTCAATTTACAGGCATATATTAACCAAACTCTGTAGAATCACTCTGTGTGTGTGTGTGTGTGTGTGTGTGTGTGTGTGTGTGTGTGTGTGTGTGTGTGTGTGTGTGTGTGTGTGTGTCATCACCCGATCGGTCCACTCATGTGTGAAGACTACGTCACTTCTTTTCTAGCAGGTTATTATGACTGAGTTTCTGCAACGTCACGTGCTATTGAATGGTTTGTGTACAAACAATAGCTTACCTAATAGTAAAAGAGAAAAATTAAATACAAATTAACAAGGATTCAATTAAAAAAAAAAAATCAGGGAGTATTAATCGCCACGATTTCAACCACTTTTTATCTTCTGTCATTAGAATTAATTACTCACGGGGACGCCTGACTCCCATAAAGTTTTTTTTATTTATTTATTTTTTTTTACAATGTTTTTTTTTAAACGAGGCACTGACCATATTTTTTGGACTATGGACTGTACCGTTTTATAAGCCGCACCTAATAAATGGAAAAATTAAAAAGTTCATATATTAGTCGCACCGGATATATATATATATATATATATTTATATTTATATTTATATATATATATATATATATATATATATATATATATATATATATATATATATATATATATATATATATATATATATATATATATGTATGTCTTAATAAGGTTATCCAAAAAATAGTGCTCGATACCGTAGTAGAGCGCAATATATGTACCGGTATGTGTGGGAAAAAAATCACAAGACTACTTCATCTCTACAGGCCTGTTTCATGAGGGGTTCCCTCAATCAATCTCCTGATGATTGAGGGAACCCCTCATGAAACAGGCCTGTAGAGATGAAGTAGTCTTGTGATTTTTTTCCCACACATACGTACATATATATATATATATATATATAAATATATATATATATATATATATATATATATATATATATTTATATATATATATATATATATATAATGTTGTGAAATAAGTTATTCACACAGAAATGTTTTGTAAATGTTTATTTACATACCTTCCAAAGGGTGTCTGTAACACGGCAGTAAAACGGCTGATCAAATAAAACAGAAGTCATTGTCATTCCTACAGACATCACACATTGGATGGTTTAGTAAGTAAGAATTGTTTTAGTTTTATTGTAAAACTTACAAACGTTGCCTGGGGTGATGAATGAAGAATCCATACGAAAAGAAATGCTGTAGACTCCTCGAAGACAGAACGGCACCTCTACTTCCGGTTGAAGGCTCAGTCTAAACAGAAGGGCAATGCAGCACTGCAGCACCTACAGTGAGCGAACTCGTCCAAAAGATGGCGCCACAGCACAAACAATAACACAGCTTTTCAGCGTATTTGCTTGGATTTTTTAAAAACTATTTGCATATTTTAAATACAATTATGAACTCCAACGTCATTGTATCCCATTGGGTTGAGTTTTTTCTTGCCCTGTTGTGGGCTCTGAGCCGAGGATGTCGTTGTGGCTTGTGCAGCCCTTTGAGACACTTGTGATTTAGGGCTATATAAATAAACTTTGATTGATTGATTGATTGATATTTGCGGTCAGCGAAGAAAAATCTACAAATTAGCCGCACAGTTTGATAAGCCACAGGATTCAAAGCGTCTTATAGTCCGGAATTTACGGTAATAGTTAGAGTTGTCTTCTTCGTGTTCAAAACAGCCACATATCGGGATCCAAGAACACAAACTACTGCATATTCTCCAGCCGACCTTTCGTCTTTGTCTGTTACCGGTACTTCTATTTACGTAACCGTCTGATGCATCTATCATCACCATACCAACCACACCAGCTCCGCTGTAGAAGGCATTATTATTTTTACTAGAAAAACTAAACTAAACAATACAACTTGAAATGTGTTCCAAGGAATTAGGCCTTGTTATTTATTTTCAAATAACCCAATCACAAACACGTTTGTCCGGTTTTGTTTACGCTTACTTTACTTTATTTGTGCTACAGCTGAAGAAAAGTTTCTAACTTTAAATATGGACGGCACATCAAAGGCTGCCATTAACGTGTCCCACTCCTGTGGCCGATCTACAATGGCCGCGTCATTCATTTGCCAGAATTACATTTTGTCTCAGTTGCGTCGTCTCGCTGCTCTACTAAGACAGTTGCAGAAACACCTTTGGACAACATGCTCCTACTGACTCGTACACCTACACAGTACTCACACACACACAGAAGCGATTCTGGCTCTTCACAAGCCGTTGCTATGGAAACAGGTCGTGGGGGGAAAAAGTGTAATTCTCAGTGCTTTAGAACGCATGAATTTCCCTCTCATCTTACTACCCACACACGCATGTTAGTTGATTTAGTACTCAGAAGTGTATCACTTTCATGTTACATTATGCATCCGATGTTCATCGTTAATCATTTACACTACTTCAGGCTAAAGAGGAAGGCTCGGGAAGTGGCCTTGGCCCACCTACTTTCCTTTTTTCTCACTTTCACTCCTTTATAATTATGTATGCACTGTCATTAATTAATTGACTTGTGCTGCAATCTGGTGTTTCGCAAATATTAGCTTAGGAAATGAAATATTGACATAAAATCGCACCACAGGTTTAACCAATCAAGGACCGTAATAGATCATCAAGGACAAATTAGAAAATAGTAATAATGAGGCTTTGTCTGAGCATTGCTGCGTGGATCTGAATGAGTGCAAAATGGACGCTGGGGGATGGATGTTCTCACATGCAAGCAGAGTGGAGGCGGTCAAAAGAAAGCACGTGTGTGGGCGAGTCAGACAAAAGGGGTAGCGACTGCTCGCGCTGAAGTCCCTGTGCTGAGGTGTGTGATGAGACCAAGACGAGGCGAAAGAAGGTGCGCTTTGTATGTGTAAAGATCACACGTTCACTTCGAAATGTCAACTCAGGAAAGGCTTGTTCCGTGTAAATGACAGTGCAGGGATTAGGGGGGCGGGTAAACGAGGGTGTTGCACCGGAGCCCTTAGCACACATTTTTTTCTCTGCCGTTTAAAAATGTAAGCTATAAAAAAGACGCCGTAAATGTTTATATAAAATGAATGTGAAAGTTCAATAATAAAGTAACTTGAATCAATATACTGTATGCATGCCTAAGACTAGGACAATTAGGGATGGGTACCGTTTACATTTGAACTGATATGGTACCTGGGAATTGCGGAAATTGTGTTCATAAATACTTTTTTATTATCAAATTTTTTTCATTGCAACATTTAAAAATGAGCTGATTATGGTAACTTATCTCCAGTTGTTATATCTTGTTGTATTATCACATTCCTCAGTCTCATTTGCAGGCATTACAATAAGTTGCAATTCCAGTTGCAAGTCCAAGAAGCTATATGGCGTAGTGTATACTTCATGGTGTGATGGTCAGTTAAGTCTTTGCTGAATCTAGTCTTTTGTTGCGCCCTGAAAAGTGTTAATAATATAAGTATTGTACTTATTACGCACCAGCTGTTTGATTGTTGTGTGACTCTTACAAGTAAGCACTCAACTGTACCGATTTTTGGTAATTTTGTGTGTTAATAAATATTGTTTTATCAATACAATTTCCTTTTTTATTGCAACATTTAAAAATGAGCTGTTTTGGATGACTGCTGTCTAGTTGTTATCCATCCATCCATCCATTTTTGTACCGCTTGTCCCCTTTGGGGTCGCGGGGGGGTGCCGGAGCCTATTTTCTCATTTGCAAGTATGACAATAAGTTGCAATTCCATTTGCAAGTCCAAGACGTTAGATGGCAGTAGTGTATACTTCATGGTGTGATGTTCAGTTAAGTCTTTGCTGAATCTAGTCTTTTGTTGCGCCCTGAAAAGTGTTAATAATATAAGTATTGTACTTATTACGTACCA
>NC_084573.2:24730000-24762500 GCF_033978685.3 Nerophis lumbriciformis
TGTCACGTACATCGCAGCTCTCATCCAAAGCCAGCGAAAAACAGTCAAAGTCGGCCGTTCTGTTCTTCAGCTGGAGCTCCAAATTTCCGGGCATATCAGCGCAACAGAGTCAAATAAGCACTCCTTTATAAACTGTCCGTCAGAAAACGGCTTACTTTTTCTGGCGATTTTGTGAGAAATGACGAAACTTGTCCTGACGGCTGCATTCTGGGGGTGTGAAATATGCCAAAAAGTCCTTGTTGGGTTTGCAGTTTTACCATCAAAGCATCAGCCTCCCTTGCGCGCGCTTCATCGGACAGATTCCGGTATTTTTCCTTGTGCTTCGTCATGTAGTGGCGATTCAAATTATATTCTTTAAACACAGCAAGCTGTGTACCACACATTAAGCACATGGCGTTACCTTTAATTTCTGTAAAGAAATACTTGGCAGTCCATGTCTGGTTGAAAACACACCATTCGTCATCAACTTTTCTCTTTTTAGCGTCTCGGGGGTAAACCGTGCATCACTTGTTGCTGTGCACCTTCACTCACAGGTTACACCCGGACATACGTCCATAAATAACACTTTTCAAAATAAAAGCAGCACAGTTGTATTGCGCGCACGACATAGATGTTTTTTAAACTTTATTTTGTAATTTGTGATTGCCGCTGTTCACATTCACTCACGCGCATACGTCCACACGGAAGTAATACAAATAACGCTTTTCAAAACAAAAGCAGCACCGTTGTATTGCACACTCGAGATAGATACTTTTTTAAATGTATTTTGTAATTTATGATTGGCCTCACGCGGGCCGGACAGGGACGCACAAAGGGCCGGATGTGGCCCACGAGCCGCGAATGCCCAGGTCTGCTTTACAAAGTCAGGGAGTAAGTCTGCATGCAAGAAGGCAAATAATTTAAATAAGAGCTAATAGTAGTTTTTGCTTCTTTTTTTTTTAGTAATTGTGCACCAGACATTTTATTTTGTTAAAAAAACAACAATTTGGATGTAGCATTTGATACAGCCTATGATTAGCAAATTGTAATTTTATAAAAATGTTTTATTGTGTGTGCTAGAGTTATTTGCTATGAAGCGTTTTCACTTGTATAAATATTGTCCAAGGATCGGCTCTGAAGCCAAAAAAGAAAAAATCGGAATCGGAGGCCAAAAATGTTGATACATGGGTCACATGTCTGTATGTATCTGGGGTTGAAATTCCAGAGGAAGTCCATCAAAGCCACTGCCAAAGTGTTGCTTGAAACTATTTATTTGCCATAATGCGTGACATTTTCATCCTTTGATCCCCGCATTTCAAAACATGTTACTGCACTAGAAAGGACTAACTTGCACCTCCAGTTAAGTGCTGGACATTTACTACACCGTTGTTGCGGTGGTGGATTGCAGGCATTATAAGAAGGGTACTTTGCAGCTTATCCTCACCGCTACCTGCCTGCCAAAGGTTGCAAAAACAACTTTCAGTGAGAAACGAATAGGACAAATACATTAAGGCTTCTGTCATTTAGTGTGTGTGATGCTACATGACGCAAATGCATGTTTCGCTCTGATATTTTCAACTTCCACCCCGCTATATATGTTGTTCAAATCCTTTTCTCTTCATGGTCTTTTCTTCTCCTGTTCACGCTTTCTTCCAGTTCCTGACAAAGGGCTGTGAGACGTCGGAGATGACACTCCGTCGAAATGGCCTTGGACAGCTTGGCTTCCATGTGAACTACGAAGGCATTGTTGCCGAGGTAACCGTAGTTCATATTCTGTCAGATGAGTCAGTGTTCTCAGCTCGACTGTAATGTGTAAACATCAAATGCTGCCTTTGCGTCTTAATTGAGGGTATACGTTCTGCTTTTTTTCTTATGCGTCTTTTCTGCTTTTTAAAGGGGAACTGCACTTTTCTGGGAATTTTGCCTATACTTCACAGTCCCTATGTAAGACAAGAACAAAAATATGATTTTCTTTTTTTATGCATTCTAATTCATAAAATATAGCAAGTATGAGGTGGCTAACAATGCAGCAAATGGAAGTACACTACTAAAAAACATCTAAAAACAGCCAACAATACTCCATTTATGTCTCGTGACCTAAAATTAGCAATATTGTTGTTATTAGCGCTAATGCAGACAAACTACTTTAGTGGCACCGTGATCGCAGAGAGCTAACTAGCTTATGCTGCTATATTGACATATTGAGCCAGTGAGCTGCTGCATCACCTCTGAGTTGGTGAAAGTTAATTCTAAATTATAAACCATGCCTCTCACATGGATAGTAGAAGGATGTGGACATAAATCAGGAATTAAAAAAAACATTTTTTTTAACCCTTCCTAAGGATTATAATGAATTCTTTATCTAAACGATAATATAGAAACGTCTCATCAGTTGGCATCCCGGTGAGAGCAGGCATTGTACAGTAAGTGATTTTTAAAATATGTTTGTAATTTGTATATCTTGTTTATTCCTTAGCAATACTGCTACTTGCAGATCTGTTTAGCACTCAACTTCTAAAACTTGTAGCTCATCCTCCTTATATTCGGACTCAAAAATATAACGTTCTGGATCATCACTGCTCTGTGACATGTGCTGTTGACCTCTTGGCCAGGTCACCCTTGTGAAAGAGATCTTGATCTCAATGGGTTTCTCATCTGGTTAAATAAAGGTTCTAATCACTTGTCCCAAAGTAGTCATTAGCTGCGTTTCAATTGCAGTTTTTGGGCAAACATTTTTGGGACAAAATACCGTACATTTGCGACTTACAAGTGTTTGTGATAAAGGGTGTTTTGCGTCGTAATTCTCGTAAAATCTCGTCCCGCGAGACTCCACTTTGAGGAAGATGGACGCTTGCCGATTCCATTTGCAGCCACTGCTGTCGCCGTGATCGTCAATAGAAGGCGAAGGAAGCGGGTGATCGCTCAAAGGCAACGTCTTTTCGTATGGCAGCGGCCACCAAGATTTTTGGGAGAGAAATATGAACGAGGAACTCACGGAGGAATTGCGGATTCAAGGGTCCCCTCGACGCCGTTTGGGCATATGGGTCTCTGACGGCCCGGTGCCGCCTCGCTCCCCCCCGGCCAACCAATCAAAAGCGAGACCAGGACGACCCGTCTACCATAGTTGTCCTGCATCGGCGCCCCATCAATTTGGTGTTTGGATGCTCTGGAAATGCGAAAAAAAAAGTGTTTTTGTCCTGCTTTTGTGACCAACTTCAATATCGAAACGTCTGAAAAACCACCTCATGAGAGCGTAAAAATGTTTTAGCGATATTTGAGAGGTTTTTCGAAATATGAGTCTTTCCATTACCAGAAATTAACACGTTACTGTACGCTTAAAATGAGCAAAATACATAAATAGTACATGTTGTTTTTTGAATGTCCAAGCATTCCCCTTTTATCAAAGTTAAAGTACCACTGATAGTCACACACACTAGGTGTGGTGAAATTATCCTCTGCATTTGACCCATCCCCTTGTTCCACCCCGTGGGAGGTTAGGGGAGCAGTGAGCAGCAGCGGTGGCCGCGCTCGGGAATCATTTTGGTGATTTAACCCCCAATTCTAACCCTTGATGCTGAGTGCTAAGCAGGGAGGTAATGGGTCCCATTTTTATAGTCTTTGGTATGACTCGGACGGGGTTTGAACTCACAACCTACAGATCTCAGGGCGCACACTCTTATATAAGATTTTACACCAAAAAACAGGTTTTCAAATTATTATTCTGCCGCAAAACTTTGGTGCGCTCAACAGCCCACAGTTTTAACTCAATCGGAACCGTTCAACTATCAAAACGTTCGGCTTGTTTTAAAAATATCCCAGATTACCCAGAATTCCCGGTTTTCTGGGCCATTTTTCTAACTTGCACAATTCCCACATATTTCAACCAATTTGAACCGTTCCACCATCCAAACACTCCACTCACCTGGACAATCAAACTACATTTTCGAAGTTCAAAAAAATTAAAGGAATTCCCCGAATTCTCGGTTTTCCAAAGCCCTATTTTCACCTCTTCCTGGAAAAATGTTTACAGTCAACATTTTTCACATATTTCTTAGTTGGGACAAAAAAAACTACCATTTGTTTCTTATTGTACAAATTCCCAGTTTTCCCGAAATTCCAGGAATTCCGAAATACCCATTCAAACTGTTACTACATCAACATTTTTCAACCGATTCAAAAAGTTCCAACACCAACCCATTCATATCATCTAGCTAGCTAGTATCAATATTTTCAAAAATTCCCAGTTTTCCTGAAATTCTCAAATGTTCAGGGAATTCCCATTGAATGGGAACATTTCTCTAAATGTTTTGCATTTTTTAAACCCAAATTCTACATTTCAACCATCCACCCACACTGCTCTTCCCATATATCGAACACAAAACATGTTTTCCCTCTACCAAAATTCATGGTTTTCCTGGAATTTCCAGTAATTCTCTCCCCATAAATGGGGAATATACCATCCACTGCATATCCCACATTTCTCATTCGATTAGAACCGTGTCACCATCCACACACTCTGCTCACCCCGGACATTCAAGCCAGCATGTTTCCCGCTTCCAAAAATTCCCTCATTACCCGGAATTACCAAGAATTTCCCTCCATTGAAAATGAATGGGCAATATACCAACCTGTCTTTATCCCACATTTTTCAACCGATTCGAACCGTTCTAACATCCACACACTCCACTCAGCCTGGACATTCAAGCAATTCAGTTCTGCTCAGGCGGTTCGGCGGCCCGCGCACATTCACACGCAAATCCTACCAGAATTGCACATCTAGTTATGAATGCGCTTGTTACAACATTACATATATACTTACATACAGTGTGTTAATAAAACAATGATGGAGGATTTTGGATGTTTTTTAGAGCGCTTTATAGGCAGAATAAGGTACAGGTCATTACCTCCACTGTTAGCTGACTTTTTCTAGCGTTTATTTACGAGTTAGAATGCATACAAAAAGAAAAACCCCTGTGTTCTTGTCTTTCCTAAGGATTGTGAATTAAATGAATTTTTTTTTTTTAAATGTGCAGTTCCCCGTAACGGCCCTTTCTCCTGCTCGTTTTTTATTTGTGGGTGAGTTTTGCACACAAATGCTTTCTTTACGCAGAATTGATTCACTGTACCTTGTTGTGGCTTGTCTTTCTGGACGCCATGAAGCCTCCGCAGCAGCAAAGCTGCCCATTTATTTTATAATCAAACTGGAGGATGTCGAAGGGACGCTGACAACTGCCGCTCTTTGTACAAAGGTGGAGCCATACGGCTACGCGTGGCAGGCGGGGCTGCGTCAGGGAAGTCGCTTGGTCGAAATCTGCAAAGTCGCCGTCGCAACACTGACTCACGAGCAAATGATTGACCTGCTGCGCACCTCGGTCACCGTGCGTGTTTCCATCATCCCGCCGCACGATGACGCCACCCCGCGCAGGTAGGTGTGACGGAGGCTTTTCATTTCACGCCCCGAGTTAAATGTCAAGTAAAACGGCGTGGGTGCACAACAAAGGGCGGACTATTAGCATGCACTGCTTTAGATGGTCTCATTATGAAAAGAGGTCTAATGGAAAATTACCATAAAAGAGTGCCTTTATTCAGCTAAGAGGCGCATTTCAAGTCGTCTCCGGTGGCCTTTGCTCCTTGACAGGGGCTGTTCAGAGCTTTACCGCATGCCGATGGCTGACTACAAGAGCAGCAGCGGCGAGAGCGGCTCCTTCGAGTACAAGTTCCCCTTCCGCAGCAACAACAACAAGTGGCAGAGGACTTCCAGTAGCCCGCAGCAGTCACTCACCGCCTCGCCGCAGCCCCAAACTCCCAACAGGGCCATCAGCCTGGGGAGCTCGGTGGGCAAGACCCTGTCAGCTGAGAGGCTGGAGAGGGGAGCGGTCATCCCACGCAGTGTCAGCAGTGATGGACGCCCCCTGGACACCAAGAGGTATAATGTCCCCTCTCTTCTGTATAATCACAGAAAACATGTCAAATGTCAAAGTGAACACAAAGCAGCAGCAGGTCCTCATTTTTTCATTTTAATGTGCATAAATGTCTTAAAGGGGAAGTGCACTTTTTTATAATTTTGCCAAACATTCACGATCCTTTCATAAGACAAGAACACAGTTTTTCTTTTTTAATGCATTCTAACTCGTAAAGAAATGGTAGCACAAGTCAGCTAACAATGGAGGCACAGGGAGTCGCACTATTCCGCCTATAAGGTGCTTTAAAAACATTAAAAAACATCCATTAAGGTTTTATATACATGCTGTGAATATAGTAACATTCATAATAACGTGTAATATTTACCGTATTTTTCGGACTATAAGTCGCAGTTTTTTTTCATAGTTTGGCCGGGGGTGCGACTTATACTCAGGAGCGACTTATGTGTGAAATTATTAACACATTACCGTAAAATATCAAATAATATTATTTAGCTCATTCACGTAAGAGACTAGACATATAAGATTTCAAGGGATTTAGCGATTAGGAGTGACAGATTGTTTGGTAAACGTATAGCATGTTCTATATGTTATAATTATTTGAATGACTCTTACCATAATATGTTACGTTAACATACCAGGCACGTTCTCAGTTGGTTATTTATGCGTCATATAACGTACACTTATTCAGCCTGTTGTTCACTATTCTTTATTTATTTTAAATTGCCTTTCAAATGTCTATTCTTGGTGTTGGGTTTTATCAAATAAATTTCCCCAAAAAATGCGACTTATACTCCAGTGCGACTTATATATGTTTTTTTCCTTCTTTATTATGCATTTTCGGCAGGTGCGACTTATACTCCGGTGCGACTTATACTCCGAAAAATACGGTACCTATTTTATCACGTTCGCTTTTCCTTACAACAACGACACTACTCCGCCTATAAGGTGCTTTAAAAACATTAAAAAACATCCATTAAGGTTTTATATACATGCTGTGAATATAGTAACATTCATAATAATGTGTAATATTTACCTAATTTATCACGTTCGCTTTTCCTTACAACAACGACATGGCAGACTTCATGAGAGCCATCAAAGACTACTTTCGGACAAATGATGAGCCAGAACCTTATATTTTTGTGCCTGAATTTACGGAATATTTATCTACAAGTTTTAGAGACTGTGTGCTAAACAGATCCAGCGTTAAACTGTCTCAAAGTGTTAACATGTGCTCAATGTTTCCTTACCATTATTGCTATGTTGTCTATTACCATTGTTGGTATATTCATTATTCCTACATTGTTGATACAAATTATTGTTACAGTGTAATAATTATTGTTACCTGTGGTCATGCCACTATGATACAACATCTATATTATAATCCTTGAACAAAGTAAGAGTGAAACTCACGTGAATAATCACTGAATGGAGAACAGGGGGTGGGATTAAATAAATTATCTTCTTCCCACTCCCTTTCAGGCAAAACTGGACAATCATGCATTACATACTATACATTACCTTTTGCACTATATTAATTTATATTATTATGTGTTGTGAACTTTGTACTTTTTTATGTCATTGCCTAAAATAAATAAATAAATAAATGAAAATGAAAAAATTAAACGTCATGTAGCAGTTTTGCTAAATACTAAACAAAAAAATACAAACTACGAACATAGTAAAACAATCACTTACTGTACAATGTCTGCTCCCAGTGGGATGTTTATATCTTCACGTTTCGATGAAGAATTCATCATAATCCTCATGAAGGTTTAAAAAAAAAAGGTGCCACAAACTAGCATTTTTTTTCGTGTTTTTTCGTGCCATCTCCGAGTATAAGTGGGATGTCAAAGTTGACCAACTTTGGATTTATAATCTAGAATTAACTTAAACCAACTCAGAGGCGATGCAGCAGTTTCAATCTCGCAGCATAAGATAGTTAGCTCTCTGTGCTCATGGCCCCGCTAAAAGTAGTTCCTCTGGGTTAGCGCTTGTAAGAACAATATCGCTAATACTTGGTTAATATTCAGGTCACGAAATGTAAATGAAGTATTATTTCCAGTTTTTGGATGTTTTTAGAGGGTTTTATGGGCGCAAAAGTGTACTTTAATTAGTTACATTATATGCCACCTCGTACTTGCCATATTAAAAAATAAAAGTATTGTTGTAGAAATGAAACAATCAATCAATCAAAAAATCTAAGTTTATTTATATAGCCCTAAATCACGAGTGTCTCAAAGGGCTGCACAAGCCACACAACAATTTTTTTTATTATGGATGGAAAATAACAATTGTCATGAGTTTCCCACAAAAGAACATTAAGTTGTCTTCGGGGATTAATAAAGTATTTCTGATTCTGATTAGTCGTAGGAAAACAGCACTTTTTAAAAAATGTTGCTCATCATCCACAATGTCTTTTTCTGTGCGTTCTAAATAGTGAAAAACTTCTAGTAAAAAGCGTCTTATAATGGAAGTAATGTGGGATACTATCTATTATGCCTATAATGCCCTCTAAAAATTCCCATCATGTTTAGTGAGCAGGTTGTGTTATGTGTCACCATGTGTGTTAGTTAGTTTTGGTTGCATTTTTTTTTTTTTTTTTTGGACTATGACTAGGGAAGGTTGTTTGGATTGTGTCATTAAAGTAAATGCTATGGTATTATTGTCCACTAGATGGCAGCAAATATGTAGCATTCAGGGACCGCCTGGTATTTAAGATTAATTTGAAAGCACTCTGTGGTGCGATGCCTTGTTGAACTCGTGACGTCTCGTGGGTCAAATTGAAAAGGCTGGCGGGCCGCACTTGGCCTGCGGGCGTAGTTTGGACACCCCTGGTCTAATCAATAAAAAGGCCCGCTGCATTGCAAGACTAGTATTCAAGGATTGTATGTTTAAGTGTTGCTTCTACTGTTGCTTTGAGGGCTGTGCTGCACTTCTGATTATTTTCCCCCAGTGTAAACTAAATACGGTAGACTTGCGGGCTGATGTGATGTCACTCGTGGACCAGTTGAATAGAGCTGCTCTAAATAATCACAACGTATTGTGAGGCCTACTGTTTAATCAACGTAGTCGTGTTGTAAACCCATTGTCGACTTATGTGGATTTCAAATCCGAAACATATTTGTACATTTTTCATCCGACTTGTGTGCGTGTGAATTCCCCAGGATGTCTCCAGGCAGCGAGAGCTACAGTCTGGCCTCCTCGATGGCTCTGGGACGCTCTCCTCATAATCGCAGCTCTCCCAGTAACCTGTCGTGTTCCAGCGACGCCTCCGGCAGCTCAGCACACTGGAGACAGAAGTCCATGCCTGAGCAGTAAGCGACATAGGCACACTTTTTTATGTTGTTCTGGGCTTTTATTAAATAGATTCATCATCATGTCGAGGAAGGCACATCGTTTTTCCAATGTGTTGAACACAATTACTTTGTCTTACAAAACATGTGTGGCCCGCATATAAGACAACCCCTGTTTTTTCTTGACCTGTTCGTGTATAAAAAAATGTTTTAAAAAAATCAGACAAAATATTTTATTTATTCTTTTTTTTTTAAACCATTGTCTACAATTTTAAATCAAGCATTTTCAAGCATAAAAATGGCTAAATTGACCAAATTTTTTTTTTTTTATATTACAGTAGTATTGGCCACTAGAGGGGACTAAACCAATCAGAGCACGCTGTTCAGTATCGTGGCTACTGATTGGCTCAGCCATTACTACATATAATTAAAAGAGTGAAAAGGTGAGGTTGTGGTGTGAATCTTTGGGCACGTAACGAGTCAATACGATTCAGATTCAATTTTGATCCAACATGATTCTCAAGTCAAACCGATTCTCGCAATGTTTTATTTGGTATATTTACAATGAAACTTTTTCAAAACAGGTTACCAGTTACAAAAGCTAATTCTGGTTGCATGGAGATGGCCTAACAACATTTTTTTTTTTAATTGAATCTTATAAAAATTAAAAATAGTTTTTCTTTTTTTTTTTTATTGATTTTTAAAATTGATTATCGATTCAGAAACTAAATGAATAAGAATTGCGATTTGGATGTGAATCAATTTTTTTGTGCTCACCTACTAAATGGTGTTATTTCACGTCTAGTGGGCTCTCATATTGTTAAAAAAAAGTGTTAAGAAAGTCGTAAACAGGTTTTTTATGCTCGAGCTAAAAAAATATTTGATTTGTGATAAATCGGGGTCATGTCCGGAACCAATTAACAGCGATAGAGGGACAACTGTGTCTTAAAACTAGTAACGTAAGTCAGTTGTCTGCCCCAACCTTTGTGATCCTTTTTTTAAAGTGGGTTTACAAGTCATTAGTGTATGTGAGTGACAGGAAGAAAAGCTCTGACTCACTTAGGAGACGTTGGTTGGTTTTTGTATTTACGTCTCTACACCGCCGTCTTTTTCAGTGTTTCTATATCCCGGTCAATACGGTGCCTGGCTCAGCTTTAAACAATAAGACAAACAACTGGTGTGTGTGTGTGTGTGTGTTCATATTCTTTTGTGTTGTTTTTTTTTTAAAACTAGGTTTGCAGGGAGTCGCCATTCTCCAATGTCCAATGAGAGACAGGTTGTCGTAGAAGGTGGGTCAGGTGGAAAATCCACGTCCAATTGGTCGAGGGGAATGGAGGACGGAGGGCCTGAACGCGGGTCAACAGGTGAGTTCAATAGACAGAGACATGCCCAAATTAGCCACTTAGTACGTACAGAATAGGGATGTAATGATAAACGATAGTAATGATAACCGCGGTAAAACTCCCGACGGTTAGCGTTATTGTTTTAAATGATAATTATGGAAAAACTGTGATTGATAACTGCACTTTGATAAACTCACCGACTGACTGGCACCAGCTTGCGAGCTTAAATGCTAACATGAAAACAAGAAACATTAACGTCTTTCCCCATTTAAAAAATGACATTCCCCCATCTAAACTTATACAAACACATTACTGAGCAAATAAGGATACTCAATTGTGCACAGTGAACCTACAAGCTGCGCTCTCTTAGTACAGATTGATTGTTCTATTCTCAGAAGAGGTGTTTTTACGGTGCGTTCAGGGGCACCGTATTTGTTACGCACATTTCATTCAAATAAATCCTTAAGTGCTGCTGTACGAAACAATATTTAAAACAATAAAATCTTATCAACTAAGACCAAAACACTATCAGTGACGCATAAGAAAAACAAAACACGCAAAAATAGTGGCTTATCTAACATTGTGTCTATTTATTTTAGTTATTTACAAAAAAATAACTTGGTCAAACGATTTAAGTGTGTGTGTATAAGTACAGTGGAACCTTGATTTACGAACTTATTTGGTTCTGGCACATGGTTCGTGAATCGAAAAAACGTTTGTTTGGTGAAGCAGTGTTCCCACTAAGAAACAATCGACAAAAGTCCCCATTTGAGTAAAAGAATGCACACTTTGAAGACTCTAAATAAAGTGTGTGCATATATGTGTGTGTATATATACATATGTGTGATTATATATGTGTGTGTGTGTATATACCGGTATACATGTGTGTGTGTGTGTGTGTATATATACATGTGTTTATATATATATATATATATATATATATATATAAAATATATATATATATATGTGTATATATATATATATTTATATATATATATATACATATATATATATATATATTATATGTATTATATATTATATATATTATATATGTATATATATTATATATATATGTGTGTATTTGTATACTGTATGTATACATCTATATATATATGTATAAGTGTGTATATGTATAAGTGTGTGTATATGTATATGTGTGTGTATATGTATAAGTGTGTGTATATACAGTATGTATATGCATATGTGTGTGTATATGTATGTGTGTATATATGTATATGTGTGTGTATATTAAGTACCAATGATTGTCACACACACTAGGTGTGGTGAAATTATCCTCTGCATTTGACCCATCACCCTTGGAGGTGAGGGGAGCAGTGAGCAGCAGCGGTGGCTGCCCCCGGGAATCATTTTGTTGATTTAACCCCCAATTCCAACCCTTGATGCTGAGTGTCATGTATGTGTGTGTGTATGTATATATGTGTGTGTGTGTGTGTGTGTGTGTGTGTGTGTGTGTGTGTGTGTATATGTATATATATATATATATATAAACGTAACAATGGGGAAATGGATCAATAATCTTCATTAGCACAACAACACAACTACGCCAAGCTTAACTGTCAACGCGCGCGCACGCACACAAATGTCCCTTTGGTGCTCTCAAAAACGTTAACAAACATTTTGCTGCAACAATAATAAAATAAAGTTAAAAAGTGAAATCTTTTTTACCTTGATGTCCGCGAAAGGCAGACGACTTGCCGTTATGAGGCGAGAAGAGAGGTCAGGGAGCTAGAAGAGGGGAAGTGTGTGCGGGTTCTCTCTCCTCTCTAAGTTGAAGTCCACAGAGAATCCCACCTTCTTTGCACGCTGTTTTTTTGAGGTTTTTTTTAACCTATATTGAGTAATAAAATAGACAAAACCTGGTGACTGGCGAGAAAAGAAACACACGAGTAATGGACGGCGTAAACGGATTGTGACAAAAAATGGCCGTGTGTACTGTACTGCACAGGACGTGAAGTCATGAAAATGGCAGCGCCCTAAGGCTTCCAGCGGCACGCAAAATGAATGCATGAAGTACACAGACATGGTTTGCACATTTGGCGCTATCTAAAGGTTCGTAAATAGAGTGGTTTGTAAATTGAGGGTCCACTTTCCTATTTGAACACACTTAATAATACCACGATAATAATGACAATCGTCAATCAGTCAATCAAAGTTTACGACATCCTCGGCTCAGATCCCACAACAGGGCAAGAAAAACTCAACCCAATGGGATGACAATGAGAAACCTTGGAGGGGACCACAGATGTACGTTACAGTAATCGAGACGAGACGTAACGAACGCATGAATAATGATCTCAGCGTCGCTAGTGGACAAAATGGAACGAATTTTAGCGATATTACGGAGATGAAAGAAGGCCGTTTTAGTAACACTCTTAATGTGTGACTCAAACGAGAGAGTGGGGTTGAAGATAATACCCAAATTCTTTACCGAGTCGCCTTGTGTAATTGTTTGGTTGTCAAATGTTAAGGTGGTATTATTAAATAGATGTCGGTGTCTAGCAGGACCGATAATCAGCATTTCCATTTTCTTAGCGTTGAGTTGCAAAAAGTTAGCGGACATCCATTGTTTAATTTCATTAAGACACGCCTCCAGCTGACTACCATCCGGTGTGTTGGTCAGCTTCAGGGGCATGTAGAGTTGGGTGTAGGGATGATGTTTGATAAGAAATGATAGATAAATATAAATGATAAATGGGTTGTACTTGTATAGCGCTTTTCTACCTTCAAGGTACTCCAAGCGCTTTGACACTACTTCCACATTTACCCATTCACACACACATTCACACACTGATGGAGGGAGCTGCCATGCAAGGCGCTAACCAGCACCCATCAGGAGCAAGGGTGAAGTGTCTTGCTCAGGACACAACGGACATGACGAGGTTGGTACTAGGTGGGGATTGAACCAGGGACCCTCGGGTCGCGCACGGCCACTCTTCCACTGCGCAATGATCGAGTTTGAGCCTATTATCGAATCCTCTTATCGAACCGATTCCTTATCGATTCTCTTATCAAGTCCAGATAGGTATATGGAAAAAAACACACAATATTTGGTTTAACAAAAGCTCACTTTTATTATATAAGAAAAAAATAAAATCTAATGAATAAATAAATAAATATTGACTGTTACCCCCCTAAAAAAATAAAAATAAAAAAATAAATATTGACTCTTGCCAAAGTATATTAAGTGGGATTTTTCAGAAAAACAAATATATACAGTAACACAAAAACAACCTGTCTCTGTGATCACTATAGGTGTATAAATAATAATATAGTGTTAAATAAAATCAGTCCCTTGGGCACAAAACTGAAAATAATACAACTCTCCAAAAAGTGCACTTCTGCTGCTATTTGACATAACTGTTTGTTATGATGCTTTGACATTTTTGCACTTTATTTCTTTATTGAAAGAAAATTCTATGAAGAGAAAAGTTGTTTGCAAATGTGGTTACAATGCTAAAAAATGAAAAGTTAAAGCTAAAAAAAGAAATACACTTTATTGAGTTAACATCATTTCTTTATAGGGGGAAAGATGTGATGTTATGAGCTAGGGAATATAACAACTACACTACCCAGCATGCAACGGGAGTGACGAGCATGCGCGGTAGCCCCGAAAAGTGTTGTTGCATGTCGCCACCCGGCAGCTAAGAATGAGGTTATGAGCACGCTGTGAAAGTAAACGTCAAGAACTCAGCCAACACGCCTCGTCTGCATTATTTATAATTAGACAGACAACACATATACAGTGTGATTTTGTTTTGTTTACAAGGAAAGAAAAACAAAAGTTAAAAAAGGGAGATCATGTCATATATGTTGTATCAATATGTATGTGCTGCGGTTGCTTTAAGAACGTTGCGACAGCTGCCGTAAAGGAGGTGCGTTGCTAGCCTGGTTGCTATGTTTCCGGTTGGTCGTAAAAGTGTTCGTCGTGTGTTTGTACCCTGCTCAAATCTCTCAGTAAAGTTATTCATTGGATTATACCTTTTGTTTTGAACTTTATTACACCTTGGAGCGCTTTTTCCGCTCCATTGTTTTTCCTGCTTTCCCTATCTGCGCCTAATGACTGAGCTACGTGACGTCATTTCTTGTGATGTCTCACGGGGCATTTCTGGTTTGGACGGGATTCGTTCCCAGGGATTCGAATAAAGAACCAACTCTTTTTCTTTACTATAGTGGTCTCGATAACGGGTACCGGTTCTCAAAAAGGGATTCGAGTCCGAGGACTCGGTTCTTTTCTTATCAAACAACCGGGAAAATCGGTTTCGAGTATCATCCCTAATTGGGTGTCATCAGCATAACAGTGAAAGCTAACACCGTATTTGCGTATGATGTCGCCTAGCGGCAGCATGTAGATTCTGAAGAGTGCAGGGCCAAGAACCGAACCCTGGGGAACTCCACACATTATCTTAACATACTCTGAGGTCACATTATGGGAGACACACTGCATCCTGTCAGTAACATACCTGCCAACTACTCCGGTTTTCCCGTAATTAGTACGGTTTTCATCAACCTATTCCGGGTTACGGTTGCAGTGATAAAAAATACGGTTTTTCATTAATTACATTTTTTTTTTTTTTTTTAAGTTTTATTCACGAAATCGCGTAACAACAATCACAATCGACACTGCTTCCCGTAACTTTCTATCGAGCCATTCCGAATGCCATGCGGGAGGCTATTTATAGCACCGCTGCCAAGCACGAGGCACCTGTTGCCCATTGTTTCCAAACGAGCGAACGATCATGGAATCAGCCGGAGGAAAATCGCAAACGAGTCTTAAACCAAAAAGAAAACTGCAGTCATTCCGTGAAGAATATTCAAAAGCCTATCCGGGAATAATTATCCGTTCCAAAAAGGGTGAAAACTACGCGAATTGCACCTTGTGCAGACAAGATTTTTCGATCGGACACGGAGGAATTAGCGATGTAAAAGACCACGTTGGGACAAAAAAACACAAGTCTAATGCCGTTGCTAAATTTGGATTTTAGCCACAAAAAGGTAATGACACCAATGTTATCTATTGGAATTGTTTAGTACTGTTATACTGTTAAAAGTGTTTATACTATTTATGCTTTCAAGTCCAAGTTGAAGAAATCTTGTTAAATGTTGACAGCATAACTACCAAAATACAGTATGTCCTTAATATTTTTGCAGTGCTATTTCTGTTGAAAAGTTAAAATGATTACATTAGAGATGTGATGTGCCACTTTTCAAGTGTCTGATGGCTTAAATTAATTTTCATAAATTTTTCATATTTTGAATTCTTTTGAAAGGCTTACAAAAAAACTACATTTGAATTGTAATTCCATGCTATTGACAGGACTATTAATTTTAATGAAGTTAGCTTACCATGTTTACAGTATGATAATTGTGATAGAAATGTGAATTTTAGGCACAGAATATTTTTTACAATTGAACAAGGCAGTAGATTATACAAGCTTGGACAGAAAGTTAATAATGACACCAATTTTTTTTTTAATGGAATTGTTTAGTACTGTTTTACCATTTGTTTACTGTAAAAAGTGTTTATACTGTTTATACTTTCAATTAACAAATTGAAGTCTTGTGAAAGGTTGACAGGATAACTGGCATTAACTGTCAAAATAATTTCAAACTATTGAAGTTAGCTTACAGAATAAACATGTCAATCAACCCATATGATTTTTGCTGTAATATTTTTGTTTTGAAAAGTCACTGTGACTGATAGGAAAGTGATGGTTTTAGCAACATTTTAACCTGTCTGAATGCAATCAATCATTTTTCTGATTTCAAAAGTTGGCAGGTATGCAGTAAGATAGAAGTTAAACCAAGACAAGGCTAAGTCTAACATACCAATACGTGTTTGGATACGCTCTAATAAAATATTACGATCGACGGTATCGAAAGCAGCGCTAAGATCAAGAAGCAGCAACATGGATGACACATCAGCATCCATCGTTAGCAATAGATCATTAGTCATTTTTGCGAGGGCTGTCTCCGTAGAGTAATTTGCCCTGAAACCAGATTGAAAGGGTTCACAGAGATTGTTAGACGCTAAGTGTTCATTTAGCTGCTGTGCAACAATTTTTTTCGAAGGTTTTCGAAATAAGCGTGATATTTTTTGATATTGTTACATCCCTAGCACAGTTTGGATTAATATGTGTGGACATGCTTGTATGTTTCCATATGCACACAGAGGAAGCTTCACTCTTGCTCTGTCGAATTGCACGGAATGCACTGATACTCTCTGTGAAACTTTTTTTTTTTAATACTTTTATTTTACTTTTATTTGGAATGGCAGCTATCGAAAAAGTGTGCGTGCCACCGTATGCATTTGGACTGACAGTGGGGATTTAATGCTGCCTCGCTGCACCGCCTGTCTCCTTGGAGAGTTGTGTTGCATGCACCGTCAAAGTCTCTGCAAAGAAACCTACAGATGAAAATGAGATGAGCAGAACATGGAAAGAATGTGTTCTGGGGAAAAAAGAACAGAAATGGCCAACTCTTACTTGCCTGTCTCTTTTATACAATCTGGCAATATATAGAGAGGGGGGACACACAGTTGGCGAACTCTTCTTTATTTCATTCATCTTTTTCCCCTTTTGTACATCTGCTTTCATTTACTTGTACACATTTTCCCATGGAGCTTCTTGCAAATGCGCTTTATTTCTGTCCGCCGCTAAAATAAAACTCCTTTGCCACCTCTCTGATTCTCCGCCGGACCTTTCATTCAAGTGGAATGTTCTGAACCCGGTGCTGACCTCCACAATCACAGAGAGCGTGGCCCGAATCTTCCATTTTGTGGCCATCTTTAAAAGCCCCTGTCTTTTTTCGGTCTGGGTTGGAACAGTTCAGCCTGTGCAAGTGTCCAGTTCTTCATGGTCCACTGTGCAGACTGCGGTCTCGCTTTGTGCACTTCTCTCGTCCTCCAATGTTACCGTCTTGACCTAAAAGTCATAATCTAGGAGGATGTGGGCTGACTTTGTCCAAATATAGCACAGGTCACACAGAGGAATGGGTACTATTGAGTTATTTTTACAGACAAGTATACGCTTGGTAAATTGATCATTTCCATGAAACGTATTCATTCTTTCAAAGACAAGAACTAGAGATATCTCGATCACGGGATCAGATGGTAGAGGGGCTGATATTTGCCTTTTTAATCTGATCGATTGATGAGCTTCAGATTTTACCGCATTTGTGTCCCAGTGTTTGCATGGCTAAAGATGAGAAATTGTTTTGTATTACAAACCCCGTTTCCATATGAGTTGGGAAATTGTGTTAGATGTAAATATAAACGGAATACAATGATTTGCAAATCCTTTCAACCCATATTCAATTGAATGCACTACAAAGACAAGATATTTGATGTTCAAACTCATAAACTTTTTTTTTTTTTGCAAATAATAATTAACTTAGAATTTCATGGCTGCAACACGTGCCAAAGTAGTTGGGAAAGGGCATGTTTACCACTGTGTTACATGGCCTTTCCTTTTAACAACACTCTGTAAACGTTTGGGAACTGAGGAGACACATTTTTCAAGCTTCTCATGTGGAATTCTTTCTCAATCTTGCTTGATGTACAGCTTAAGTTGTTCACCAGTCCGGGGGTCTCCGTTGTGGTATTTTAGGATTCATAATGCGCCACACATTTTCAATGGGATACAGGTCTGGACTACAGGCAGGCCAGTCTAGTACCTGCACTCTTTTACTATGAAGCCACGTTGATGTAACACGTGGCTTGGCATTGTCTTGCTGAAATAAGCAGCGGCGTCCATGGTAACGTTGCTTGGATGACAACATATGTTGCTCCAAAACCTATATGTACCTTTCAGCATTAATGGCGCCTTCACAGATGTGTAAGTTAACCATGTCTTGGGCACTAATACACCCCCATACCATCACAGATGCTGGCTTTTCAACTTTGCGCCTATAACAATCCGGATGGTTCTTTTCCTCTTTGGTCCGGAGGACACGACGTCCAGAGTTTCCAAAAACAATTTGAAATGTGGACTCGTCAGACCACAGAACACTTTTCCACTTTGTATCAGTCCATCTTAGATGAGCTCAGGCCCAGCAAAGCCGACGGCGTTTCTGGGTGTTGTTGATAAACAGTTTTCGCCTTGCATAGGAGAGTTTTAACTTGCACTTACAGATGTAGCGACCAACTGTAGTTACTGACAGTGGGTTTCTGAAGTGTTCCTGAGCCAATGTGGTGATATCCTTTACACACTGATGTCGCTTGTTGATGCAGTACAGCCTGAGGGATCGAAGGTCACGGGCTTAGCTGCTTACGTGCAGTGATTTCTCCAGATTCTCTGAATCCTTTGATGATATTACGGACCGTAGATGGTGAAATCCCTAAATCTCTTGCAATAGCTGGTTGAGAAAGGTTTTTCTTAAACTGTTCAACAATTTGCTCACGCATTTGTTGCCAAAGTGGTGACCCTCGCCCCATTCTTGTTTGTGAATTTCATGGAATCTACTTTTATACCCAATCATGGCACCCACCTGTTCCCAATTTGCCTGTTCACCTGTGGGTTGTTCCAAATAAGTGTTTGATGAGCATTCCTCAACTTTATCAGTATTTATTGCCACCTTTCCCAACTTCTTTGTCACGTGTTGCTGGCATCAAATTCTAAAGTTAATGATTATTTGCAAAAAAAAAAATGTTTATCAGTTTGAACATGAAATATGTTGTCTTTGTAGCATATTCAACTGAATATGGGTTGAAAATGATTTGCAAATCATTGTATTCCGTTTATATTTATATCTAACACAATTTCCCAACTCATATGGAAATGGGGTTTGTAATAGAGGTACACAAAAAAAATAGATCCACAAAATCACAATTTTTATTCATCCCGATTGTAAATCAATTCATGATTTTCAAAAATCAATGAATACATTCAATTTATTTTTAAATAAAAATGTATGAAACAACCAGATATGTCAGCATATTGACGATGAAAAAGCAACCTTGCGAGGCTCGACGTGGTGGGCCAGCGAGCGTCTGTTGTCACTGCGTTCTATTTTGTCTTTCTCCAAGAAAAATGCCCTATGCTGGCGTTGTTTTAGGCTGTTAGAACCATTCGAGTCACGAAAAGGATCAACGTTTCTTCAGAGTTCCTCGAGAGGTAACCAGAGAGTGCAAGATTTTACAAAAAAGGGGCACGACAAGAAGGCAAAGTTGACGAATGCATGAGTTTGCAGTGATCGCTTCGTGAAAGGGTTGTTTGATATACTTTTAACATGTAGTATTTCCCTTTGAAGTATCATTTTGATATTATATGTATTTCTTAAAACACATGTTTCTTATGAGTGTTTTGAAAAACACCAACTCGGCAAGTCTAAATAAAAGAAAGCAAATGTGAGCAAAACCTGAAAGAGTTAAGCTTATACCAAAGGCAGCAATCATAAATTAATCTTTCAGCACAGACACAATGTTGACATCTATAGTTATATTTTGATAAAGACGGGGAAAAACATGCTAGTCGTAAACGACTCGTGCAACAACAACAACAACAAACATGGCTGTAGACGAGAAGTTAAGTCATGATATGCAACCTTACCTGAGCAAAAACGATGCATATTTACCCAGGAGAGTCTTGATACCAATGTCCTTGACCCAGTAACACACAAATAAGTTGTAGACCTCCATGCTTTTCAAAATTTCCATCTGTTTTGTCTTGTAGAATGATGTCTGGAGCATGTTATAGTTTGACATGTTTGGGAACACAACCGACTGTCTTTTTTTGATAACGAACAGGAATAGATTTCATTGCATAGTTTGCATTTTTTCCTCATATCTGCTTTTAGTGGTAAGATCGAGGCCCCTTGCGTACTCGGATAGGTTGCACTGTGTTTGCTGCACAGTAACCAAGTTGGTTTTGTGGCCCAACGCTTCTGTTCAAAAGTCACGTGTCCGAATACAACCTATTATTACAAGTAGTGCTGTTGCAATCCTTGTATAAATATAGCCAAACGTTGGAGTGTTTCTGCCGCCTGCGCGCCATGTTTCTGGTTGTTATTCCCGCCCGCAGGAATCCTTAAGGGAATTGTTTGAAAAATTGTCAAGCGATTCTGAGGAATTGATACACTGGGATCCGGTTCTGAACAAGGGAAATAACCCAAAATAAGTGTTCAACGCGGGAAATACGAGTAAACTAAAGAGCTACTCGATACATCTTCAGTCCATCCATCTGTTTTTCTACCGTTTGTCTCTCGATGTCGCTGGAGCCTATTCCGACTGCCCGTGGGCGGAAAGCAGAGCTGGACAAGTCGCCACCTCATAAACCGTCACACTGAAAGTATATTTGAAGCCACACATCAGTTTGTGAGATATTTACATTACTAAAAGTTAAATTGTTAGTTTGCATTTCCAGACTGATATAAACAAATGACCACTGTAGAGGACACTGCTTCCCATCATGTAAAAGTTGAAATACACTCAAGTGAACATTGTTGTTTTACACTTGCTACACTGGATGTTTACTTTGTCACTTTAAATACATCAACTGTACGCTATTCTTTTACATACTTGCCTGAAACAGCAGATGTTCTTGCACAATTATTTGCATTTAAAAATACTTGTTTGTAGTCAAAAAAATATGTTTAGAACTTTTTACATGTTTATGTTCAATTACAGTAAGTGTGTTTATCCTAAACATTCCTAAACACTTCATTTTACACACTATGGCATTTTTACCTTTTTTTTTTTTTTTAATGTATATGCAGTATAGCGCAATAATATCGTACCGTGGCCTTTGTATCGTGATATCGTACCGTGGGATTTTGAGATCGTTACATCCCTAGGGCTCGCATGGCAGTACTTTGTGCCGATAGAAATGTTCCTCTTTTGTTTTTTTGTCATTTTCCTCGTTTTTTCTCAAAGGATGCTCACATACCTGCTTTTCCTTTAGGTCAGTAATGGTGAGGCTGACTGTTGTAAATTATTTATGGCAACTACTATTACAAACACATAGCCAGAGACTGCATTTGCACTCCAACAAACCAGCAAGCACGCACGTGTCAGCCCTTGCTAATAAGCACAGAAAGCCCTGTGGGCAGACGTGTGCAGGGGACTTAGACTAAGAGAGATAAGAGAGGGTGTCCAAATTTGTAAATACATCCGAGCAGATGCTGCGGTTGTGTTGCCGCGATCCTGATATGCCTCTTCTGCAGGTCATGTTGCATAAGATGTGGACAATTACACAACAGTCCTCTTCTGCAGGGTATTTGACAAACATGTTAATTCACACAGCACAGCTTGCACAGAAGCAGCCCAGCAGGGATTCTAGAGGAAAGGGACACGTTTTCTCGTGATGTGTGTTGTGTTGGATGACAAGCCATCATGGAAACAGCACAGGCAGAATGGAAACAGTGTCTTGTTGTAGTATGACTGCTGTCGCAGAAAATTAACCCCACCTTGCTCTAAAAAAGCACAGCGTAAAAGTCATGGGCTTGTACCTCTGGGTGTGCGAAATGTCCTTTCCACCAACCTTTGCTCTGTTCTTGTATTTTTACTTGCAGAGGCACCGGCCTCTAAATCTGGGCAAGGCTATTCCGGAGGACCTCGCATCCAAAGACAAGAGCAGGTCATCCACCTGTCCCCTAAGAAGAGCAGTCAGGTCTGTGTTTTTTTTTAGCACTAATTCGGCACTTTTTAAACATCAAACTCCGCTTTTGGCACAGGTGTTGTAACCTTGTTACTCCACTTCCGGCAGGCACAAGACCTCAAAACAACGTTGAGAATTTGTTTAATTAGGACCTGTAGGTACATAACGTTGAAACAACATACTTTTTGACGACATTTATTCAAAGTCGGCTTCTGACGTTGATTTGACCGTTGAATTTGAGTAATTTCCCAACCAATATTCTACAACACAAATAAAACGTTGAAACAACATGCTTTTTGACAAAGTTTATTCAATGTTGGGTTCTGATGTGATTTGACCATTGAAATTTAGTAATTTCCCAACCAATATTCTACAACACAAATACAACGTTGACACAACATGCTTTTTGACAACGTTTAATCAATGTCAGGTTGTGACGTTGATTTGATCATTGAAATGTGGTCATTTCCCAACCAATATTATACAGCACAAATACAACGGTGAAACAACATGCTTTTTGACAAAGTTTATTCAATGTTGGGTTCTGATGTGATTTGACCATTGAAATTTAGTCATTTCCCAACCAATATTCTACAACACAAATACAACGTTGAAACAACATGCTTTTTGACGACGTTTAATCAATGTCAGGTTGTAACGTTGATTTGATCATTAAAATGTGGTCATTTCCCAACCAATATTCTACAACACAAATACAACGTTGAAACAACATGCTTTTTGACGACGTTTAATCAATGTCAGGTTGTGACGTTGATTTGATCATTAAAATGTGGTCATTTCCCAACCAATATTCTACAACACAAATACAACGTTGAAACAACATGCTTTTTGACGACGTTTAATCAATGTCAGGTTGTGACGTTGATTTGATCATTAAAATGTGGTCATTTCCCAACCAATATTCTGCAACACAAATACAACGGTGAAACAACATGCTTTTTGACGACGTTTAATCAATGTCAGGTTGTAATGTTGATTTGATCATTTAAATGTGGTCATTTCCCAACCAATATTCTGCAACACAAATACAACGGTGAAACAACATGCTTTTTGACGACGTTTAATCAATGTCAGGTTGGAATGTTGATTTGATCATTGAAATTTGGTCATTTCCCAACTAATATTCTACAACACAAATACAACGTTGAAACATCCTTTTTGACAATGTTTAATTAACGTCAGGTTGTGACGTTGATTTGACCATTGAAATTTGGTCATTTTTCAACCAATATTCTACAACACAAATACAATGTTGAAACAACATGATTTTTTACAACGTTTAATCATTGTTAGGTTGTAACGTTGATTTGATCATTGAAATTTGGTCATTTCCCAACCAATATTCTACAACACGAATACAACGTTGAAACAACATGCTTTTTGACAACGTTTATTCAATGTTGGGTTCTGACGGGATTTGACCATTGAAATTTAGTCATTTCCCAACCAATATTCTACAACACAAATACAACATTGAAACAACATGCTTTTTGACGACGTTTAATCAATGTCAGGTTGTAACGTTGATTTAGTCATTAAAATGTGGTCATTTCCCAACCAATATTCTACAACACAAATACAACGTTGAAACAACATGCTTTTTGACGACATTTAATCAATGTCAGGTTGTAACGTTGATTTGATCATTAAAATGTGGTCATTTCCCAACCAATATTCTGCAACACAAATACAACGGTGAAACAACATGCTTTTTGACGACGTTTAATCAATGTCAGGTTGTAATGTTGATTTGATCATTTAAATTTGGTCATTTCCCAACCAATATTATACAACACAAATAAAACATTGAAACAACATGCTTTTTGACAAAGTTTATTTAATGTTGGGTTCTGATGTGATTTGACCATTGAAATGTAGTCATTTTCCAACCAATATTCTACAACACAAATACAACATTGAAACAACATGCTTTTTGACGACGTTTAATCAATGTCAGGTTGTAACGTTGATTTGATCATTAAAATGTGGTCATTTCCCAACCAATATTCTACAACACAAATACAACGTTGAAACAACATGCTTTTTGACGACGTTTAATCAATGTCCGGTTGTAATGTTGATTTGATCATTTAAATTTGGTCATTTCCCAACCAATATTCTACAACACAAATACAACGTTGAAACAACATGCTTTTTGACAAAGTTTAATCAATGTCAGGTTGTAACGTTGATTTGATCATTAAAATGTGGTCATTTCCCAACCAATATTATACAACACAAATACAACGTTGAAACAACATGCTTTTTGACAAAGTTTATTCAATGTTGGGTTCTGACGTGATTTGACCATTGAAATTTAGTCATTTCCCAACCAATATTCTACAACACAAATACAACGTTGAAACAACATGCTTTTTGACAACGTTTAATCAAAGTCAGGTTGTAATGTTGATTTGATCATTTAAATTTGGTCATTTCCCAACCAATATTATACAACACAAATACAACGTTGAAACAACATGCTTTTTGACAACGTTTTATCAATGTTGGTTTCTGACGTTGAGTTGACCATTGAATTTGAGTCTTTTCCCCACCAATATTCTACAACACAAATACAAGGTTGGAACATGCTTTTTGATGATGTTCATTCAATGTCGTGTTGTAAAGTTGAGTTGACCATTGAAATTTGATCATTTCCCAACCTATAACGCGGATCCAACGTTGGACATCAACATTGTCTCAATTTACAAGTACAACTATTTTTCAACGTTGTATCAAAGTCAGTTTTAAAGGACATGTATGTATAATCAACGTTGTATCAATGTCTTGTGCCTGCTGGGAGTGTCGTTTATCGACAATAATTTGTGGGACAATATCCGGCTAAAAGTATTATCAGCCCAGGCCTCTTCAAAATTCTCCTTTTGCACTTTCCACTTCTAACATCAACTTTTACTTTGTTCTCACAGTCTGATGGTCCTAACTCTGGACACTCTAGCAGTAACACTTTATCAAGCACGGCTTCCAGCGGGGGTCACAGCGACAGCGATAAGTGGTACGAGATGGGGGCCGGCGGAGGCTCCAGCGGGGACCAGGGTGACCCGGAGCCCAACGGCCTCGGGGGCGGAGGTTACCTCCAGGGCGCCTCAGCCGACAGCGGCATCGACACCAGCTCCTACGGGGCCTCGCAGCACAACCACCCGCACTCTCACCACGGCAGCACCACCTCCCTGCTGGCGCCCAGCGGGGGTCGAGAGAGCAGGGATCGCTCGCCGTGGCACAGCCCCACCGAAGGGGGACGCAGAATGCTGGAGAGGTCGCCTGCGGCTGCCGAGTCCCCCGGTCCTCCTGGGGAAAGGAGCCTGGACGGCGCCGGTCGCAGCCCTCCCACTCATCTCCTCGTTCGTGACAGCAGCACCTTCAGTCTGAGTGATGGTGGCTCTCACTCGAGGTGTGTCAGGATGTAAAAGCAATGTGCCATTTTGTCATCAACTGTTTTACACTGCTCTTCACACTTTTTTTTTTTTTTATACTGTTGACACCAGGCACAGCTCCCCGAGGGATGAATCGTCTTCAAGCACATCTCCATCATCCCAGTCTTCAGTGCCCCCTGGACCAAAGAGCTTCTACCCTCGCCAAGGAGCTCAGTCCAAGTACCTGATAGGCTGGAGGAAGCCTGGCTCCACCATTAATTCGGTTGACTTTGGAGACACACGCAAGTAAGCACTGTAATGACCTGGAAAGTTGGGGTGTCAAAAAAAAAAGAAAAAGATTTTCGATTGAATCGCGATTCTTAATCGATTAAAAAATCAAAAAACTTTTCTTTTTTGGGTATACTTTTATCTAACATAACCAGTTTTCTTTTAAGTAATATAAACATTTATCAGAGCTGTTATCTATTTTATATAGGAATGTAGTTAATCATAAAACTGGCACCCTATGTTATTAAAAAAGTATTGATTTGGAATCAAGAATAATTTTGAATCTACAATCGATTCTGAATCGAGTCGTCACCCCCAAGAATAAATTCAAATTGTGTGGTGCCCAGAGATTCACAGCACTACTAAATAGATGTATTTATTTCCAAAAAAGTATGAAAAACGCTGTCTTCTACTCTGGGTCTAGATCAGTTTTTGTTAACCGTATGGGTCGCAGCGGTACTTGTTTGTAAAGTGTATTACAAACAAGTACCGCTGCGACCCATACGGTTAATAAAAACTGATCTAGACCCAGAGTAGAAGACAGCGTTTTTCATACTTTTTTGGAAATAAATAAATCTATTTGTGGCAGTAATGACAATATTAAACAAACACAAGAAGTCTGGGGCTGAAGTCATAGAGAAGTTTCTTAACTGCAAAAATTATGACTAAAGTGGTGAATCTGTATTTTCATTTGCACTTAAATTTTATTGACAGTTTTGTAAAGAAACATATATATTATTTATTATTAGTTTAGTTAGGATGTATTTATTTTAGCACTGCATAATTGTATGTATCACTTTTTTAAGTTCCTTCTTTTGCAGCATCTTTGATTAGAAATTATTTTTGTAATCAGCCTGTCCTTATAATCTTTGTGATTAACACATTGTTTCATAACATTTAATGATGTTTATTCTGTTTAACTGTAAGTAGGTAAGATATAATTATTCAATATGATTAAAATCAAGACTACGATTACTAACTCTGTGTTAATATTTGAGTGGGCTCCGGGCCCCTGTGTAGTGGAATAGTTGGCATGCGACCTCAAAAAGGTTAAGAACCCTTGGTCTGGAGATTTATAAGCCAACAGGTGGCGCTAAAGGAAAAAGGTGGCTACAAGGTTTGGCAAGTTAGTAAAACATTGCAGCAATTTCAGTTCATTCACACTTTGATTATTAATGATGTTGCCATTTAAAAGAGACCTGTGTGGAGGTGAATTTGTCTTTATTTTTAAAAACTGAATTTATGTAACTGAATTTTTTGTTTGACTTTTATGAAATTATTTTTTACATCAAATTATGCTGCCAATTTTATTGAATGAAATTGTGTGAGCAATATTCATGTTTTAAAATTCGGTGTGTAAACAATTCTATACCTTGCTTCAAGACTCTTTCAATAAATCAGGATTGAAGCAATCAATCCTGTCTCAGAATGAGGTGAGTTTTGAAGCAATACATTTTTACACTCTGAAATTTAAAACACTGAATTTTTACACACTGAATTTTTACTCTGAATTATAAAACACTGATTTTTTTACACTCTGAATTTTATAACACTGTTTTTTACACTGAATTTTTACACTCTGAATTTTAGAACACTGAATTGTTACACTCTGAATTTTAAAACACTGTTTTAGCAAAGTGAATTTTTAAAAAAACAATTTTTGCTCAGTTTTTATTCAGTGAAATTGTCAGCATAATTTTAATTCAGTTCACAATATTCACATGCAAATAATTGGGTTGCATAAATTCAGTGTCAAAAAATGCTTTTGTAATAAAGACACAAATTAACCTCCATAGACTTATGAGGATTTTAAAACACTTCAGAGTGGTTTCGATAATATGTATTGGAAATGTTTTGGTTAAAATTTTGCGTACATTTTTGAATGTTCAATTCCGGAGGCGTTCCCAGAATGCAAATGAAACCACGCCCCATCCTATCCAAAAGTATCGTATATCTTTTAAAAAGGTGCACTGTTTACTTAGTGGCCTAGTGGTTAGAGTGTCCGCCCTGAGATCGGTAGGTTGTGAGTTCAAACCCCGGCCGAGTCATACCAAAGACTATAAAAATGGGACCCATTTGCTCCCTGCTTGGCACTCAGCATCAAGGGTCGGGATTGGGGGTTAAATCACCAAAAATGATTCCCGGGCGTGGCCACCGCTGCTGCCCACTGCTCCCCTCACCTCCCAGGGAGTGATCAAGGGTGATGGGTCAAATGCAGAGAATAATTTCGCCACACCTAGTGTGTGTGTGACAATCATTGGTACTTTAACTTCAAGTCATCGCTGGTATCAAAATTAAACTTCATAAACTTTATATACAGTAGGGAAGGGATTCATATAGCATCTCACAGTAGAGGAAGAGGGTGGATTAATCATTTCGCATTGTAGTCTGCTGAAAATGATGGAAAGCACCACTCAACACAGCAACTGACGCTATGGTCAAAGTTGGAATTGCCACAAAACACATTTTAAGATATTCAACACTCTACTGCTGTCTAGCGGCTAAAGTGGATCGTGCACCCCTCCAATTTGTCACGTTTCATGTGTCAGGTAAACCGTGACAAATAAGGCCATATGCATCCGCTTCCTACTGTAGAACATTAGGTAGACCTGCACCCATGTTTGTCACTGCATGTTGCACGTTGGTGGTATTATGCACAGGCCATGATTAGACAAACCTTTCTTTTGCATTTTGGCTGACCGTTTTACTTAATGTCCAAATAAGTACGTCCGCCTTGCTGTGATGTCACAACGTAACAAAACCCCGCTAACAGAGGCATCCAAAACCGCGTGCAAGTTTGCACCAAAATGCATGAGCCTTAGGATAGGTCGCTTTGGCGTCGAGTATCCAACTTTGTAACAACGTTTATAAGTCGGAAAACACAAAATTCATCAGAGGTCCCCTTTAAAGAAAGCTTAAGGTATCATTCACTCTGCACACTGATAGACCAGCATCGTGAGCATGCGGGAAGGAGATTGTTGCTCAAAGCTACTATGGGGATTATTTTTGAATGGAGGATTAGCATTTAAGCTATTAATGATGCCTCCATCATATGCTTCATAATGAAACAATACTAACACATTATGTATACACAGTATCACTATGTAAACAAACACTGGATGGGAGTCTTTTGATATGCTGCTGTTGGTAATACTTGTTGTTAATTTTGCTGCCTGCACGCCCCCTCACCTCCCTTTTTGTGCAGCTTGAGCGTCCCCTTGTGGTTGTAGACAAACTCCCACAACGCCGAGACCTGTGGCTGAAGGCGACGAAGAGCTTTTTTTTTTTCAAACTCCTGTTGTGTGTTGCCAGGAAATCCCCAGGGGAAAGTGGCTTGGATGTTATTCCAACGCCAGCGGCCAGGCCTTCACTGAGGGACATGCACTCACCACAGCCCCACGCCAAGTCGACTATGGAGGAAGATGTGAAGCGGCACGGTGCTCAGGACAGCCCTGTGCCGCCACGCAGATATAAGGACAAGGTAATGGCAGCAGAAACTGTTATTTCATCTTGAATAATCATTGTCTTATTATCTTAGCATGTGCCATCACCTTTCCTATTTATGCAAACATGAGGGATCCTGGCTAATCCCCCCCTGATATTATACACCACTGAAGTGGTTAATGACACTGTTTTCATTATAAAACAGTCCCTCCAGGATTTCGCCGGCTTTTTGTGTGATTATTGCAGCCTAAAATAATACTTTTCCAGAAATGTATCGCACAAGATGCAATGTTCTGAGGCTTTTGTTTATAATAACATTGAGTTAATTCCTGATTATATGAAGTTGTTATCAATGTTTTAAGTGTTGAAAACCAATACTGTACTGATGTTTCACTCCACATTATGTTACATGTTACACCACAAATACGTAAAAGTAGACAATAGATGGCGTTAAAAGCACATACTCAGAGCTCATTGTCAAGCTCATTGATATATATTATGACTAAAAATAGTAATAATTATGATCACAGAAAGAAACGCCACCAAAGCCTTACTTATCGGCGGCCGCTGTCTGCACTGTCCTCCACAAGTTGCAGACATTTTCTGTGTATGTTTTACGCTAGAAAAGTTATTGTCCATCCTAAACATTTGTGTTCCAACACATTTACCCCCGCACGTTAAGGGCATTTGTGAACTGTTCGAGAGCGATATATAGCGCACATTTTTGTTGGTGAATGAGAGATGATGAAAGATTATCATCACACCTCAACGACTCTAACATATAAATACTGCCTCTTTGCTAGGTTCTTAATAATCTGTTCTTAATTGTTTTACCCTGGATAAATACATTTTAAAATACTAACTTAAATGACTGACTATTTATTAGTTTGAACAAATTGATTTTGATAAAAGTAATAATATGAATTGATCATATGTTTATATAATATAATTATAAGTTATAAAACTGATTGTTTAATTATTGAACAAGGTGTGTGTATATATTTATAGTTTGAACAAATTGATTTTGATAAAAGTAATAATATGAATTGATCATATGTTTATATAATATAATTATAAGTTATAAAAACTGATTGTTTAATTATTGAACAAAGTGTGTGTATATATTTATATATAACTTTATTTTTCAAATGTACTGTGTACCAAAAACAGTGTGTGTGTGTGTGTGTGTGTGTATATATATATTATATATATATATGTATATATATATATATTATATATATATATATTATATATGTATGTATGTATGTATGTATGTGTGTGTATGTATGTATGTGTGTGTGTGTATGTATATATATATATGTGTATGTATATATATATGTGTATGTATATATATATGTGTATGTATATATATATATATATGTGTATGTATGTATATATATATATATGTGTATGCATGTATATGTGTATGTATATATATATATATATGTATATGGCGTGGCGCAGTGGAAGAGTGGCCGTGCGCGACCCGAGGGTCCCTGGTTCAATCCCCACCTAGTACCAACCTCGTCATGTCCGTTGTGTCCTGAGCAAGACACTTCACCCTTGCTCCTGATGGGTGCTGGTAGCGCCTTGCATGGCAGCTCCCTCCATCAGTGTGTGAATGTGTGTGTGAATGGGTAAATGTGGAAGTAGTGTCAAAGCGCTTTGAGTACCTTGAAGGTAGAAAAGCGCTATACAAGTACAACCCATTTATCATTATTTATTATATATATATATGTATATATGTATATATACTGTATATGTATATATGTATATATATATATGTATATGTATATACTGTATGTATATGTATATATGTGTATGTATATGTGTACGTATATGTATATGTGTATATATATGTACAGTATTTGTATATATTTTTAAGTATATATATATATGTGTATATGTGTATGTTTATGTTATATATTATATATATGTGTACTTTTTTTGCATGTGCTATCACAGTTCGTAATATATATAAAACTCTTCATTGTTCAAATCTCCTGCGTACAAAAATATTTTTCATCCATTGGTTGAATTTGCCTGAATTGCTGGTGGGGCAAAATCCTGGAGGGACTGATTAAAAGTTTACCTATAAAGATGATTTTCAAAGCTTCTTTTAAATAGTTTTGCTTGAACTTTTGTGAAACAAAATCTAGCTAACTTAAATATCTATTGCAGGGTATTTAAAGGTTGAGGCAGACTTAGGACTTAAAGGGAGGCACAACAGCTTAGAAAAAATAAAGAAAAACGTTTTTTTTTAAACCTGCTAACTTTAGTTACCAGACCCCACCCTCTCACACGTTTCACCATTTGTTGGCTCATAACAAAGTATCCCCAGAAGTCTCCACCGAGCCAGCCCCCCAGCCGCCGTCGCTCGCTCCACCGTACGCTGTCGGACGAGAGCATCTACCGAGGCCAACGCCTCCCCGCCCTCACCGACTCGGTGGTCGAAACGACTCTCGGAGCCGACGTCCTCTTCAGCTGCTCCACCCTCCCGCGCTCTCCTACCACCCGGGGCGTGCCGCTTCGACGGCCCTCCTATAAGCTAGGAGTCAAACTGCACGGTAACACAAGTGAAGAAACGTGTCGCTAATTCAATAGTAATTACCTGATTACCATGTTCCTGTTTGCAGGCGACCTCTCAGCATCCGACACGTCACTGGTGGATTTGGTGGAGCGTCATCGTGGGCCGCTGCCCCAGGAGCTGATGCCCCTCCCATCTTCTGAGAGGGACAGCCCCCTGGACTGGACACACCTTGTGGATGTGGCTAACACCTTTGATAGTGATAGAAACACTCACTATGGTAGACACCGTGTTCACAGCACTTTGTAGTTCTCGGGACACAAAACAACGCTCGCCTTCTGTCTCCCTCCAGTCCAGAGAAGTTACGTGTTTGGGGATTCCAACCACAGAAGCAGCGGCGCCTCCAGTCCTCAGCAGCCGCACATCGAGCTCCAGCCTGCTCCCATGTCCCGGCCCTCATCTAGGTAGCGTATGAACTTAAAACGTGTTCTTTACGCCAGTGTTTTTCGAACCGCAGTGCCCCCTAGAGGGCTGCCAAAAAAATCTGTTTCTCAGCTGTGGTCCATATGGACCAAAGCAGTACTCAGTTGTAATACACTTTTCCACCACTTGTGGCAGTACTGACAGTATCAAACGGAAGAAGTCTGGAGCTAAAGTCATTGAGAAGTTTCTTAAGTGCAAAAATGATGACTAAAGTG
>NC_084573.2:24767500-24775000 GCF_033978685.3 Nerophis lumbriciformis
TGGGTAGGTTTACAAGGTGGATGGAACTAATATATAATAGGCCTGGAACTAATATATAATAGGCCAGGGGTGTTTTAGTGAACATTGAAAGTCCCGGGCACCCAAAACGGTCTCAGTCACTAAAATGTTAAAAATAAGTTTTATATTAATATTTTTTTTACTTTCAACACCTAAATTTCTATTGATCAACTCCAGATCTAGCCGTCACCATAAAGTATTTTTATAAATGTTTTATGCCCTTTTTGTTTGGGCAAAAACACAAAATATGCATTATTTTCCCCAAAATATTTTTTGTAATTTGAACCTTAAGTAGGAAAATAATTCATAACATTGCTTTTGGTCATTATTATTTTTTCAACAATTGCGGTTTTTAAAAAATTAGCCTAAAGTTTTTGGGGATCCAAATGGCCCCCACTAACAAGTGTTAAAAAAATAAGTAATATATTAATCTTTTTTTAAACTTTCAACACTTAAATATCTATTGATCAACTTTAGATCTAACGTCACCATAAAGTTATTTTTTTAATGTTTTATGCCCTTTTTCTTTTGTGTAAGAAAACAGTTTTTTTTATAGCAAAAACACAAAATATGCAATATTTTCCACAAAACATTTTTCAAAATAAATAATATAATATTTCATGCAATGTATTTTGAGCCTTAAATAGGCACTAAATGTTCAAAATAAGTTGTATTTTAACAAATAATTTTTACTTTTAATACTCTACATCAACTTCAAATCCATCATCGATTTTAAGTTTATTATTTTTTCAGCAATAGACTGTTTCAAAGTTAAAAAAAAACTGCCGACATGGCAGCTTTGTGTTACTTATTAATGTCAATATTGCAACATTTTCTCGTTACAGTTCACCCGTTTGCTCTTTTATTTTATTCCACTTCTTGTAGTAGTATTTTCAGAATGTGCCGGAGGACGTTCTACGGACACCTCTGTGATCGGCTCAAAACATGCAACTTCAAATATTTTCAAAATTTGGATTTTCTTTTTTAAGATAATTATGGCTTACAGCTTGTGAAAACCCTCAAATGGATAATTTCAGAAAATGTTGGGTTTTTTTTTTTTTCAAAAACTGTAAAGCAGTGGTTTTCAAACATTTTTCACTCAAAAAAACCTTACTCTCCAAGTACCACCATAATGACCAATATTACAACACAGTAGCATTGTAGGCCTTAGTATTCAGTAAAAACAAGGCCAAGGTTTTATTTACCAAGTATATTTAGTATTTTTGGCTTTGTTTGAATGTAGGAAATTAAAACACTGTACTAAATGAAGCCCGCGTACCACAGCTGGAAAATCACTACTGTAAACCATGATCATCAAAATTATAACAAATAAAAGCTGGAAGTATTTCATTTTACATGTAATGAATTTATATCTCATTAGAGGTCAAATTGCTGCCATAAATGGACTTTTACCCAATATTCTACATTTTTGAGTTTCACGTGTACACTAGGTGGCGGTAAAAGCACATACTCTGAGCTCAATGTCAGATTACTGTTTTATTTCATTATAACTAATAATAGTAATAAGTAATCATGAATACAAAAAGAAACACCTCCAAAGGCGTCCTTATTGTCGTCCAGAAGTTGGAGACATTCTCTGTGTATGTTTTACACTTGAAAAGTCTTTGTCTGTCTTCAACATTCATTTATATTCCAGCACTTTTACCCCCTGCACATTTAAGCGCATTTGAGAGCCATCTAATGCGCAAATTTTTGTTGGTATCATCACACTTCAACATCTCTAACATGTAAATGTTGCTCGGACAGCATTGTAAATAATAGTATGTTCCGGATAAACAAAGGTGAGATAAATCTAATAAATACTGGACATGTAAACGAGGAAAGTGTGTTGCTCAATGTTTATAGAATACATTACCCAGAAGGCTTAGCATTGCAGACAGGAAACAAGCTACGAGCTATCAATAGTTGATAAATTGTTGTCAAATAATGTTGTTGTTCCTGCTTCGGCTAAATTAGACCGTTGACATGTGCTCCGAAACAAATTTAATGACGAATATGGCGGCAATTGGCCAAAATGTGCGGGGAATTTGCCAGTTTTGAACAAAGTAGCGAGGCTGTGCGTAATTTGCGGGCATTGGCCCAAATCGGCGCGACGGGAACACTGCCAATTCCTGGAGGGACTGTATTTTGTTGTACTTTGTGGTGCTCCAGCCTGCTGTTGTGTTGCTTTCAGCGCCCACTAGTGGTTATTTAATGTTGGTTAGGAACACTTGGTATGGTGGGTCGACGTATGCCAGCTTTTAGACAATCACAGGTGGATTAGTTTTGCCTAAAAGGAGCTTATCGTTTCACTTCTATACTTAATCCCTCAGGTCGGTGAACATGAGGACGCGCTGAGAAATTCCAAGATTATCTAACTAAATTTATCTTTGAATACAAAAAAAAAAGTATATATATATATTGCGTGTGTGTGAGGTCATAGCGTGAATGTACATCAGTCTATCCAGCTGTGCCTAGTCACTGTGGTCATTTCCTCCAGGGGCCAACGTGCCTTTGAGACAGCACCTGGGCAACACATGAAAGTGAAACCTTCTCTCCATCGCACACAAACACGCAGGCAAAAGAATATCTCATAATAATCACAATGGTTGGAGGGTGCCAGGCAGGATACATTATGGTTGTCTACGGACATACAATTGTGTCATCAAATGATCTGTAATATTTTCCTCTTGCAACACAAAAACACTGTCGTGCTGCACCTTTTAATTGTGGCAAACCGCGAATAATCCCCGTTTTCTGTACCAATTAACCACAATTTAATTATCTTTATTTTATTAATTTTTTTTACATATGAAGAATCGATTGCAGGATGCATTGTTTGTACCTGACGTGTAATATGAGATTTTCAACAGCAGGTCTCGTCAAAGCGTCTCACTGCTGGGAGATGGAAAGGGATTTGACTTGTCAGACAGCGCCCTCTGCTGGACTCAAAAAGTAGCTGCAGAACCTTTTTGAAAGGGCAAATAAGAAAAATAAATACTTAAATGTGTCCTTAATTCATTATAGTTGGAATTAAAAAAAAAAAAAAAGGTTTTAATTTGTCATTCATGTATTGCAAGAGTAGATTTAATTGACTGATTTAATTTAATTTATAATTTTATTACTTCAGGCCTTAAATATTTCTATATTTAATTATTTCATGATTGAGGTATTTCATGATTTAATTATTTCAGAATGTAACTGTTTCAATACATAATTATTTTTAAAATGTAATTATTTCATTAATGAATTATTCAATTATTTATTTCATTATTAAATTTATTATTTCAATATGTATTTCATGATTTAATTATTTCACGATTCCAATATATCATGGTTTAATTATTTAATTAATGATTTGATTTAATTATTCCATGACTAAATTGTCATGATTTAATTATTTTAATAAGTATTTCATGAATTAATTATTTCACGATTCAATTATATCATGATTTCATGATTTAATAAATGTTTTTATTTAAATATTATTTAATAATTAAATAAACCATGAAATATTTAAATAATATATTTGATTAAATCACAAAATAAATTATGAAATAAATAAATGAGTAAATTAATTAATGTCGTTTTACAATAAATACATTGACACATTTAATAACATATGTATTTAATTCCAATTCTAATTAATGACATATTTAAATAATTGTTTAAATATTTATTTAAAAAATTCCCCAGTTGATAGTTCCATCAAACAATCAAAAAACAATTTCCAACTCATAGCAGAGAAAACAAACGGTGAATAACTGGGCAATGATCTCGTAGTATCTTTTTACTCCACTAGGTGTCAGTCTGCAACGTAAATATTCCGGCATGTCATCACTCACAAACACAGTTCTTTTTTATGCATGTTATCATTTAGTCAGAAAAACGCACAAAATTACTTGCACAACAGCGACAAAAAAAAATAGTATTTGTCAGAATTTGTCATATTTTCCTCAAAGAATTCACGACTTCTGTGCATAAAAAACATTTTTGCCATGATTTCTGTCAATAACATGAATAAATAAGACATAAAGTACACAACCTCCATTTCTACTTCTGTAACATTTTACATTTTGTCCAAAATCGTACTAAATTAGCTCCTTTGCTTGCTAACTCGGCCAACAGTTGAACCACGTTTTTTTGTTTTTTAAAGCATCTCTTCGGCGCACTGGTGTCTGTGTGAGTGACGGGTAGAAAAGCTCTGACTCGCTTGGGAAGAAGTCCGTCTAAATATGAGATTTTTGTCAGGAAAAAAAAAATACCGTCTTACATTCGGGTGATTGCGGTATTTCCCTTCACACACGCGCCAGCGTTACGAGCAGGTAGCATCGACGCTAGTGGCGCACGCTGACCACCATAACATTCCAACACGTTCCGAATGTCGACTCTTTGATGTTTACGCCACAAAAGGTTCTGTTTTAAGAATCGCGACATGAATCTAAGTGTTGATTTGCCAATGAGGTTGTACATTTCCATTTAGTTTGCCTTCTTATTCTGTGGTCATGTGAAACACTTCCAAAAAAAAAAAAAAAGACCCCCGTCAGATTGTGACTGAATTGTGAATATAGATAATAATCCCTATTTTGTTGTACATGCAAAGTGCTCCAGATTTTGTAACATACCTGAAAACATGTCTGACCCACGTCAAATGTTGTCTCCTCACTCCTTCCACTTTATCCAGTATTGTTTATTTTCATTTTGTAAGAAACCTTTGCACTTTTTTTTTTTTTTTTGTCAAACTAATGGAGTTTACATATTTTGGATGACGGCGTGACAACGAGCCGTGCGTTCCGCGCAAACCTGATAGTCGTTTTTCACGTCGTTGCAGTTTCCGTCCAACAGAGGGAGGTGCTCGCCTTTTCCAAACTTGGAAAACAAAAATCTTATTTTTAGTCCCCACCCCTCAAAAAAAAAAAAAAAAAAAAAAAAAAAAGAGATCATAGCAGGTGTGAGATAGTTCACAATGAAGTGACGCTCTATTTGGACGTTTTTAACCAGCCGTGATGTGTGACGTAACCATGACAACCGTGGAACTTTACACAGAACTGAAGCTGTTTTGTCTATTTGGTTTATGTGAAATGTAAAGGTCTGAAAAAGACATTTGCAGTGATTACAGTTTCTGAAATAAATAATTCCATCATGAGTTTGTGCCGCTTCTTTATTTTCTGTATGTGCATATTTAATATACCATATTTTTTGGACTATAAAGCACACTTAAAGTAATTTCATCTTCTCAAAAATTGACAGTATGCCTTATAACCCGGTGTGTCTTATGTATGTTCTAATCCTTGTTGGGCTTACCGACCTTGAAGCGATTTAATGTGGTACATGGTGTAATATGTGTGAATAGTAAATGGCAGTAACACATATGAGAGTGGACTGCAGGTTGATGCCTGTTCAATAGATGACTGTAAGCAAGCAACACCAAAACTTTAGATTTTCCATTGGGAATATAGAACATCACAATTATTACGACTTTGCTAAGCTACGAAACCACACCCCTTGATGGAACGCCAAGCATGAGGGCTACCATAGTCAGACGTACTGTGCTTCAGCATACGAGTATTATTATGATGTGTGTATAAGGAGCCCAAAATGGCATCTATTAGGAGACATTATCTGCCGTTTTGTGTCGTAATATTATGCAAAACCAACTTTTCTTACCTATTGGTACCTGCTGATGTGAATTTGGGATCTGCATAAGTTCTGAAAATTTGCGCAAGTCCGCCATTGTAGTCCGCGCCGTAGTCAATAAGGTTGTTTTTTTCCCTCAATCCTCTTGTTATGGTTTATTCATCCCCCGCTGTTGCCATTTCTGATACTAAGTAGCGTACAGTTCGAACTTATATCCGTCAGTAGACTCGCTATGGAAGTGCTAAAAACTACCGGTACAACTAAGATGACGGGGAGAAGACGCTGTCGAAGTGGAGGCACATAAATAAAACCGCCCACAAAACGGTGCATCCTGTAGAGAATGTCAGAAAGCGGCTTGAAGATGGTCTGTAAAACATCATCCATGCAACATTTAGACCAAAGAACAACCATTACATGTTATTTAGACCACAGGGAAGTGTTTTATATGTAGAAAAAAAACTAATCAGAATATGACCCCTTTAATGCGCCTTGTAATCCGGTGCGCCCTATGGTCCAAAAAATACGGTTAGCACTGTCATTTGTTTCTCTTATGTCTGACTGCTCTACAAAGTCACATGTTATGTTCTTCTACTGGGTTTTTTAGGCGCTGTGTGTTTTTGTGCATCACTCAAGAGCCTTGCAACAGTTTTTCACTGGCCTTCTGTGAGCAATCAGTTGAGTTTTTAATTAGGACTACACATTGTTACTGGCACTGATGGGAAAACTTCAAGTGTTCTTCAGTTGCTGAAAAATCCAGCTCGTTATGCAATGAAAACACTCAGCTCAATATTATTTTATATATATATATATATATATATATATATATATATATATATATATATATATATATATATATATATATATATATATATATATATATATAAAAGAAGATAAATCTGTGTATTGTTTGAAACCACCATTAAAAAAAAGAGTAAGTATTAGTGGGTTTTTTATGATTCATATTTTAAAGATATATATATATATGTGTGTGTGTGTGTGTGTGTGTGTGTGTGTGTGTGTGTGTGTGTGTGTGTGTGTGTGTGTGTGTGTGTGTGTGTGTGTGTGTGTGTGTGTGTGTGTGTGTGTGTGTGTGTGTGTATGTATGTATGTATATAGATACATACATACATACATATATATATATATATATATATATACGTATATATATATACGTATATATATATATGTATATGTATATATATATACGTGTATATATATATACGTATATGTATATATATATATACGTGTATATATATATATATACGTATATATATATATATATATATATATACACATATATACACATATATATATATATACATATATACATATATATGTATCAGTGACGTGCGGCCACTGGAGGCAGGTGAGGCAGGGCCTCACCTGCCATCATGGAAAGAAAAAAAATGTAAAAAGAAAAAAAATAATTAAATTGTTATATGTATTCAGGGATTATACTATAAAGTTATTTTCCATTTAACTTCACCAGTTTTAGATTATTTTTATTCAAAATCGCTGAATTTTCACATTTGCCGTTCAAATACTGAGAAGAGACGGTGCGGTGATCAGCAGCCATTTGAGGCACGTCACTCAATTGTGCCTCAACATGGATTGCGGACCCGGCTAACTGCTGGCCTGCTGTGCAGTGAGACTGTATTGCTTTATGAATTATATTATACATTTCCATAGTTTAGTTAGCTGAGGTATATAATGTACAGTGTATTTTGTCAACAACTGTATGTGTGTAACGTATTTCTTGTGCTGAGCGATCATAAAACTGCTGCGAAGAAGTGTGAGGCTTGCAGTAATCCCGCCTCCTGGTGCCGGTTAATGCACCTGCGCCGC
>NC_084573.2:24785000-24827500 GCF_033978685.3 Nerophis lumbriciformis
CAGCCACGAGGGGGCGGGTGGGCACTCCTTCAGCTCATTATGTTGTGCTCTGCAGGTGTGTGTTTTGTTCTCCTTTGATGGACTGAATGACCTCTTGGACAAAATTGTACTTTGTTTCTGCTCAAGTTCTACTCAGCGGTGAGTCAACACATTGACTGTGTGTTTTTTTTTTTAACACTTCTAGATTTAGCAATATCCCGGTTGTATCCATTCAAAAGCCCTTGGAGCTAATTGCTAATTTAGCACGTCCCGCCATGGTGGCCAGTTTAAGTTTGTGTTTATATTTAAGGTCGTATTTATAAAAAGATTGTACTATTTAAGTTTATTTTGTAGCCAAAAAATGTTTCCAGACAATATAGTTTCTTAAGAATATCTGGTTTTTCGAAATGTTTGCCCATTTATTGTGTTTTAGTTACTTTTTCAAAAAATGCTTAAGCATCATTGTAGTTTTGAATGGGCTTCAAATAAATAACTAGTATGTCATAATATGTGGTATTGATTATTTATTGTAGTGTTGGTACCTTTACCAAATTTATTTCGATTTTGGAACTTTTCTAAATAAAGGGGACCACAAAAAAATGCATTATTGGCTTTATTGTAACAAAACATCTTAGGGTACATTAAACATGTTTCTTATTGCAAGTTTTTCCTTAAATAAAATAGTGAACATACTGGACAACTTGTCTTTTAGTAGTAAGTAAACAAACAAAGGCTTTTAATGTATCTGCTGACATATGCAGTAACATCCATCCATTTTCCAGAGGTGTGGACTCGAGTCACATGACTTGGACTCGAGTCAGACTCGAGTCATGAATTTGATGACTTTAGACTCGACTTGACAAAATGTAAAAAGACTTGCAACTCGACTTAGACTTTAACATCAATGACTTGTGACTTCACTTGGACTTGAGCCTTTTGAATTGACATGACTTGACATGACTTGCTACTTTCCCCAAAACCCAAAGATGAAAAAGTTATTCGGGAGCGCTCCGTATTTTTCATTGTGTACTTGTCTATCAGCGTTGTGTGTGTCAGCTGGTGTGGTCTCAGTACAACAGCCAATCAAATTAGATCTACTTTGTTTTCATCACACAGCATTCATCCAATCAAATTGCAGGACAACCAACGAAGAAGACATGTCCAAACCACACGCCAGTGAACAAAAAATGATACCTAAAATAATTTTGTTTGGGTATAAAAATTACGAGGTGGTCAACACAAAACGGTTTGCAGTATGCAACACATGCGGTTCGAAAATTACTGATGGAGAGGCAACAACTTCCAACTTCGTCCGGCATTTGAAGTTGCACAAAGAACGGTAAGTTTTGAATGTAAGATAACGTTTATTGGCTAAGTAATGTGACTTTTATTTGCTGTGTAGTTAAATCAGTGAGGCTGTAAACTCACTGCTAACGTTATAACGTTATTGCAAACACGGGAATCTGTTGCAGTTCACTACCTTATTCATACTTTTTGTTCAGTGATTTTTTTTAAGCAGGGTTACGTTAGTCAATATATCACACGTAACGTTAGACGGCGGTCAGCAGCACCGCGTATTTTAGCCACCTAAAAAAAGACTAAAATAAAGGTCAGTTAAAATGTATACTATATTATGAATATGTGTACCGTTTTAGCTAGCTTTCTGACATACTGTTGGTTGTTTACCTCAGTGGTCCCCAACCACCGGGCCGCGGCCCGTTACTGGTCCGTGGATCGATTGGTATCGGGCCGCACAAGAAATAATTTTTTTTTTTCTTCTTTTTTTAATTAAATCAACATAAAAAACACAAGATACACTTACAAGTAGTGCACCAACCCAAAACAACTCTCTCCCCCCTTTTGTTCTGGGCATTGAACATGAAGACTCTTCTTTCACTGTTCCGAGTGGCCATGAGAGTCTTGGCAGTGCCTGCCTCCAGTGCTCCAGTGGAGCGAGTTTTCAGCCATGGTGGCATCATACTACGCCCCCATCGTGCACAAATGACTGACAGACTCTTGGCTAATTTGGTCTTTTGCAAATGCAATGCAGCATAGGGCCCTGACATATAAAAAGTACAACTTTTTTGTTATGTTCACGTATATGTCATGTTTTTTCAATGTTAACACTTTTGTACAAATAAGTACATTTGCACTTTATTTTTCAATGTGTTTGTTCTGTAAAGGAATGAGTTAATGTTTAAAATGACTGGTTAATAGTGCTATTATAAAGTGCATCCATCCATCCATTTTCTACCGCTTATTCCCTTTGGGGTCGCGGGGGGCGCTGGAGCCTATCTCAGCTACAATCGGGCGGAAGGCGGGGTACACCCTGGACAATTCGCCACCTCATCGCAGGGCCAACACAGATAGACAGACAACATTCACACTCACGTTCACACACTAGGGACCATTTTTAGTGTTGCCAATTCCAAAGTCCGTAGAGCTAATTGCTAATTTAGCACGTCCCCTTCATCGTGGCCTGTTTAAGGTTGTATTTATAAAACGATCGTACTATTTAAGTTTATTTTGTAGTCTAACCTTTTTTCAGACAATATAGTTTCTTAAGAATATCTGTTTTTTTCTAAATTTTGCCCAGTTATTGTGTTTTGGTGACTTTTTCAAATAATGCTCAAGCATCATTGTAGTTTTGAATGGGCTTCAAATAAATAACTAGTATGTCATAATATGTGGTATTGACTATTTATTGTAGTGTTGGTACCTGTACCAAAATTATTTCGATTTTGGTACTTTTCTAAATAAAGGGGACCATAAAAAAAAATGCATTATTGGCTTTATTTTAACAAAAAATCTTAGGGTACATTTAAACATATGTTTCTTATTGCAAGTTTGTCCTTAAATAAAATAGTGAACATACTAGACAACTTGTCTTTTAGTAGTAAGTAAACAAACAAAGGCTCTTAATTTAGCTGCTGACGTAGGCAGTAACATCCATCCATTTTCTACCGCTTGTCCCTTTCGGGGTGGCGGGGTGTGCTGGAGCCCATCTCAGCTGTATTCGGGCGGAAGGCGGGGTACACCCTGGACAATTCGCCACCTCATCACAGGGCCAACACAGATAGACAGACAACATTCACACTCACGTTCACACAGTAGGGACCATTTTTAGTGTTGACAATTCCAAAGTCCGTAGAGCTAGTTGCTAATTTAGCACGTCCCCTTCATCGTGGCCTGTTTAAGGTTGTATTTATAAAACGATCGTACTATTTAAGTTTATTTTGTAGCCGAACCTTTTTCCAGACAATATAGTTTCTTAAGAATGTTTTTTCGAAATTTTGCCCATTTATTGTATTTTGGTGACTTTTTCAAATAATGCTCAAGCATCATTGTAGTTTTGAATGGGCTTCAAATAAATAACTAGTATGTCATAATATGTGGTATTGACTATTTATTGTAGTGTTGGTACCTGTACCAAAATTATTTCGATACTTTTCAGTACTTTTCTAAATAAAGGGGACCACAAAAAATTGCATTATTGGCTATATTTTAACAAAAAATCTTAGGGTACATTAAACATACAGTATGTTTCTTATTGCAAGTTTGTCCTAAATAAAATGGTGAAAATAATAGACAACTTGTCTTTTAGTAGTAAGTAAACAAACAAATGCTCCTAATTTAGCTGCTGACATATGCAGTAACATATTGTCATTTTCCATTCTATTATTTTCCATCCATTTTCTACCGCTTATTCTATTATTTTGTCAAAATTATTAAGGACAAGTGGTAGAAAATGAATTATTAATCTACTTGTTCATTTACTGTTAATATCTGCTTACTTTCTCTTTTAACATGTTCTATCTACACTTCTGTTAAAATGTAACAATCACTTATTCTTCTGTTGTTTGATACTTTACATTAGTTTTGGATGATACCACAAATTTGGGTATTGATCCGATACCAGGTCGTTACAGGATCATACATTGGTCATATTCAAAGTCCTCATGTGACGGACCAGTACTTTTCAGAGGCGGTATAGTACCGAATATGATTCATTAGTATCGCGGTAATATACTAATACCTGTATACCGTACAACCCTAATTTATTGTATGATAAAATAGTTATGTTTGTTCATGACAGGAACAAAATATTAACTGGTAGTGTATATTTTGTTGTTTGCTTATTTGGTGGTAGTAAATATCGAACACTTCTTTCCACTGTGGACCTATCAACCGATTTCTGTTTTTTAAGTATATTGCTGATTTGAGTTTAACACTGTTCTAACACAATGAATAATCCTGATTTTAATATTGATACAAATAATGGTGATTATTGTTTTGGCCAAATGCTAAGGTTTGTCACTTTGTCAATGTGTACTGTACGCGTTAAGTGTGGAAAGAAGTCACCCACTGTTAGTATGGTAGATTACTTTCTATTTAAACAGTGGGCATGCACTCCCTACATATTCACACATTTTTCACCATTTTTTTTAATAATAATAAAAAAAACTACAGGGGAAAGAGTGCTGCAGCTATTAATCCAGCAAAGGGGACCTTTACGCAAGTCAATTCAATCATTTTCCAACGAGTAGACACAAGTACAATACTGTTTTCTAGGCCAAGGACCCCCAATCTGATAGAGAGAAGAAGTGGGGACCCAACATGTATGTATCTTGTTTGAAATTAAAATTGTATTTTATATTAAACTAGTCCTAAAGGTACCTTTTTTATTGTGCAATCCTAACGATACTCAAATAACAGTATCGTGCCACTAATCGATCGGTGGCAATTAGTGCGCTAATCACTTAGTTTAGCTGATGGAAGAGCTAGCTTCCGCAGCTAGTGGGTCCATGACGATGACTTCTGTTTTGTTTGATCAGCCGTTTGGAAACAATTAAGGTATGTAAAAAAAAAAAATCTGTGTAAATAACTAATTTCACAACTTATATATCTGCGGCGTATAGTCTAGTACGGCTAATACCTATACATGGGAAAAATATACATTTTTTCATAAAAATTTAGTGGGCGCGGCTTATATCCCGGTGCGCTCAATAGCTTGGAAAATACGTTGTTTCTTAATGCTTAAAGCTCAATTGTATTCATTAGTGTTCTTTGCAATTAGCACAGAGGTCAAAGTGGGGTCTTGCATGACTCCAGTTTCATTTGTCTTTAAGACGGCTTTTTCCACCAAATCCATCAACCTGCCTCTTGCCCAGAGTCAGCAGGGATAGGCTCCAGCACATCCCCTGACCTAACCTGAAGGAATAAAGGGTATAGCAAACTAATAAGTGGATACAATTACACTTTTGATTGTTCTCTTTATATTTGGTCCTGATGACACATTAACTAAACAAACTCACCTATTTTTTGCTTAAAGTCTCTCTATCTCTCTCTCCCTCTCTCTCTCTCTCATACATACACAACACAACACAACACACACACACACACACACACACACACACACACACACACACGTGCGCACACACTCTCAATCTCTCTCTCTCCCCACTTGCTTTCTCATACCTCCCTCACTCAGACACTCACACTTTCTCTTTCAGCGTTGCCGTGTCTTTGGAAGGTCTGCCTAGCTTTTTTGTTTTTTACACACTGGCTGCATGCGAGGAGAGGACGTCCGTGCTGAGGTAAGAAGGTGACTGATACACCTTTCTTCTTTCCATTCACCATCCTAATACTGCAGTAGAACTTGGAAGCGACAGAGTGCTTGTTTTTCCCCCCAATGGTGTGTGTGTGTGTGTGGTACGTCCGTGTGCAGATGTTTGATCTCACCTGGGCTTTCAGCTCACAAGATGCTTTGTCAAGTGTTTCCGTGCTTGTGTCAAACGGTGACGCCAATTATGCACACTATTATTCTGTGTCTACATTAACATGCATGCTCAATTTGTGTTTGTGTTTTGTGTGTCAGGAAGTCTAAATTAAGGCTGTAGTTCGTGGGACTTTGTGTTTACCAACTGGTTCTCAGAAGTTGGAGAGACCACCGACTGATGTTAGAGATGTGTATGTGTGTCAATGTGGTTTGGTACCATCCAGGACATACTTGAGATAGAAACTCACTTATCAGTCTCTTCTTTTTGGACGATTTAGTATAGAGAAAAGGGTTAAAGTACCCCTCACTACTTCCAAATCTAGAGTGTGTAACTTACTCATTGCAGTAAACATCCATCAGGTCAGGTTCCAGGATGGTGCTTTTTATTTTAGAACAGTATTTCACTTTTACAAATCATGGGATTGGTAATAATCTGTTCCAGAGTCAAGCTGTCACCATAAACACTCTATAATTTTCAACAATTTTAGTAAGTATGAGGTCTCACAATAGTTTATTCAATACTTGTTTGCCCAAATCTTACCGTGATGCTGGAATGTAGACCCTTTAAAAGTGCTTTTACTTTGGGGTAATATGCTGTTGTGTGTCTGTTAGAGGTGGGAATCTTTGGGTTCCAAAGATTCGATCCCATAAAAACAATTTTTTTTGGTAAAAAAAAATCAGGGATTTAATTTTGGGCCATTTCGCCTAGGTTAGAAAAGCTCCTTCTGGTTGCATTACGATGACCTAAAAACATATTCTAAAAAATTGATACAAAAAGGTATTATTCTTTAAAACTTTTGAAAATCATGTATTATATAGAATTGGGATAAATAATAATCGTGATTCGAATTGTAATCGATTTGTTTGTGCACCCCTAGTGTCTGTAGCTGTAATGCTAATAAGATGCAACAATATGAACATCTCATATCACGGTCAGTGTGACCAAAATTGTCACGTTTATCATTATCACAGTATTGTTGAATGTTTTTAAACAGTTCTTATATTGTACACACACACTGAAAACTTAACAGTTTCATTTAAAAAAGTATATTAAATAGACAAGGGATGTAACGATAAATTGTATTAATGATACCCGAGAGGGACAAGCGGTAAACAATGGATGGATGGATGGATATCAGTAGTAAAACTTCCGACAGTTAGTATTACCGTTTTAAATTAAAATGACCAAAAAAAAACTTATATCTGCACATTCCTGACAGACTGGCTGGTTCTCCGTCACTAGCTAAAATGCTAACATGGAAACGAAAGATTATCGTCTTTCCCCATTAAAAAAACATTCTCCAATCTCAACGTATATAAAACGCATCACTGTCTGAGCAACCAAGCTATTCAACTGTGCACATTGAACCCACAAGATAAGTGATCATTTTAAACTCAGAGCAATACGAGACCAAGGTGTTCAAGGACTGCTGAACAGTGTAGGACCCCACAATGCCTGCCAGAAATAAGATTATATTTGTTATGCACTTTTCACTTTAATAAATCTTAAAGTGCTCCAGTACAAACCAATATTTAAAACAACTAAAGCTTAGCTATTAATAGCAACCTGAAAAAAACAACTTTTCTTACCTATTGGTCCCTGCTTTAGGTGTATTTGGGATCTGAATAAATCCCCAACATTTGAAATCAAACTATGAAGGCATGACAGAGATATTTATAAAACAATCTTGCCTTCCTTTATACTTCCTCTAAACGAGCCGTTTGGAAGTTGCACAATTCAACGTTTTTCCAATATTCTAATATCTCCATATATGGTAAAGTTTTACCTGAAGAGCGTTGCGCGAGTCTGCCATTGTAGCCCGACGTCGTAGTCAATACATTCCATATTTATCTCTATCCTCTCGTTGTGGGGCAGACTGGCTCGTACATGCACATGCATGCTCGGCTATTGCCATTTCTAATGTAAAGTAGCGTACACTTTGAACTTATATCTGTCAGTAGACTCGCTAAACGCTATGACAAAGATGACTGCGAGAAGATGCAGTCGAAGTGGAGGCACAGAAATAAGACCCGCCCACAAAACGGCGCATCCCGAATAGACAGCCAGAAAACGGTCTGCCAAACATAATCAATGCAACATTTAGACTAAAGAACCACCATTACATGTTTTGTAGACCAATAGGAAGTGTTTTAAACGTAGAAAAAATTCATTTGACCCATTTTAAAAAAGATCAAATACTAAGACAAAACATGCAGAATAGTGGGTTTTCAAACAGTATTTCTATTTCAGTTTATAAAAAGAAAAATAACTTAAGTACTTTGTGCGCACATTCAGTAATACCGCGATAATAATAACCGTGATTATTTCGGTCACGATAACCGTGATATGTAATTTTCATATTGTTACATCCCTAAATAAACACATAATACACTTGCTCGGTAAAAAAAACAATATTTTTGACTCTTTAAATATGTTCATCTTCTTCTGTTTTCATTTGTAAAGGTTTTAGACAAGGGTTGCTCGTCCGGTTTGTGCGATGTCATGTGGGTTTACTTCCTGTTGTAAAAACTCTGTCATATTCCTCTGAGTATTGATGATCAATCTGTGCTTAGTTGCTCAGACAGTAATGTATTCCTGTAAGTTTAGATTGGGGTATGTCGTATCTTAATAGGGAAATACGTTAATGTCTCTTGTTTTCATGTTAGCACCGTTTTAAATTAAAATGACCAAAAAAAACTGATAACTGCACATTCCTTACAGACTGGCTGGTTCTCCGTCACTAGCTTAAATGCTAACATGGAAACAAAAGATTATCGTCTTTCCCCATTAAAAAAACATTCTCCAATCTCAACGTATATAAAACGCATCACTGGCTAGCTAGCCATCTTATAGTGTGCTAGCTTGCTTTTACATAAATATGCGTTATCAGTGGTCCTGAGTTAATCAAAGTGCGGTTATCAAGGTTTTCAGATAATTTTCATTTAAAACAGTAATAAACTCTTGTGCTTTATTTTGTGAATGCTCTAAAGCATTCACACATATGATTCTACACCACAAATTAATCTATCATTATAGATGACTAAAGTTAGCTAACAATAGCATGCTATAATGCTAACAATAGAATGCTAACTTTTTTGACTAATTTTGCAACTGTTTAGTAACCCTGAGTCATATAACTTGGTACTTGACTTACGCTAAATTTTTAAACAATTTTTCCGCTGTACACCTCAATCATATAACATGGTTTGTGACATATGGTAATTGTTACCATGTTATTCTTAGCATGCTAACAATAACATGTGTATTGTTAGCATGCTAACAATACACATGCAATGTTTTTTTGCTCATTTTGCGATCGTTTACCCCAGAGTCATATAGAATGGAATTGGGGGCGTTATGGTATTTTTGTTGTTGTTGTTGTTGTTTTTTTGTCATAAATAAATACAATCATGTGTGCTTACGGACTGTATCCCTGCAGACTGTATTGATCTATATTGATATATAATGTAGGAACCAGAAATATTAATAACAGAAAGAAACAACCTTTTTGTGCGAATGAGTGTAAATAGGGGAGGGAGGTTTTTTGGGTTGGTGCACTAATTGTAAGTGTATCTTGTGTTTTTTATGTTTTAATTAAAAAATAAAATATATATATATATATATTTTAATTTATTTTTTATTTATTGTGCGGCCCGGTACCAATAGATCCACGGACCGGTACTGGGCCGCGGCCCGGAGGTTGGGGACCACTGGTCTAAGGGACATTTTAGTGAGGGTTTGACGAATACAGAATTAGCCACAAAACCATCAAAAGATAATTCCACCGTATAGAATCATAATGGCGCCACATGTGTGTTTGTCACCCTCCATGAACCAGAAAGTAGTTTGCTAAGTACTACTACCAACCAGATGGGCAAAGTCACATAAAAGCAATTTCTAAAACAAGGCTACCGTAGAGGCGCCTTGGTCGAGGCCCCCCCAATGGAATTCTGAACAATGACACTATCAAGTCGTTACAATATGAACCTTTTTTCCCCCCTTCATCCTTGCGGCGCCCTCTGGAGAATGGCACCCTGGGCAACTGTCCATATGGCCCATATTTAAAAGCGCCACTGGGCTACCGTATATATGTATATTAAAAAAAAACCATCAGGGTATTCTCCTGGCGGCTGCTGGGTAAGGTTGCAGTCTTCATAAAAGATGCTACAAGAAGTGCCGCGCCGCGTGAGTCGGCTGCCTTCACAGCCGCCGGGTGAGAAATATGAAGGTTGTTCCCAAAACTGTCATCTCAAAGTGCACTCTGAGGTGATGGAACAATAATCTGCACGACGGCAAATAAAACATGATTAAATGACCAGTTTATTGCCGCGTAGACTCCTTGAAATGTCATATATTTATGAAAAGTCTCTTCTTCAGCGCTCCAAAGTCAAAAGATGACATCTTTAAACACATATTGAAGTAGCTCCCGATGAATCTTAATGTCTCGCCGCCGTTTCCCAGCCTAAAGCAATTGCAAGGCTGAGACGCTCCTGACCGAGTCACTATGGCTGCCTAGACTCTGGTACTCAACCTGGACATTTCATTTGTATGCATAAGCAGGCGGCAGGGAGCCGTGCCGGCCGCATCGATCCCACTTCAGGTGGGCTGCATGTGCCATTGCGGACGTGGAGTCACGCAGGAGTCAACTTGTGCAGAAAGCTGGGCAATAAAACGGCATCTATATATATTCCCAGCTTTTACAGTATTCATGATTTTTCAAAATATTGGAAATAGCTTCTTTCTACTCCTTTTTGGACATGTTGTAAAGAGAAATGAAAATGTGAAATACGTGATGTCATATTGAAACTGTATACATGTTCGAAATAGACTTTAACCTACCAATATGTCAGGGTTGCTCACGAGGAAACCTTACAATGTATCACATTCATAAATTCATCATAATTATCCCCTCAATTCCCCCCAAAATGGATTAACTCGCTGGAATAAAAAAGACAATATAACATACATCCATAAACATGGATGCATATGAAAAAGTGCAATATATTTATCTGTACAGTAACCTTATTTATTTATATATGCACCTTATTGCTTTTTAATCCTGCACTACCATGAGCTACTGAAACCAAATTTCGTTCTTATCTGTACTGTAAAGTTCAAATTTGAATGACAATAAAAAGGAAGTCTAAGTCTGAGTCTATAAATTCAATATTGATTAGCTTGCAAGTATATGTGAAGTAGGAAAATGCCATATATTTACCAATTTCCAGAAGATTTCCCATATTTTAGGATTGCAAATGTTGATGCTTTTCTTAGACAAGCGTAATAAAGGTGTTTGTGAAATGCCCTGATGTTATGTTGCTACTTATCCGTTTCCTAAAAGTAATGTTAAAACAACTTAGTCTTGTCCAGCTGTTTACTGACATACTGTATACTATTCATGTTTGATAAACTTTTATTGCAAATATCGGTTGTCGGCCTCCTTGACTAGTAACAATCGGCCCTGAAAAACCATATCAATCTATCTTTAAACAGTATCAACTATCAAGTTTGGTTGCGCCATCTTGTTGTCTTGCGGTTGATTCTTTGCATGGAGTGAGAAGAGAAAGTAAAAATGAGTGCTTTAGATTGGGGATGTGGTCTTTAAATGATGCAAGGCGCTCATCCCCACCAAGACCGGTAATACCTTAGCCGCGCTCACCCTTTAGAGCACAGCTCCAACTTCCTTGCACTAAATGTGCAGTAAATAGTTATTCTCGGGTTTCTCTTTTACATTTTCACACTTTGCACTATTTTGTTACACTTTATTAAACATTTCTTACATATTCTTTATTTTTGCAACTTAATTTTAAGAGCTGATTGATTAGTGTTCAATGGGATTTCAAAATTGTGACTGTTTTCCATGCTAGTGTTGATATTTCCTTTCCTTTCTGCCTTGATAGCTGAGGGGATTATATTCTAAGGTTACATTTTACATAAACATGTTTACATTTAATATATTTTCCTCTTGGTCCTTATTTTGTTTTAATCATAAGAAATATCAATAATTATGGATCTTGATACAGTTTTCAGCCATATTGCCCAGCCCTACTTGTGCATGTTGAAGGAATCAAATCCATCGACAGGCTTACAACATTAGGTGCACCTGCACATCTAATGAATTCAGTGTCAGTCAAAAGTGAGCATTAGAATATTTCATACACATATTTATACTTGATCTCATTAGATTGTGCACCTAAACTCAGTGATGCCCAAACCGCTAATGAGCGTATTGACTAAAAGTAGATGGCATGGAACTAAATACCTCACAGTCCTGGCCTGACATGCACATTTTGACACACGCCATGTGTAACTATCTGACACTGAGGAAAGTGGAGTCAGTACATTGCAAAGTCGGGCTGGGCGATATGGCGGAAAATTGTATCACGATATAAGTGTTTTATACGTAAGAAGTGTTTAATAAAGTGTAGCAAAATAGTGGAAAGTGTGAAACTGTAAACATAGAGAAACCTGACAACTATTTTCTACAGGGATAGTGCCAGGAAAGGGTGAGCACAGCTAAGGTGGTGTGGTATTTTTGGGCTTGGTGGAGACGAGTACCGTGCATCATTTATAGACCACATTGGTCTGACTACGGTGCGTTTTAAAATAAAAAAATAAAAACTGCTATACTGTCTTAAAGTGACTTTTCCATATCTATCCATCCATCCACGTATCCATCCATATAGAAAAGAAAGAAAGAAGAAAATAAGTAGTTTTTAATGCCATCAAAATGTCTAAGAAGATTTTGATGCATTAATATTAGGGATGTAATGATATCAAAATTTTATATCACGGTTATCGTGACCGAAATGATCCCGTCAATTTGTCGTGGAAATGGTATGATTTTGTGGTCTATTGTGTTTAACATGAGACCATTGAAGTGCTTGTTGGGTAATTGGGTTGTGTATAGTGATGATGACTCGATGATCAATACAGTATAACAATACAGCCAGGTACTTTGTGCTCATGAGACAAATAGTGATACTGCACATGCTGGGCCGCCCCTGGCAAAGTTGGGGTCAATTTATTTTCACATTTTCTTATTTATGTGAAACACTTTTATACTTTTTTTTTTTTACCATCAAACTCAAATGAAATAAATTGTAAATGTTTTTTTTTGCGAGAAATAGCAAATTTAACATTGTTAAAACATATTTGCAAACCTTTCAGTGACAGTTTCAACATTATATTCTTATCAGTGACAAAGCAGGAGGGGGCTAGGAATGCGTTCATATGAAGTGCCCTGTCATTCATTGATATTTTACATGCGCTTCTTCACACTAAACGGGCCCCCCACGGATCATTGGGCCCTACGGCCAGCGCGTGATCTGCGTATAGGGAGGTGTGACCTTGTGCACATGGCACCTTTTGTGTAAGTAACATTTTACTGTTATGTTCGTTAACTTGCACACGATCACTCCAGTATAAATAAAGTTGATTTGATTTGATTTGATATCGACAATATCTATCTTTTTGCACCTAAGAGGTCATCATTATTTCTACTCTTATTGTGTTTACACGCTACACATGTGTGAATCGATGCAGTAGTATGTGAGACAACTAACATGGAGCCATATACACACAATATCATTCTGCCTGACGGTACCTTACTGGATCGATGTGTCCAACAGAAATGCTATTAATTTTTTGTGCTTCTTCACAATTGCAATTTTAATGGAACTTCTTTGGACATCCAGAAATCTGGTGTGAATGACAGCAACTGATTTTAATTAGAAAAAGTTGTTGTAGGTCCACCAGATGGTGCTCTGTTGAAAAAAAACAAAACCCTTTATTATTGGAGTAATTCAATTGTGATATTGAGGTATACCACCACTGCTGGTTTTAGAGAAATGCCCTTTTTTTTTTTTTACAGAGCATCCAAAAAGTATTCAGTGCTTCACTTTTTCCACATTCTGTTATGTTCCAGACTTTTTCCAAAATGGAATACAATATTTTTTGTCCACAAAATTCTACACACAATACCCCATTATGACAATGTGAAAATATATTTTTAAACACTTTGCAAATATATTGGAAATGTAAAAATCCCATGTATATAAGTATTCACATCCTTTGCTCAAAACTTTTGTCGATGCACCTTTGGCAGCAATTACAGCCTCATGTCCTTTTGAATACGATGCCACAAGCTTGGCACACCTATCTTTGGGCGGTTTCGCCCATTCCTCTTTGCAGCACCTCTCATGCTTCATCGAATTGGGTGGGAAGCATTAGTTTTCATCCCGGATGTCTCTGTACATTGCTGCTTTTCACATTGTTGTTATGGGGTATTGTGTGTAGAATTTTGAGGACGAAAATGTATTTATTCTGTTTTGGAATAAGGCTGTAACACAGGGGTAGAGAACCTATGGCTCTCGAGCCAGATGTGGCTATTTTGATGACCGCATCTGGCTCTCAGATAAAACTTAGCTGACATTGCTTAACACGATAAGTAATTAATAATTCTGCTGGTAATCACAGTGTTAAAAATAACGTTCAAAATATAAAACATTCTCATGCATTTTAATCCATCCATCCGTTTTCTACTGAACCTGTTCAAGAAGTTGCATTAATGGTAGAAAGTATTTGATTTATTATTGGTTAGCTTCAGAATAAATATGTTATTAAAAATAACAAGAGACTTATTATACTCTAAAAATGTTGGTCTTACTTAAAAATGCACACATTTAGTTGTATTCAGTGTTAAAAAATATTATATGGCTCTCACGGAAATACATTTTAAAATATTTGGCTTTAATGGCTCTCTAAGCCAAAAAGGTTCCCGACCCCTGCTGTAACATAAGAAAAGGCGGAAAGTTCTCAGAATCCCATGCAGCCCTGACTCTTCCGGGCTACATTATACACCCCTGCTACCACCAAACCCCGCCCCCACCCCCCCTCTGTGCGTCGGTTGAGGTGGGCGGGGTTTTGTAGCGGGGGTGTATAATGTAGCCCGGAAGAGTTAGGGCTGCATGGGATTCTGGGTATTTGTTCTGTTGTGTTTATGTTGTGTTACGGTGCAGATGTTCTCCCGAAATGTGTTTGTCATTCTTGTTTGGTGTGGGTTCACAGTGTGGCGCATTATTAGTAAGAGTGTTAAAGTTTTTTATACCGCCACCGTCAGTGTAACCTGTGTGGTTGTTGACCAAGTATGCCTTGCTGTCACTTACGTGAGAAAGCAGAAGTCCCATACAACGTGTGGCTGGGCCGGCACGCTGGTTGTAGTGGGCGCTAAATGCTGTACCATCACGGCACGTTCGAGAGAATAGATTCCCTGAAATTCGTAGTCTGCCCGAAAAATCGGGAGGGTATTAAGTATGACGCTGTCAAGCGCCATTCATATAAAACTTGCGGGCCGCACTAACGTTCAATTTTCATATTAAGGTGTGGGCCGCGTGTCTGAGACCCTTGGTTTATACATAGCACAAAGCAAAAAAAAACTTTGTATGCAGTGTTATTTCATTTTAAATTTCAAAAGATTTATGTGGCTCCCATTGTTTCCTTAATTTGTGAAACTGATCAAAATGGCTCTTTGAGTGGTAAAGGTTGCCGACCCCTGGCCCAGCCCTATGTGACGTACCACATTTTAACTTATGTGCTTGTTTCGTAATAATCTAATACCGTAACCCCAGATGATTATTTGACGATAAATAATAAAGGTAACACATTGTTTTTTAATGAAAGAATGTGCAGGAGTTACTTGAAGTCACCAAATCTGGTTTCTTGTCCTATAAAGAGTTGCACACGTCTAAAAATACCATCGTCTGATTCATCCCTTCAGCAGCATCTGAGCCCTGATGTAAGAGCGTTGAAGAGCGAGAGTTGAGACGCTTGTAAAGAAGAGAGGATAACTTCACACCAGAGGAGAGGGTGGGACTGAAAAGAGATGGCTGAAGCACCGCAGCAGGGACAGCAGCAGGAAGAAGAGGAGGAGCAGCTGAGTGAGGAGCAGCTGAGCTCCTCTGGGTCTACAGATGCTGATGATGAGGTGGAAGACCTGAAAGAGGATGTCCAGACGGCCCCGACCAGACCGCTGCTGTCCATGAGGTCTATGAGCATTGTGGATCCGGATGACGACTCGCCGAACATGATCGTCTACAGAAAAGTAAGACTAATCTTTGCGTTGGATTATTGTGCTTCTGATGCCTCACAGTCGGAGACATTCAACTATTTCATACTGTATTCTGCCAAGTTGTGACAAAGATTGTCTTCTGATGTATGGGTATTATTTGGTGGAGTATTTCTATTTATACCTCAACCTACGAGGTTTTCTGTTTGTGTGGGTTTTTTTGTATGCAACTTATTGACTCTTCAGTTTGGGTACATCAACCTGCATTTGTTTTCTCAAGTGTACTTTTACCTACAACAATGTTACCTTTCATCAATTTTACCCAAAGTTACTTGGTGACCCAAAATGGTTCTCATGTCAGCTTTGATCGGGTTACCAATTCAACTATTGCACTGACCATCAACCAGGCTTTCCATTTCTGGTATGCGTTTTGCTTTTTTTTCCACTTATTTATACAGTAAGAAGGGGATTCATATGGCCCCATTCGTGGTGGTTTACCTGACACATGAAATGTGACGAATTTGGAGGGTGAACGATCCACTTACTGTCAGATGGCAGTAAAGTGTTGAATAGCTCAAAATGTGTTCTGAGGCAATTCCAACTTTGACCACAGCCTCAGTTGCTATGTAGAGTGGCGCTTTCCATCATGTTCAGCAGACTGCATTGCAAAATTATTTACCTCGTCTGATGCAAGATCCACACAAATGGGGCCGCATGAATCCCTTCCCTACTGTATATCGGATTTAAAGGACACATTTCATCCAGATGACTGATATTTCACGTACACTCCTGAAAATGAATCTGCAGTCATATCCCATATCAGTTTTTTGAGTCTGTCTGTCTGTCTGTCTGTCTGTCTGTCTGTCTGTCTGTCTGTCTGTCTGTCTGTCTGTCTGTCAGTCAACCCTTTTTTTTTTTAACAACAACAGAATTACATCAACAGATACAATATATACATTGTATTTTAAAATAATTAGTAAATAGTAACCACTGCTTAAGTAGTCGCCCTTTCATCGCAATGCTCGCGCAGCCACACCCCGCTCCCGTTTTCTCCCTCCTGCAGTGCTGGTCGCTCGTGCAGTATGTTTCTTCTGCTTACCTGTCAAAACTTCTGGTTTTTTTGGCTGTGAAATCCAGTTTTTGTCCTTCATTCCCGTCGTCTTCCCGGTCCCATTTGGTTTCTTTCCACTACTGTAGTGATGGAGTCGTTTAACAAGCCTCCGTCCGTGACGCTCGGAGTGTGGGCTCACTAATTGAGCGCCACAAGTTTCATGTTCTGTGATTCAATCAAATAACCGAGCGACAGAGATGGATGGACAAGAAGATGACAGAAGAAAAGATATCTCTGCCAAAAATCAAAATTTTGTGTAAATATTTTGACAAAGACATTATTTTAGTAAAGAAGAACAGGCAGCAGCTCACACATTCTCATACTTTCTGTAACATCCAGGAGAAAATGTCAGCCAGCTTATAAAAAATATGTCTCACCTATAAGCTACGTGAAGGGGTTCTGTATTGTTTTTAATTCACATATTTGCAATATTTCACGGGGAAACCTTACAATGTGTTAAATCCATAAACTGCCATCAAATTGTATAAATAACATTCAGTAATTCAGTAAGAAATCCTATATTTTTACCAATTTTCCCAGAATTTTTTTAAATTCAAATTATGCTCCCCTTAGACACATTTAGTAAAGATGTTTTTTTGGTGCTAAATGATTCACAACATTAGCTTCGCGTAAAACTAAAAATATTGTTTAAAAACAACTTAAAACCTTATCCAGCTGTTTAGTGAATACTATTCATGTTTAAATAACGTTTACAGCAAATTAATATCGGCTCCAAATATTGGTTATCAGCCTCCTTGACTACTAATAATCGGTATTGGTATCGGCCCTGGAAAAAACATATTGGTCGATCTCTGCTTGTAGCGCCCCCTTTCTATCGCCAGACTCGATATGCCGACCCTTCTTGGTGTGACGTCATCTACAGCAGTGTTTTTCAACCTTTTTTGAGCCAAGGCAACATTTTCTGCGTTGAAAAAATGCGGAGACACACCACTAGCAGAAATAATTAAAAAACGAAACTCAGTTGACAGTAAAAAGTCGTTGTCACGATTGTTGGATATGACTTTTAAACCATAACCAAGCTTGCATCACTATAGCTCTTGTCTCAAAGTAGGTGTGCTGTCACCACCTGTCACATCACACCCTGACTTATTTGGACTTTTTTGCTGTTTTCCTGTGTGTAGTGTTTTAGTTCTTCTCTTGCGCTTCTATTTTGGTGGCTTTTTCTCTTTTTTTTGGTATTTTCCTGTAGCAGTTTCATGTCTTCCTTTTGAGCGATATTTCCCGCATCTACTTTGTTTTAGCAATCAAGAATATTTCAGTTGTTTTTATCCTTCTTTGTGTGGACATTGTTGATTGTCATGTCATGTTCAGATGTACATTGTGGACGCCGTCTTTGCTCCACAGTAAGTCTTTGCGGTCGTCCAGCATTCTGTTTTTGTTTACTTTTGTAGCCAGTTCAGTTTTAGTTTCGTTCTGCATAGCCTTCCCTAAGCTCCAATGGCTTTTCTTAGGGGCACTCACCTTTTGTTTATTTTTGGTTTAAGCATTAGATACCTTTTTACCTGCACGCTGCCTCCCGCTGTTTCCAACATCTACAAAGCAATTGGCTACCGGCTGCCACCTACTGATATGGAAGAGTATTACAAGGTTACTCTGTCGAGCTCTAGACAACACTGACACTCAACAACAACAACACATCATTTGCAGATTATAATTACTGGTTTGCAAAAAATATTTTTTACCCCAAATAGATGAAATTAGATCATCTCCCACGACACACCAGACTGTATCTCACAGCACACTAGTGTGCCGCGGCACAGTGGTTGAAAAACACTGATCTACAGAACTGGAGCCTATTTCCCCACATAGACAGTGTGGATAAAGGCATATAAAACTATTATTTTCATAACTGAATTGCATGCTTTTGTCGCCCTGGTCCATGGTCACTTCAAAACTGATACAGTTAACATTATGAGCAAAAAATAAATAGTAAGGAATGGCCATTTCTTCTTCCTTAGACACCATAGGCTTTGTTTCATCATGCTCTTTAAGTATTTCCTCAAGCATTTTGAGGAAAACATCAGTAGAAGAGGACTAAATATAGGATACTAGCGGCTTACCATCTTTATCTCGTTATTGAGCGCCGGCTCTGCTTTTCTTTCTTTGTTTTTCCCGCAGGTTCTGACTTGGTCTTTCTGCCCTGGAGGGTTCTCCTGATTTTTGAGATTTATATTTACCAGCCAAAACTTGGGGGGGGGGGGGGGGGGGGGGAGAAAAAAACAACCTTATTTTCCTAAGTCAGAATCAATGAAGTGATTCCTTTTATAATCTGCACGGATATATTGTGATTCCAGATAAAAAATGTGATGCAGGTGAGCTCACATTTTGGAGCTACAAATGTGAGTTCCAAAATATGCCTAACAACAAGCCTAAAATCACTGCTTTGTCCTTTTTGGGGGAATTTTACCTTGTCAGGTCCAGAAATATGCAATAGGTGCCAATGTTGTCAGCATTAGAGGGGCCCTTTAAGCAATATATTATTGAATCTTAAATGTGTTTTCTAGATAGTGCTTGTAATATCTGGGTTCCCTCTTAATGTAATTGATCGTGGCGGTGCGCCACCACAAAATTATATCCGCCACACCTTAAAAAGAAGGTGTTTACATGAAAACAATTTAAAGTAATATATAATGTAGTGTAGAATAAGTCAAACAAAGTCCAATGCCATTTTAACTTTTATTGCCAATCTTATGCTAACAACCGGGCCCAGTTACAACACATATTCCGTCTCGTGCACACACTTCCGTCTCCGTGCTTCCCTCCAAGACACAAAACAACACTTCCTCATTCTCGGCAAATCCCCTTCCAGGCACGGACGGTGTGTTCACGATCATGGGAACAATGAGCATCAAATCAAAACCACACAAACATAAAACATTATCACCAGCATGTCGTTACAGTATGAATGGATATACAGTATATAGCCTATACAGTGTTTCCCCCAGAAAATGTGTTAGTTAATGTGGTGTCTCTCCAGGGGGAAGAGGGTGGGTGGGTGTAAGGAACAGCGTAACTCGGCCTGTCGCCATCACGTCTCCATCTCATCGCTGCCACCACAGCCTGGGGGGGGGGGCAATAGACTACAAACTGTGGTAACGTAGGCCGGCTTCGTCGCGTGAGGAAGTCTACAATGTTTAGTTGTTTTCCGCTCCATATGCTGAATGCCGATATACTATATACCGTATTTTTCGGCGTATAAGTCGCACCGGAGTATAAGTCGCACCTGCCGAAAATGCATAATCAATAAGGAAAAAAACATATATAAATCGCACTGGAGCCCGGCCAAACTATGAAAAAAAACTGCGACTTATATTCCGAAAAATACGGTATATCTCGATATTTTTTCCGTAAAGTAAAAACAATACACAAAACAGTCCTAGTTACCTGAGATACTAAGTATGTAATTATTATGACTTAGTAAGTCAATATGTTGACTTACTAATTTACTAAATCAAAATAACCACAAAATAATGACTTACTAAGTCAAAATATTGACTTAAGTCAAATTAATGACTTACTCTAAGTAAGCGTTTGCAATAAGCGTTTGAAAAAAAGAGTTAAAAGTGGGGCCACATGCTGACATATGCTCAACTCATCATGCTTAATTTATTACAGCATTTGGGAAGCCTTTAGTTGATCTTTATTATGTAAATGTTATATTTTTATCAACATGTGATAGCAGGGACCCTGCCATTCAAAACTAGGCTGCTACATTACTAATGATTAATGTAACTATAGCTGAAAAAAAATAATAGTACAATAGCAATAGGAGAGACTATTCATCCCTGAACACCATGGAGTTCATGTAGGCTTTATGATGCAGTTACATTATATCAACTGTCAGAGACAGCTTCAGGAAACTCTTCATTTGACATAGTGTTGTTTTTTGCTGCTTCAACACAGCTCAATCAACACAGAAAAAGGTAAAGTGAAATAACTTAGTTGTTAACTGTATTTCAATAATGCTTGTCTTTCTCTCAGACAGACAGGGCTTTTCTGTCCGTAACACACACACACACACACACAATCACGCACACACACCGCAAAATTAGCTAACGTTACGCTAAAATCTAATTAGCCTTCACCTCAAGGACTGCGAGCGAGCTGAGCTGCCGCTTATGTTTCTAGAACGTCAACGGGCTCATAGTGATGTTACTAGTAGTTGACTGGGAGGTGTTTATTATAATTTGGGCACAGTCCGCTGCCTTATGCTCACCTGCTAAACATTTTTCTGCTAACCCCATCACAGGAGCACTGACTCCATGCGCTCTGAATACGCACTGCTGATTGGCTGTTACATGTGCTCTGAATACGCACTGCTGATTGGCTGTTACATGCGCTCTGAATACGCACTGCTGATTGGTTGTTACCGCTCTGCGTGTAACCAATCAGATGGTTCTGCGGGTGGGACAATGCTGGGTGCTGCAGAGACATACTGACAGAAGCAGAGGCAGAATTAAGCGGAGCAGCTTGTTAAGACACTAGTTTAGGCGGTGGCTCTTTGTTGTCAAGGCGGCCGGTTTAGCAACAAAGCGCTGCGGGAAACCCTGCTATAATTTGCGCACTCTCGACTAGTGATGCACCGAAAATTTGACTGCCAAAAAAAGACTTTAACCTTGGAAACAGGATGTTGTGAATGCAATGTGGACATATTTTAATATATCCCAGATATACTTGCGGGCAGCCATCTACAAAATGTGAAGATATTAAGGACAAGGACAGTGGCGGTCTTAAAGGTGAGAAAGTCCAAATGGAGCAGCAGCGCAAAGCGAGTGTGACATCATGCTCGCTGCAGCTCACCTCTTTCGTTGCGGACATCCAGCGACAGAACTCTGTAAACACAAGTACAGTCTATAACACCACCAGAAAAAGATGCAAGATTTGTTACTAGTCGTTTTTAATAAAGGAAAAGTCTCTAGACGCTTGAAAAAATTCTCAGCAAAGTACATTGTACAATAAGCAGCAGCAATTAAGAAATGGTGCAAAACAGTGTAAAATATGTTAATAGTAATTAAAGTTTTGCTTTTAAATGCGTGTAAACATTTTTGAGCTAATTATACAATGACGTCATGGTGACCACGCCCACAACATACCTCTGCCATTACAGGTGTCTTGGCAATCTCATAAAAAAATAGATGAATAGCAAAAAAAGTCCTTGTCTTTTTAGGTGGGTGGTACTAAGGAAAAAGGTGTATCCCATTGGGTTGACTCATTGTATCCCATTGGGTTGAATTTTTATTTGCCCTGATGTGGGATCAGAGCCGAGGATGTCGTTGTAGCTTGTGCAGCCCTTTGAGACACTAATGATTTAGGGCTATATAAATAAACTTTGATTGATTGAAAATCTCACCCCTTGAAACAAAGGGGCCAAGACGCATTGGTGGTAAACATGCCCTGAGAAAGGAGACGCCACTCGCTAGGTCATCGCCCCAAGTCACTTTGTGGCGGTGACATAGGCAGTAACATACTACACTAAGATGTACTATGTTACATCAGTTATTATACAGAACGTCACTGTTGGAGCTATGTAGTTTTTGTAGTATTCCGTTTAGTTAGTACCTGGATTTATTCATTCTAAATTATTTTAGTTTTATTAGGTTTGTCATTTTGATATCTGTTAAGTTTGGGTGTTTTCTCCTTTTATGGTTTGTTTTTGGGTTTTTTGTTCATTTGGGCACTTTAGAGAAGTTATATTAAGGCGGTTGTTAAGGGACCAGCATGCACCTGGGTGGGCAAAGTTTTTTTTTTTTTTTTTTTTTTACTGGAGTATGAAAGGCACATCGATTTGTTCATTGCCTGCTTGTTTCTAGTTAATTAAACCACATCTTTGTTTTAACTAGATATTGGTTTGGGCATTGTTTTTCCCATCCGCGTATACTACAACCCATTGTGCAGCAGTTTATTTTTAGGGTGAACAGTTTGATTTAGAATAAACCTTTTTGACAAACAGTTACTACTGTTCCAGTACAGCTGCAACACGCTCCCATAAGCACACAGGGTTGGTCTTTTATTGTATTTTAGAGATGTCATTTACTAAAGGTAAACATGGTAGGCTATAGGCTACTAGGAGCTAGCAGCTACTCAACAGCTAAGCACACAATAGCACACAAGCTAGACTTATAGTTTTTCAGTTGAAAACAGCACATTTGTCAATATGAACAAATATCCAATAATTATTGTTGTTGCATATTACGTGCACATACAATGTCTCCAAGGCAGAAGCGTATTAGAAAGTATTCAGTAACAAATGTGTCCGCACCATTCAACTTACTGCACCATGAGTTTTGATGAATTATTGCAGCCACTAGGTGTTGCAAAAAAAATAATAAAAAAATAGCTTAAAGACCATTCCAGACAATTATAGATAGTTTAGTGTTTTTCATACCTCTGGCTAATTTCACTTAAATGATGCTGAGTTCCAAGCAGGGAGGTAATGGGTCCCATTTTTATAGTCTTTGGTATGACTCGGCCGGGGTTTGAACTCACAACCTACCGATCTCAGGGCGGACACTCTAATCACTAGGCCACTGAGTAGGTGAAGTCATTTTCCTGAACTTTTAAACCGTGGCAAAATTTACGTTGAGTAGCAAATGATTGAACACTTGATATAAAACACAAGTGTCCTTACTCTGAAATAATGGTTTGAATTACTTACATGTATGTGCTTTTTGTTCAGCGTTCTTTTTTTATAACACATGGTTGCAAGCGTGGTTGGTAGGGTGCTGGGGAAAATCGGAATCCCGATGATAATGTTTTTATGGTTTTAAATCGATTTAAATACATTTGAGAAAATACTGTATTATCCGGACTTTAAGCTGCACCAGTATATAAGCCACAACCACTAAATTAAAATAGATAAATAAATGAAACATTTTATATATTAGGTGCTCCGGACTATAAGGCGTTGTGAAATTAGATTTACTTCAAAGGTTTTGTAAATGTTTACTTGCATATCTTAATTGTTTCCAAACGGTGCCTGTAACACAGCAGTAAAACAAAAAAGTAATTGTCTTTATTCGTCCTTTATGAGATGAATAATATTTTCTCCTTTTTAATGAGGTTCAAGATGTTTATCAGGATTTTTCTTCCTTGTACTTTGTAAACACTTTGAGTTTGAACACTTAAAGTAGATAATTTTAGTGCATTGTTTGATTTATTTGATTAATCCATTTCCTAATTTAGCCATTATCGAAGAAAAGTCAATAGATTAGCCTCATCTTTGTATAAACCGCAAGGTTCAAAAGTTGGGGGGGATAGGGGAAGTAGCGGCTTATAGTCTGGGAAATACGGTTATCGCTTTTTACAGAGTATTTTTTTTGGCCATCTCTGCACTTATTCGCTGTGCTTTTTATATGTCATGCGTCAAAAGTAACCTGTAACTTGTTTTAAAAAGGTTTTATCATGAATTAAATACCAAATATAAGAGAGGGTAGAAAAGCTCTTTAATAAACAGACATGACACGAAACTAAAGTAATTTCAAATTGCAACTTTCTGGCTTAAAGAGACACTAAAATAAATCAAGAAAGTAAATTGTGGTAGTCAGTAACAGTTCCCTTTTTAGATCAAGCGGAGTGAAAAAAATAATGGAATTACTCAATTCTTCACAATTCATACTTTATACCACCTGTGGCTTTTATAACAATGACAACAGTATTCTTCCTCAATCTTGCTCCAACTTTCTCTGATTGCTGTTGTCAGGTCAGCTTTGCAGCTTGGAGTCTTGTCATGAACGATTTTCTTCAATTCCCACCACACATTTTCATTTGAATTGAGATCCGGACTATTTGCAGGCCATGACATTGACCTTATGTATTTTTTTTCAAGGAAAGTTTTTAAAGTTTTGGCACTATTCCAAGTTGCATTGTCATCTTGAAAATGTCGTCATCCCCAAACATAATTTCAATTATTGGAATAAGAAAAATGTCCAAAATGTCAAAGTAAACTTGTGCATGCATTGAAGATGCAATGGCAGCCATCTCCCCAATGCCATTACCTGCCGTGCAGCCCCATATCGTCAATGACTGTGGAAATTAGGGATGTCCCGATCCAGGTTTTTGCACTTCCGATACCGATATTGGTTTTGCACTTCCGATCCGATACCAATACTGACCGATACCGATACTGACCGATACGGGCCTATCCGAGCATGTATTAAAGTTTAAAGTTATTTAGCCTACTTAGTTGTCACAATCATGTTGAAAAGGGTTTTAGTACTCTTGATAACAACTAGCCAGCTGAATTAGGTGAGTTTGAATAATACACAATGGTTGGTAACAAGAAACTGACATGTTTATTCAAGGATAAACACAAAATAGACAAAATGATACATGACAAACAGAAATGGCATCATTGAACTAGGGCTGGGCGATATGGCCTTTTTTTAATATTGCGATATTTTAAGGCCATATTGCGATACACGATATATATCTCCATATTTTGCCTTAGCCTTGAATGAACACTTGATGCATATAATCACAGCAGTATGATGATTCTATGTGTCTACATTAAAACATTCTTCTTCATACTGCATTAATATATGCTACTTTTAAACTTTCATGCAGAGAAGGAAATCACAACTAAAAAATCACTATTTTTTTCATACGGTGTTTATCTGGAAATGTTTGCCTGGACATTTTGATGGTGTGGACGTGTGGCACCGAGTGGAGATAAGCGTCTCGACAGACGTTACAATAGTTGAACAATGATGACGAAAACCGTTTTCTCTGTCGTGTCCGTGTGTCGAAAATTGTTATGCGCTTATTTTTTTATTTGATTTTGTGCGTGGCATAGATTTGCCGTGCGCAGAGGACGTTTGAGCAGTGCGCAATTTATGGCGTCACATTAATGCCAAAAATCCAAGCGCATAAAAACTGTTATCGCGCGCTGATTCTCCACTTCGTGCGCGCGCGACACCCTTTTGCGTGCGCGTGGTGCCTTTTTGCGCGCGCGCGGTGCCTTTCTGCGCGCGCGCCGTCTCGGTCTGTGCGCTCTCTGTGTACTCCTGGCATCTCTCCTCGCGCTGTCATGTTTCTTTTTGGCACCTTGGGGGCGGGTATGCTTAGACGGCCCCTCCTTTCTGATTGGCTCTGAGCATTTTTCATATGACCAATCATTTTCCAGCGTAGCAACTTTGTAGCCATCTTACCTCGGACAGCTAGCCTCAATCATTACATTGATGTCAATGGTACATGTACTAATTACATTACCATAACTTGGTTGATTTTCGACCAATTTACAAACGGTTTGCCTTGTTACAAATCTTATTACATGTAGATATGACATAGGATGCTGTAAAAAGACTTAATTGTGCAACATAGTTGTGTAGGGTCAGTGTTAGTCAGTTCTCTGATTATTTTAAACTGTTTCAGAATACTTTATTAAAAGGCTATTTTTAACATTTTAAAAACAAAATTCAAATATTTCATTACTTTTATGGCTGAATCAAAAGAAATTCCATAAATTAGAAAACAAATGTTCAAGAAGAAGTGAAATTATAAAATAATGTTATGGTTGGATGTTATTGCTGGTGGACCAGTTCTGGCTGAAAGATGTGATTATGGTGTTTGTTGTCTTATTATTTATTTGGGTCACATTTTGTATTACCCTGTATTGTGTTTATGTGGTATGAAATAACCTTCATCAGCGCGCGACAATTTTTTATCCACTTCTTCCTCCGTAAATCTTGATACATATTGACGATGACCCGCCCTGCTATACTTCTGATTGGCTCTGAGCATTTTTCCCCTGACCAATCAGAAAGAAGGGGCCGTCTAAGCATACCCGCCCCCAAAGTGCCAAAACGAAACATGACAGCGCACAGACCGAGACAGCGCGCGCGCAAAAGGGTGTCGCGCGCGCGCACGAAGTGGAGTATCAGCGCGCGATAACAGTTTTTATGCGCTCGGATTTTTGGCACTAATGTGACGCCATAGCAATTGCACAGGCGCGCACGGCTGCGCTAGCATCACAGCTAACGTTAGCCATGCTGCTACCTCTCTGCTGGGAGAGGGCGTATACGTATGTGACGTATGACGTGACGTGTGTCGTGACAGTATGTGACTTGTGTAAGAAGGTGCGCTTGCTGTCTGTGAGAAGGAGACACAGGAAAGAGTGAGAAGAGCCTGTCGTGTAATGCCAGCAGCTAAAAGCAACTGCGTGAGACTCCACAGACGTGTGGATGTGTTGAAGGTGTGCTGGAAAATGCGGAACGGAAAATAAGGAGCAGCAGAAAAGTGGAATGTATTATTTAAATCGGTGCGTTGGAAAACACGGACCGGTGTTTTTTTAAAACTGGATCTGGATCGGCATTTTCCCATGCTTTGCCGATACGCATTTTTTTGCAAATATCGGCATCCGATCCAAACATCGGATCGGGACATCCCTAGTGGAAATGTGCATGTTTTCTTCAGGCGGTCGTCTTTATAAATCTCATTGGAACAACACCAAACAAAAGTTCCAGTGCATATTCGCGATTCATCCCTGAATATAACTTTCATCCAATAATCCTTAGTCTATTATTCATTTTCCTTAGCCCATTGTACTCTTGTTTTTCTCTGTTTAGTTGTTCATGACGGCTTTCATTTAGCTTTTCTGCATTTAAATCAATTTCCTTTAGGCGCTTTCTTACATGTTGGTCACAGACGGTGACTCCAGTTTCCGTCCGTTTGTTCATTTTGTTTTTGTTCTTCATTTTCTGTTGTTAAGACATATTGCTTGAAGTTTTCTGTCTTGACGCTTTGATGTCTTCCTTGGTCTACCAGTGTGCTAGCCTTTTACAACCTTCCTATGTTGTTTGTACTTGGTCCAGATTTTACATACAGCTGACTGTGAACAATCAACCTCTTTTGCAACATTGCGTGATGATTTACCTTCTTGAAGAAGTTTGATAATCCTCTCCTTTGTTTCAATTGACATCTCTCGTGTTTGAGCCATGATTCATGTCAATCCACCTGGTGCAACAGCTCTCCAATATGTGAACATGATTTTTCAACGGCAGACAATCAAATTTAATCTGATGCAGGTGTTCGCTTTGGAAATGAAATTTTACAGGGTGATTCTATAGTTTCTTAACTCAGAATTGAGTGATTTCATATTGTTTTTACTCTGGTTGATTTAACAATGAAACTGTTACTAACCAACACAATTTATAGTCTTAATTTCAGAAAGTTGCAATTTGAAATGACTAGCATTGTGTCATATCTCTAAGCAGCTTTTTTTTTCTGTAAACAACTGAAAGAACACCCATTTTCAGCAGGGGTTGTATTATCAATACACAGTTACACCAGAGAACAGTATATAAATTACATACCATTCTACTGTATTAAAACACTTAATTTCCAGCTTTCAGAAGTCATTTTCCAGCACAAATGTATGACAATAAAGAGGGACAAACTACAATAACATATTTTTTCGTTATAAATATGTTCTCCTGGAGGCTGTTTTGTGGTTTTGTGTCAACAGGTCTCTGAAGTTGCAACACCACGCTGTAAAAATGTCAATTATTCAACAAAGCACTCTGTTAAAACGCTCTGTAATCATTGCAGCCTTTATTCTGATTGAAAAGTTTACTGCCACTTCCTGCAGATTAGAATTGCTTAAGGCTATTTTCCCTCTGTTCTCCACATGCCCCAATGATGAAAATATGTTTCAAACTGTGTTTTTACCCTCTGACAATCACCTTCTAATCCCCTTGCAATGCTTTGTGTTGTGTGTGTGCGTATTAACAAGAAAACGTGCGCAGTTTCTGCCTACTGAGGAAGCAGTTAGACTTATGGTCATTACATTACCGGTGGTATTTTCTCGCTAAAACGGAGGACGGCGAACATGGCGTGCATCACATTTCATCGAGCACGACTGCGGGTGCTGTCTGTCATGTCCGTGCGTTCATTCACAGGCCGGCGGTACTTTAAGCGGTGGCAAGATTGCTTTTGGAATAGAATCATCTCTTCCTGTTGTCCCCCTGTGTGGCTCTCAATTGCATTGTGCTCACATTAGGTCCCATCTTAGAGGTATGGCGCTGCACCGTCCTCAATGAGGTGAGCGGTCTGGCGAAAAACCTCTGGATAAGATAGATGGGCTTCAAGTTTGACAACTCTGCTTCATTGAAAGCCATTTTCCTAACATTAGCATCAAAACCATTGTTGCTGTGTGTTTGCCAACTGCTGCACCTCTCCTGGTTACTGGTGTGTGTGTGTGAGTGACAGGCAGAAAAGCTTTGAATCGCTTCAGGAGAAGATGACACGTGTTGGTTTGCATGCATAAATCTTTAGAATAGGGCAAGCTTTCTTTATAAGGAAAACAATACTTTGTCAATATGGTACTTTGCATCAACTTGAGACAAAAACTGGACCTAATCCTCCCTCAAAACTGACCTCATAAATTATAGTTACTGAGAAGTTCTATGCCAGCAGAACCTCTAAGGGTGAATGGTGTTAAGGAATATCACTCAAAATGTTATGGAAAGATATGACAAGTGTGTACCGGGGGTACCAGTGATGACAAAGATGCTGATAAGCCTGAGCCGTGGAAAACCAAATGCATTGTTATACCTCTATGTACTAATAAGCACTGTTTTGAATAGGGGAAAAACTGACAATAGGGATGCAACAATTTTGATTGTATGATTACAGTATGAGTACTCATCAGTTATTATGCATTGATTAATTTCACAACAATAAATGGAGAAAATCACTGACATTCCTTAAAATAGTTTTGTCATTTATTACTTTTGGGAATAACAGGACTCAAATATAATAAATATACTGCAAACAAAGTATTAATTATAAAGAAATAATTATCGTATCAATAATATAAGAGATTTTGAAGTTATTCATTACCATCGGAACGTAATCAAATATAACACTACAAAATAACAAATGTAATCAAAGTATTATTAATAAATCAATGAACAAATTATATTAATAGCAGACTTATAAACTCAAATGTTATTGTCATCAACTGTCATTCATGCCTAATCATTGTTAATACAATCTATTTTATGCTGAGTTCATCACTAGAATGCACACAATTAGAGCTTATGGTATAGTGCAGTTATTCTACAAACTTCTGATGTTATGTTGGTGTTTTACACTTTGTTTTTCATCACAATCCCTATAGTTTATTCAACACAGACAGGAAGCGCGTTAAATGCTCACTGAATGACGGGAGTACCTGTTTGTTTTACGCCAAACTGACTCAACGCTAAGCTACTGATTGTGACATCGTGGACAGCAAGTAACTTGCCACTACCATCATTTAACTCGATTATGTTTTACCTTACTTGTAAATCTGCACCATATTGGGCGTATTAGACCCTTTTTTGGAAGGTTTTGCGTCTTCAATGATTCCCTGGTCATCTTTTAAGTACTCCAAATGTTCGCACCCAGCCGACTTCAGCTTTTTTGGAGGCGGAACATTTCCCTGTTTTGTCCTGCTGCCATTTTTAAGCTAATGTAGCATGCTAGCGTGTCTCTTAGGAAGCGCGTGCACCTCTCGGGTTCTTTGCAGAGGTGTGGACTCAAGTCACATGACTTGGACTCGAGTCATGAATTTGATGACTTTAGACTCGACTTGATAAAATGTAAAGAGACTTGCAACTCGACTTAGACCTTAACATCAATAACTTGTGACTTCACTTGGACTTGAGCCTTTTGACTTGACAAGACTTGCTACTTTCCCCAAAACCCAAAGATTAAAAAGTTATTCAGGAGCGCTCCGTATCTTTCATTGTGTACGTGTGTGTCTGTCAGCGTGTGTGCTGCCTGTCAGTACAACATCCAATCAAATTACAGGACAACCAACGAAGAAGAGCTGTCAAACAACGCGCCAGTGAGGAAAACTTATGCCAAAGATGGTTTCGTTCGGGTATTAAAACTACGAGTTGGTCAACAAAAAACGAATTGGATTATGCAAAACATGCGGTTCGAAGATTACAGACGGAGACGCAACAACTTCCAACTTCGTTCGACATTTGAAGTTGCACAAAGAACGGTAAGTTTTGAATGTAAGCTAACGTTTATTGGCTAAGTAGTGTAACTTTTATTTGCTGTGTAGTTCAATCAGTGAGGCTGTAAACTCACTGCTAACGTTATAACCATAGACATCTTATAAGTAGACGCAGCATCAACCGCTACTGGCGCTGACGAGATGCGGGGCCGCCATCTTGGAGTGGTGATCCGCTCCATAGACATCTTATAAGTAGACGCAGCATTGGCTGCTGTGACGCGAGAAATTCGTCCGCCATCTTGAAGTGGTGATGAGGAGCCGGCGAGCAGCCTAAACTGACCGTTGACAGGTAGAAAACAAAGATGCTGGGCTGATGTTCAGCGTTTTCCTGCTCAAATGAGCGGACTGTTGAAAATAGGAATCGGGGGATTACTTTTCACAAGTAAGATTTGACATTAACGTACTATTGGTTGTATTTTGCGAAAATAATATTACCACAGAGTTGAGGAGGAGCAAAGATCTTCAATATTTGTATGTGAAAATCACAAAGAAATCTTCTGGGGGAGGATGACCCCCCTACATATTTTAGCCACCTACAAAAAGACAAACATAGTCAAATAAAGGTCAGTTAAAATGTATACTATCCATCCATCCATCCATCCATCTTCTTCCGCTTATTCGAGGTCAGGTCGCGGGGGCAGCAGCCTAAGTATGGAAGCCCAGACTTCCCTCTCCCCAGCCACTTCGTCCAGCTCTTCCCGGGGGATCCCGAGGCGTTCCCAGGCCAGCCGGGAGACATAGTCTTCCCAACGTGTCCTGGGTCTTCCCCGTGGCCTCCTACAGGTCGGACGTGCTCTAAACACCTCCCTAGGGAGGCGTTCGGGTGGCATCCTGACCAGATGCCCGAACCACCTCATCTGGCTCCTCTCCATGTGGAGGAGCAGCGGCTTTACTTTGAGCTCCCCCCGAATGGCAGAGCTTCTCACCCTATATCTAAGGGAGAGCCCCGCCACCCGGCGAAGGAAACTCATTTCGGCCACTTGTACCCGTGATCTTGTCCTTTCGGTCATAACCCAAAGCTCATGACCATAGGTGAGGATGGAACGTAGATTGACCGGTAAATTGAGAGCTTTGCCTTCCGGCTCAGCTCCTTCTTCACCACAACGGATCAATACAGCGTACGCATTACTGAAGATGCCGCACCGATCCGCCTGTCGATCTCACGATCCACTCTTCCCTCACTCGTGAAAAAGACACCGAGGTACTTGAACTCCTCCAGTTGTATACTATATTAAGAATGTGTACATATTGCATAGGGCCCTGAGAGCTAAAAAGTACAACTCTGTTTATTGTTATGTTCATGTATTTGTTTTTCATGTGTACGCACACATAAACACACGTACAGTATGAGATGAGATCAATGAGATAAGGTAAGAACAGGATATAAACTGCTGTGGAACTAGTTACAATGCAATATGCCATGGAAATACAATGTTAACACTTTTGTGCAAATAAGTTGTTTTTTCAAATGTGTTTATTCTGTAAAGGAATGAGTTAAATGTTTAAAATGACTGGTTAATAGTGCTATTATGAAGTGCAATGTCAGCATTATTTTTGAAATTTCAAATGCACTTGTTTTAATATATAAATACAGCGTTTTAAAAGCATACACAATCTGTGTAAATATATTAGTCTGTGGTTAAAAGGACTTGAAAGGACTCGGAACTAAAAATGCAGGACTTGGGACTTGACTTGAGACTGTCCAGTCTTGACTTTGGACTTGACTTGGGACTTGAGGGCAAAGACTTGAGACTTACTTATGACTTGCAAAACAATGACTTGGTCCTACCTCTGGTTCTTTGTGCAGGTTCTGCCAAAAGTAACATACCAGCATTATGTAAAAGTGAGGACAACTTACCACACGGTGTAGTGGAGCCTTTGCTATTAAACAACCCTGATGTTTTTAATCACGGTTAATAGCAAAACATTGAATCGTTGCATATCTACTTGACATCCCATTTAACAGTTCCTCAAACTTTGAAGGAACTCCACACTATCTTGTTTTGGTTATTTCTGAAGGCTTTTATCAGAGTACAAACTCAGGAAGCACAACAAGCAGACATGGCTAGCCGAGCACTGATCTACCACCTCTTCAGAAAGATATTTCCCTGTGGAGGCTGATAAGACCACACTCCAGCTAACATGCACCATGGACATTCATCAGATTGCAAGGGTGTGATAGAAATGTTTGCTTGGTCTATAATCAAACTTTATTGCAGCAATAAGTGCACACAACCGAAGCTGCCATGCGATGGATTTTGTCATGGAGCAAAACCGAGAGAATTTGTCAATTTATCATACCACTTATTGCATTACACTTTATAAGCATGGCAAATGGTATTTAGAGCCAATGAGAGTTGACTGAAATGTTTTTAGAAATGAGTATTGGTAGTATTAGGCTGAATCTCAATTTTCCACTTACTTCTGGTCCAAGACCTATTCCCTTGGTGTTTGCGTGTTCATGTCGAGTTTGTGGTGCCCTGATTTTCCTGTAAGATTAAGGAAAGGGCTAACGAAGTTTGGTCCCGATCACTTGTAATGTGAATACAAAAACTCTCGATTCAATTAGATTCGTAGGTGTTTTTACACTGTGTTGAAGGACCGCTGGACAAAGTAGGACACCACAATGCCCGCAAGTGCTACAGTACAAACCAATATTTAAAACAATACAACCTTAGCCATTAAAACCGATAAAATACTTGGACTAAAACACTATCAGTGAATCATAAGACAAAACGTGCAAAATAGTGGCTTTTCTAACAGTGTGTATATTTTATTTTTAACAATTGTTCAAAAGATTTCGACGTGTTTATTAGTACTTTTTGAGCACATTCAACAATATTGCGATAATAACCGTAATAATTTTAGTCTTGATAACCGTAATATGACATTTTCATATAGTTAATCCCTAACTTGGGATGGGTACCGTTCACATTTGAACCAGTACATAGAAATCGATACCGGTACTCAACGGTACCAATTTTTGGTACTGTTGTGTAGTGGGATATTGATTGTTTTTGATAATTAAATCTTATTTTTTATTGCAACTTAAAAATAAATAAATGGCGGATTATAAATGCTGTCCAGTTTCATTGTCATATTTTTTTGTATCATTTGCAGTTATTACATGAAGTTGCAATTACAGTTAGATGGCAGTAGTGTATAGTTTGTGTGTTGGTCATTTTAGTTGCTAACACTAGAACAATGTCCCTTGTGGATCAATAAAGTTTGTCTAATTCTAAGTAAGTATTGTGCTAATTACGCACCAGTTGTTTGATTGTAACGTGCATATTAGTTGTAGTTTTCATTAACAAATTTGGCGGTGCTGAAAAGAAATGGTCAAAATCCGTAGCATGTCAATAGCACAGTCAATGTATATTAGCATCAAGCTAGTGCATTTTTGGAATAGTAGAGCCGTACCTAACTTACGTTTAATTGATATATATAGCCTATTATTTGCATACTATTGACAATATGGGAAACTCGACCACTGGAAAAAGACTTTAATCAACGAAAACTGCGCTACCGAAACCGGATGTAAACCAAACGCACGCCATTGTCTGAAGCGTTGTCTGCGTTGTGGACGTGATTTTTATATATAGTGCAGATATACCCGTGACAGCAATCTACAAAAGAGGACGTGGCGGCTTTTAAAAAGAGAAAGTCCAACTCGAGCAACAGCGCCAAGCAAGTGTGACGTCATGCTCGCTGCAGCCTCTTTAGTCAGGGACATCGCGGGACAGAAGTAGAGTCTCTAAACACGAGTATATTTTATAACATCATCAGAAGAAGATGCTAGATTTATTGCAAGTTGTTTTTTACTAAAAAAAAGTCATTAAAAGTCTGTAAACACTTGAAAAAATCTCAACAAAGTACCTTGTACAAAAAGCAGCAACAATTGAAAATATGTCAAAACGTTAAAAAAAAATATGTATGTCAATACTAATGAATAAACACAGATTTGTTTTAAATGTATGTATAATTTTTTTAGCCTTTTTAAAGACAATCATATCATCATAGCAAATTACTCTGACGTCATTGTGACCACACCCCCCATAACCATGCTCCCACCACCACAGGTATCTTGGCAGTTAAGCGGAAACCCTAAACGAAGTTGATTTGTCACCCTGGAGGTGAGGATTAGTGACTTGGAAGTAGCTAAAACGCTGCAAAGGGACGTTAGCCACAAGCTTTAAAGCAATGCTCGGTGTTTATAGCTTCACCTTTGTTAGTTTTCACACCAAAATACGTCAATTCTCCCTCTTCTGTCTCCACACTGTTTCCGCTTGTAAGTCCTCTATGCATATAGCAACAGTTATGATATTGGTTAAAATGTTTTAGTTTGGGTTACTTGTGGCTTTTTTTAAGGTCATCCATCATTAAAATGTGGTAATTGTTAGGCCTATATTGTACATTGTGTGCAAGTCAGCAAGGATAGGCTCCAACTAACACGATATAGAAAATATATTACTGGGGTTTTGCACTGACTTGACTTTGATAGCTAGCACAACATGCTGTATGCGCGACTTTTGACTTCAGCACAAATGACTGTACGATCTCATGTACCGTATCATAATTGATGTAAGAAGGTGGGTGTCTAAGCAGGACCAGCAAGACACCGTCAGCGACTGTCTGCTTTGATTAATGACTTCCTGCTGGCTCAGGTTGTAGATGGGGGGGGCGTGTGGGGAAGAAGATACAGCGATGGAAAGAGGAAATGAGGAGAGACTACCAGAATGCAGCATGAAAGTAAAGCGAGTCAAAGGAGACGTGTGGGGAAGGTATAATACTGAGGATAGACCCTGAAAGAGGGGATTAGATGCAATGTCTCTTCTCACCCGGCGCTCTGTTTAGCTGCAACTATGAGGCTTCACTGGAGTAAAGGTTACTTCAGGTAAATGAGGGGAAAAACGGAGAGCAGCACATTAGTGCATGGTGGGGAACAATAAACTTTATGGTCATTGTTTATTGCCTCCACCAAAGAGGTAGTTTTCATCACTATCATCTCTAAACAGGATGACACAAAAATGACTTTGTGGTGAAGAACATGGACAAAACAAATTACAGTTTGGTGCAGACCTGGATAAAATTGCACCAAAATTACAGCATAGGAACTAGGGGTGGGCGATACGGCCCAAAATCTATATTCCGATATACTATATTGCAGCCTCCAGCAATAACAATATATTGTGTATCATGATGTACTATTTGGCATATGAATGATAGTAGAACCGTTTCAAAATAGGTTACAAAGGCTCCAAATTTGTCTGCTGACATATGTGGTAGCATTGTGTCATTTCCGGTTGTATTTCTTCAAAAGTATTAATAATCAATTTGCTAATTTACTGTTAATATCTGGTTGCTTTCTGTTGTATCAAGGTTCTATCTAGGGCTGGGCAATATATCGAATATACTTGATATATCGCGGGTTTGTCTCTTCGATATAGAAAATGACTACCGTATTTTTTGGAGTATAAGTCGCACCGGAGTATAAGTCGCACCTGCCGAAAATGCATAATAAAGAAGGGAAAAAACATATATAAGTCGCACTGGAGCCCGGCCAAACTATAAAAAAAGCTGCGACTTATAGTCCGAAAAATACGGTATATCGTGATATCGAGTATACGTTCTCACACAGTTGTTTTTAGCTGTGGGCATTACACTACAGGCTCTTTTTGCCTCTGCTTCTCACAGAGAGATAAAACAAGCGCAACTTCTTACATACGTCACATACGCGCAATGTTATACGCCCTCGCGGAGCAGACAGGTAGCGGAATGGCCAACGTTAGCTGTGATGCTAGCGGTGCGGTGCGAGTGGTAATACGAGAGAAAGAAGGTGCCAACCTGGTAACAAATGAAGGAAGAAGAATTAATTCCCAAGAAAAACAGCTCAGGGTCCATCGTCTGGTGGTGGTTTGGCTTCAAGCGGGGCAATGTTGAACAGACAACCGTAATATGTCAAGTAAAGCGGCAAAAAAATGCTAATTTGTAGCATCATTTGAAAAGTCACCCGCTCCAGAATGAAGAGTGCTTGAAACTCCGCATGTCAACATCTCCGTTCAGTGCTACACCCACAAAATGCCGAAGCAACCATTTCCAGATGAACATCGTATGAAAAAAATAGTCAACAACAGAAGGAGATAACGTCCACAGGAACCTACCACATAGCGAATGACATACACTATTTGATTTCCTATTAGGTAGCTAATTTTTATTTGACAGTTATTGAAATATCTTGTGTGACATCATGCACAAAAGTGCACTTTATTTGTTTTAAACTATTGTAGTGCTGTTCTGTCCAAAAATTGCACTTTAATTTAGTGTTGTTTTGATATGTCATCTTAGTGACATCATGCACAAAAGTGCACTAATAGCTTGTTTTAAAATGTCTCTGACAATCTTGCACTTTCTGTTTTGAAATGACATGAATGTTTGTGCCACTGTTTAATAACTGTTTAATAAATACAGTTTTGGTAAATTAACTTAGTCGTGATTTCCCTCTCTTAATGAAAGTTTAAAAGTAGCATATATTAATGCAGTATGAAGAAGAATGTTTTAATGTAGACACATAGAATCATCATACTGCTGTGATTATATGCATCAAGTGTTCATTCAAGGCTAAGGCAAAATATCGAGATATATATCATGTATCGTGACATGGCCTAAAAATATCGAGATATTAATAAAAGGCCATATCGCCCAGCCCTAGTTCTATCTACTAATCACTTACTCTTCTGTTTGGGTACTTAACATTAGTTTGGGGCAATACTACAAATTTGGGTATATACCCAATAACAGGTATTTACAGTATCATATTGGCCATACCAATGCTGTTACTTCAAAATTTCAAATAATTAATTATATATTTGGGCACAAGTAATAAACAAAATCATACCAGAACAATATCAATTAAATATAAAAATAATTTAGTATTTCATTTAATGTGTTTTTTGCCCTTAAAGGGTTTCTGTGTCCAGGGACTTATTTACTGAGTTTGTAAACAAACAGTATGGTGTTTTATTTTAACATTTCAGAGTCTTAATTACTAGGGCTTTGAATCTTTAAGCACCACACGATTTGATTCGATTCTTGGGGGTAACAATTTGATTTAGAATCTATTCTCAATTCAAAACAGTTGTCGATTCAAAATCAATACTTTTTTAATAACATTGGGTGCCAGCTCTATGAATAACTACATTCCTCCATAAAATAAACAGCTCTGATGCATTTCTATATTACCTAAAAAATAAAAAATAAAAAAGTTTTTAGTTAATACAATTCTACTCAAACATTTAGCAAAGTCAAGTACAAAGAAGGCAACAATAGAAGTATCCAACATTTCTTTTCTGAAGTAAATCTGTAAAACAGATGTGATCATCTACATCAGGGGTGTCAAACTCAAATACAGAGTGGGCCAAAATTTAAAACTGAACAAAGCCAAGGTTTAACAAATTAACCTTTTAATAGGGACCCAAACAAGTTTTGCATTGAATATTGAACAAGCAAGGCTTATATAACTTGATAGTGACATGCAAAATCGAGTTTCAAATAATAATAATAATAATAATTAAAAAATATCAATGGCATATCAAATACAATTTAAATAAAAGTGTAATGCCTCTTTTCTATTTGCAGCCTTCTGAGGTAAATATCAACATTAACTTTTTCCACAGGTTAGTAAATTTGAAAATAAAATAACAATGAATAAAACAACCATTCAGGACTTTAAACTGCTCAGTTTGCAACACACTGATCTAATCTGATGTGCCCAAGCCAGATACCTGCCATTTTTTTTGGGATGCTAGTTCATTAATGTCGGGGCTCAGGCTTTGAGCTGAGGTAACCTTCATTATCGAACGAAGGTGTTCATCAGTCATTATATCTCGTCCACCCGAACCACAGTCTTGGGGGCGTGCCTTAAATGCACTGCCTTTAACTTACTCTACGAGCTATAGTTACGTCCGCTTTTCATCCATTTTAACATCGTTCAGACCCAGTCACAAGATATGTGCGGCTTCTGTACGCACACACGAGTGAATGCAACGCATACTTCATCAACAGCGATACAGGTTACACCGAGGGTGCCAGTATAAAAACCTTTAACACTGTTAGAAATATACGCCACACTGAATCCACACCAAACAAGAATGACAAACACATTTCGGGAGAACATCCGCACAGTAACACAATATAAACACAACAGAACAAATACCGAGAATCCTTTGCAGCACTAACTCTTCCGGGACCCCCCCCCCACACACACACACACACCTTGTAGCGTCCCGGAAGAGTTAGTGCTGCAAATGGTTCTGGGTATTTGTTCTGTTGTGTTACAGTGCGGATGTTCTCCTGAAATGTGTTTGTCATTCTTGTTTGGTGTGGATTCCACAGTGTGGCGTATATTTCTAACAGTGTTAAAGTTTTTTATTCGGCTACCCTCAGTGTAATCTGTATCACTGTTGATGAAGTATGCGTTGCATTCAATTGTGTGTGCGTGCAGAAGCCGCACATGTCATGTGACTGGGCCAGCACTCGATGGACTGGCTGAAAAGCAGACGTGACGATTTTCGGGAGGGGCGCGGAAGTTTGGAAGACTCCCGGGAGGGTTGGCAAGTATTAGAATTAGCGGTGAATGCGGTGTTACCGCGGCACCGCCGCAATATATAATCGGCGGGCCAGCTTTAGTGTTAATTTGATATCGCCTCAAGGGCCAAGTGAAATTACACGGCGGGCCAAATTTGGCCCGCGGGCCACAGTTTGACACCATGATCTACATCAACAATATATTATGCCTGAGTGGCTGGACAGGACAGATAAAAATAATAATAATAATTAAAAAAAAAAAATTAAAATAGATTTTAGATTTATTTTTTTTAATAGACTAAGAATCGTTACAATCAAGAATCGCAATTCATTCGAAAATCTATTTTGTTTTTGACACCCCTATTAATTACAGTTGCGTGTCCAAGACGTTAAATGGCAGTAGTGTATACTTTATGGTGTGTTGGCTAGTCAGTTCAGTCTTTGCTGTCTAGTCTTTTGTTGTGCCCCAAAAATTTTTAATAATGTATGTATTGTACTTATAGTTGTAGTTTTCATTCACACATGTTAAGGGTGCTGAAATTGCCATGTAAAAACACTAATGCTAATCAGTAGCATGTCAATAACAAAGCCAATGTATATTAGCTTTAAGCTATCCCAATTTTGGAAAAGTGGAGCCTTTACTTGCGTTGGACTGTTTTTTGTTGTTGTTTTTTTTGAGTTAGTCTCTTTGTTGGCATTGAAAATTGCCACATTAACTCGGGGTAGTCCGTTCTCAGTGCTGCCGAAGTCGAAGATCTGGGTGTGACGTCACGCGCAACCCTGGTACCATGACGTGGCACCGGTGAATTTTACGTGTGGGTTTCGGTCTTTGCCAAAAAAGTACCAGCTTTGGTACCCATTCCCGAATGTGACTCATAATAGAGTCCAGCGCAATTAAATACAGCTGAAGTTGTGTTTACTTTAGCTAATGCACTACCATTAAAGTAAAATATTAATGTACTTACACAGCAAAAACAACTAACTTGTGGCCCAGCGTGTTAACATTTTCCCAGCATCCTCACTGCACTTGGACTTTAAAACAATAACCCCGCCGCTGATTCCCAACATTTGCCATTACATGAAAGGTTGCTAGGCTATGAAATATGCATGCCCTGGACCGCCGTCCCATTATCTCGCCGGATGAGTCATCAGTCATCGGCGAACAGGGGTGGGTAAGAAATATGCAAATCATGCTCCCATTTTACAAAGCTTTGCCACGCAAACTAACAAGCTCCCGTCATAATTAATATACTTTCCCCCTCCCCTTTCCTCCTCGTGCGCCGCAAATGAACACGCTGACATTTGGAGAACGGTGGGTCAGGGTTTGAAGTCGAAAGGTTAAACTGTGGCCGCCGATAAGAGCTGATACCGCGTCAGTGCTTGAAGAATAATTAGAATGAGAAGTGACGGCTCTCGCCCACATCAGGGAGTTATTCATGTCCTCCAAGCATTTCTTTCTTCCACTTCTCCATCCTCTCCACATTCCTTGTCCTATTTTTATTCTTCCCCCACTTATACCCACCTGCCTGGCTCGCCTCATTAGGAGGAAGATAACTTGTGTGTGTCCTGCATCCTTGCATGATGCTGACAAGTTTTTTTGCCGTCACTGCTGGATCGTATTGCTGTTGTTTGTGCATGTGTGTGAGACAATGGAGGAAGTTGGTATTCTGGTGTGTTTGCGCAGCTGCCTATGTATTCCAGCGGAGCGTAAACAGTTTTGTCACCCTCGTACACACTGACAATAGCAGCTGTAGAGATGCCTGCTGCCATATCCCCATGAGCTGCTGCTGCAGAAGACAGGTTGAAAAAGCCCCGATGAGGGTCTTGCTTGGCGACACTTATACGGTATGAATGTGTACGGTGTGTTTGTGTACGGTTTGTTTGTGTGCGGTGTGTTTGTGTGCATTCAACGCCACAGTTGACAATGCCTGGGACAAAAACGTTGCAGTATGCGTCAACGAGCATTTGCAGTATGGCGTTACAACTAAGAATGGGTACCTTTTCACATTTGAACCGATACGGTACCAATTCCCGCTACAATTCTCCATACCAGTACTCAATGGTACCAATTGTCGGTGCTTTTTTGTGGTTTCATGTGTTGACTTTTTTTTTTTTTTTTTTTAAACATCCTTTTTTTTTTTTTTTTTAAGGGAACTGTTCATATTGATGAACACAGAAGTGTAAATATACATGATTGTAGCGAGTTGCTAATTTCCATCTTTCGTCCCTGCCGCAATTAATGCCAAACACTAAGCTTGGGCCGATAACAAATTTTGCTCGACGATACTGTATATTAGCCTACAAATTATTGCTGATAAACGATATCTTTGCCATTTTTTTTTTGAGACTTATTTACCACTGATATAACAATACATAATAATAATGGAAGTATAACCCTTTCAATTGCAATACACTTACATTTCTTGTATATTTCAACATTGTAATAGAAATGTAAACTTTTAAATACCAAGTTCAATAAAACTAACATAATAAAAATTTAAAAAAAATACTGTGCAAACAAAATTTTGCACTTAAAATAAAAATCACAACCATCCATCCATTTTCTACCGCTTGTCCCTTTCGGGGTCGCGGGGGGTCCTGGAGGCTTACTCAGCTGCATTCGGGCGGAAGGCGGTGTACACCCTGGACAAGTCGCCACCTCATCGCAGGGCCAAAATCACAACCAAAATCAATAAAATAGGTTGTCTCTCTGTTAAGGAGGGAGTGGGTGAGCTTCAAATATACACAACCAAAACAAGAAACTAAATGGCTAAATGAAGTTATTGTGATCAAAATGATCAGTTGTTATTGTGATATTGTTGAATGTGCTCAAAAAGTACACACTAAAATCTTTTAACCAAGTTGTATTTTTTAAATAACTAAAATAGACACAATCTACTTTCTTGGCAGAGGAAACATCAAATATTGTTCTGGCTTCATAAGAGCCATATTATT
>NC_084573.2:24832500-25000000 GCF_033978685.3 Nerophis lumbriciformis
CTCGGACTCAATGTCCAGCACCTCCCTCGTGACATGTTCAAAGTTCTTCCGGAGGTGGGAATTGAAACTCTCTCTGACAGGAGACTCTGCCAGACGTTCCCAGCAAACCCTCACAATGCGTTTGGGCCTGCCAGGTCTGTCCGGCATCCTCCCCCACCATCGCAGCCAACTCACCACCAGGTGGTGATCGGTAGAAAGCTCCGCCCCTCTCTTCACCCGAGTGTCCAAAACATGAGGCCGCAAATCCGATGACACAACTACAAAGTCGATCATAGAACTGCGGCCTAGGGTGTCCTGGTGCCAAGTGCACATATGGACACCCTTATGCTTGAACATGGTGTTCGTTATGGACAATCCGTGACGGGCACAAAAGTCCAATAACAAAACACCACTTGGGTTCAGATCCGGGCGGCCATTCTTCCCAATCACGCCTCTCCAGGTTTCACTGTCGTTGCCAATATGAGCGTTGAAGTCCCCCAGTAGAACGAGGGAATCACCCGGGGGAGCACTCTCAAGTACTCCCTCGAGTGAATCCAAAAAGGGTGGGTACTCTGAGCTGCTGTTTGGCGCGTAAGCGCAAACAACAGTCAGGACCCGTCCCCCCACCCGAAGGCGGAGGGAAGCTACCCTCTCGTCTACCGGGTTGAACTCCAACATGCAGGCTCTGAGCCGGGGGGCAACAAGAATTGCCACCCCAGCCCGTCGCCTCTCACTGCTGGCAACGCCAGAGTGCAAGAGAGTCCAGCCCCTCTCGAGAGAACTGGTTCCAGAGCCCTTGCTGTGCGTCGAGGTGAGTCCGACTATATCCAACCGGAACTTCTCTACCTCGCGCACTAGCTCAGGCTCCTTCCCCCCCAGCGAGGTGACGTTCCACGTCCCAAGAGCTAGCTTCTGTAGCCGAGGATCGGACCGCCAAGTGCCCTGCCTTCGGCTACCGCCCAGCTCACATTGCACCCGACCTCTATGGCCCCTGCTATGGGTGGTGAGCCCATTGGAGGGGGGACCCACGTTGCCTCTTCGGGCTGTGCCCGGCCGGGCCCCATGGGGACAGGCCCTGCCACCAGGCGCTCGCCATCGTGCCCCAACTCCGGGCCTGGCTCCGGAGGGGGGCCCCGGTGACCCGCGTCCGGGCGAGGGAAATCTGAGTCTCGGTTCTTGCATTTCCATAGAAGTCTTCGAGCTGCTCTTTGTCTGATCCCTCACCTAGGACCTGTTTGTCTTGGGAGACCCTACCAGGGGGCATGGAAGCCCCCGGACAACATAGCTCCTAGGATCATTGGGACACGCAAACTCCTCTACCACGTTAAGGTGGCAGCTCAGAGAGGAGTATATATATATATATATATATATATATATATATATATATATATATATATATATATATGTATATATATGTATATATATGTATATATATATATGTGTGTATGTTACTCATCAGTTACTCAGTACTTGAGTAGTTTTTTCACAATATACTTTTTACTTTTACTCAAGTAAATATTTGGGTGACTACTCCTTACTTTTACTTGAGTAATAAATCTCTAAAGTAACAGTACTCTTACTTGAGTACAATTTCTGGCTACTCTACCCACCTCTGCTAATAATGTTGTTGTATGCACAAGGGCTATAAACGAACATTTGAAAAGAAAACACCCGACAGCGTTCTTGCCATCACCATCAACTAGTCAATCGTCCGCGTGAGTATACGTTGTCATCATTACACAAAAACATGAATGTGTCATTTGTATCTGCGTTGTAAATTCATAAACTAAAACACTGTTTCGCTCTGAGAGGCGCGTTTGGCGTGCCTGTTCAGTGTTTACAAAGATGCGCTCCTCTTTAACGCTAACGTTAATTAGTTGTGCAAATACCTTTTACAACATTAACAGTTACATATACTATGTACAAACCAACAATTAACTTTCACTTTAATCATACTATCATTGTTGTGTTATTAAGCAAAATAAGCAATACTTTTACTTTTGTTGAAATGTTTACACTGTTACAGAATATTTCGTTTTGCACTTTTTTGTATTGGATGTTTATCTTTATTTTTGCACATTTTAGCAAATAAGCAATACTTTTACTTTTGAAATGCTTATACTATTGCAGAATATTAAGATTGCACTGGATGTTTACTTTTATATTTGCACATTAAAAAGCAAATAAGCTACTTTTAATTTTGTTAAATGTTAAAAGTTTTAAATGTTTACATTGTTACAGAATATTTTGTCATGTTGTTGTCAATGTTGACTGAGTGGCCATACTTTTTTTTTTGTAAATAAAAGCCATGCCTTTTGAAAAAACTGGCCTACATTTATTTTTTCATCTTCATTTTAAATAAAAAAATAATCGGTAAAAGGAAAAATAATCTATAGATTAATCGAAAAAATAATCTATAGATTCATCGATAGAAAAATAATCGTTAGCTGCAGCCTTAGTCTGTTTGCATTTAAGCTAGCTAGCGAGCTAGCGCCAGTCCGTCTGTATCAAAGTGCAGCTATTAATGACCGTGTTTTGACCATTTTAATTTTAAATAAATAAATAAATAATTTTACAGTGGTTATCTTTGCTACCTTTTTTTGTCGTACGAACGCCCGTAGCCTCAGAAACCAATGCAAGAGAGTGACCGCTCTTGCAGACTATCTCGCTCGCCTAACACACACATGAAAAAAACACAAACCCTCGATATGAACGTAAGGTATTATTGCACAAGTTAGCATACATAGTTGTGATTATGTATGCACTATTACACATTTGCATATATAACAAAGTGTATGTAAGCAAACTAGGTCACAAGACTGGTTTATCACTAGCAACACTCCCTGCCCCCCAAAAACAAACAACCTATACACCAAAAATACAGTTATCAATTACATGTGACATTTGACATTTTTACGTGTTAATGAATGTTGAAAAGGGGCCTATTACTATGCAAAACCAACTTTGCTTACCTATTGGTACCTGTTTTAGGGAATTTGGGATCTGAATAAGTTCCGAAAATTTTAAATCAAACTATGGAGCCATTAAAAATATCACTTTTTTATTATTATTGGGATTTACTGTACTTTCCGGGTATAGAGTGTGCCAGTGTTTAAGACAGGGGTAGGGAACCTATGACTCTAGAGCCAGATGTGGCTCTTTTGATGACTGCATCTGGCTCTCAGATAAATCTTAGCTGACATTGCTTAACACGATAAGTAGTGAATAATTCCGCTGGTAATCACAGTGTTAAAAATAACATTCAAATTATAAAACATTCTCATGCATTTTAATCCATCCATCCGTTTTCTATTGCACCTGTTCAAGAAGTCGAATTAATGGTAAGAAGTATTTTATTTATTATTGGTTAGCTTTAGAATAACAATGGTATTAAAAAGAATAAGAGACTTATTATACTCTAAAAATGTTGGTCTTACTTAAAAATGCAGGCATTTAGTTGTATTCAGTGTTAAAAAATATTATATGGCTCTCACGGAAATACATTTTGAAATATTTGGCTTTCATGGCTCTCTCAGCCAAAAAGGTTCCCGACCCCTGGTTTAAGTCGTACCCACCAATATTTTGTAGAAATACAAATGTTTACATTCATTAGCCGCACTAGATCATAAGCTGTAGGTATATTTGAACAATTTTGTAAATGTTTACTTACATACCCTAATTGTTGCCAAACGGTGCCTGTAACATGGTAATAAAATGGCTGATCAAACAAAACAAAAGTGATCGCCATGGACCCACTAGCTGCAGAAGCTAGCTCTCCAATCAGCTAAACAGACTCAATAACTCCACGATAACGTTTTGGTGAATTTAGGGAACTGAAACGATACAAAAAGAATGCCATTGTAAGTTAATACTAACAAATTCGCTAATACTAACGACGCTAGCTTGATTACATTACAATGGCACGTACAAATATGCATGAAAACACTCCTACAGACATCACACATGGGACGGTCTGGTAATTATGAATTGTTTTAGTTATATTGTAAAACTTACAAATGTTGCTCGAAGAATCCTTTCGAGCAGAAACGCTATAGACAAATAATAAACGAAACAGGATAAAATTTTGGTTCAAGGCACGAAACAGGAAGTACATTTTTAACCCGTGGCACATGCAGTGAGCGAACTGGTTCAAAAGATGGCGCCAAAGAACAAACACCTTTTCAGTGTTGAAAACTATTTCTTGAAGAAAAAACATTATTGCTTTTAGCGAAGAAAAATCCATAAATTAGCCACACCGCTTTGTAAGTCGATGATGCAGAGCAGTTAGTCCCAACAATGAGAGCATTTCAAAGCCTGGCTTAAAATCATTATCTGTTTCCTCACTGCAAATGACAAACAATCTCTAAATGGAGGAAATAATAATCTAATGGCAATCATTTAAAGGGGAACATTATCACAATTTCAGAAGGGTTAAAACCATTAAAAATCAGTTCCCAGTGGCTTATTTTATTTTTCGAAGTTTTTTTCAAAATTTTACCCATCACGCAATATCCCTAAAAAAAAGCTTCAAAGTGCCTGATTTTAACCATGGTTATATACACCCGTCCATTTTCCTGTGACGTCACACAGTGATGCCAATACAAACAAACAGCAAGGTATAGCGACATTAGACTCGGATTTCAGCGGCTTAACACTGTCTGATAAGATAATTACTAACAACTATGAACTAGGTTTACAGCATATGAAATACATTTGGCAACAACATGCACTTTGAGAGTGCAGACAGCCCATTTCAGGCGCGCTAAGAACATATATTTTTCCACGATTTCAGCACTCAGGTTAACCATACCTAAATAGACACAAAATACTGCATTACACAAGACTACCGGAATGTACTCGAATGATTGAAAAAAATTAATGTTTTTAAGCTAAATTATTGGTAAACACAGTTTATGTATAATAATTTACGTAAAACCGCGAGTAATGAATAAAGTTTTCATCAATTAATATATTCTGTAGACATACCCTCATCCGCTCTCTTTTCCTGAAAGCTGATCTGTCCAGTTCTGGAGTTGATGTCAGCAGGCCAGGGAAGCTAGGGGTCGATATTCTTCTCTTGATCATCTTCGGTGGCATAAGGGACGGTGTGAGCCAAGACATCCAGGGGGTTTAGCTCGCTCGTCTGCGGGAACAAACTGCCGCCATTGCTTGCCGTGCTACCGAGGTCCGTTGTCCCTGAATAGCTCACACACTCCGGCAGATTCAATGGGGGTCTGGCGGCAGATTTCTTTGATTTTATCGTTGGAAATGCATCTGCTTTGAGTGTCGCAGGATATCCACACATTCTTGCCATCTCTGTCGTAGCATAGCTTTCGTCGGTAAAGTGTGCGGAACAAACGACTGACCATTTCGTCGGCTTTTCCACACCCTCGTATTTTGAACAAATTTCGTTCAATTTCTTGCCACTTTCGCATCTTTGGGCCACTGGTGCAACTTGAATCCGTCCCTATTCGTGTTGTTACACCCTCTGACAACACACCGACGAAAGTAAGAAAATGGCGGATTGCTTCCCGATGTGACGTCACAACGTGACGTCATCGCTCCGAGAGCGAATAATAGAAAGGCGTTTAATTCGCCAAAATTCACCCATTTAGAGTTCGGAAATCGGTTAAAAAAATATATGGTCTTTTTTCTGCAACATCAAGGTATATATTGACGCTTACATAGGTCTGGTGATAATGTTCCCCTTTAACTGTTGCCGTCAAATGTTATAGTGCATTTTTCTTTCCCATCGAGTAATGGTTTGAATCATTAACTTAAAAAGAGAAAATCCATTCTCCGGGTATTTGTGAAAATTCAGAAAATGTTGAATGAATGCATTCCCTTGAAGGCCTTGCAACCTTTTTATTATTCTACAGTACCTTTAATGCAGGGGTCACCAACGCGGTGCCTGCGGGCACCAGGTAGCCCGTAAGGACCAGATGAGTAGCCCGCTGGCCTGTTCTAAAAGTAGCTCAAATAGCAGCACTTACCAGTGAGCTGCTTCTATTTTTTAAATTTTATTTATTTACTAGCAAGCTGGTCTCGCTTTACTCGACATTTGTAATTCTAAGAGAGACAAAACTCAAATAGAATGTGAAAAGCCAAGAAAATATTTTAAAGACTTGGTCTTCACTAACTGACAAAGAAACAGATAACAGATTTGGTGTCCAGTTCAAAGTGTGACATGATTTATTTAAAAAATTGAGAGTTGACTTTTGTATTTTACATGAGTTATTATTTGTACAAACATGGTGCAAAGTAATTCATGATTTGTTAAAAAATGTTAGCGGCTAGCTCGTTAAAATGGGATATTGTGATTTCACAAGACTGTCTTAGAAGTGATCATTTGAAAATGTTCAATTTGAAAAATGTGCACTTAGAGAAAATATAAAAATAAAGTGTTGCATATTGATATTTATCTGTTTCTATATATATTTATTGTGAGAAATCATTAAGATGATCAGTGTTTCCACAAAGATAAATATCATTAATTATTAATAATAACATAGAGTTAAAAGTAAATTGAGCAAATTGGCTATTTTCTAGCAATTTATTTAAGTGTGTATCAAACTGGTAGCCCTTCGCATTAATCAGTACCGAAGAAGTTGCTCTTGGTTTCAAAAAGGTTGGTGACCCCTGCTTTAATGTATCTCCAACCAAATCCAGGTAGTTTAGCTATAGTATAATGCATAAAATAATCAGAATAACAAAGCACATGTATTTAAACAAAATTAAATAATTACAAAGACAGCTCCTACGACTACACCACGAGACACTTAAGACAGCTTTTTTTGGCACTAAATGTATGTATAACTCAAGTGGACCCCGAAAGGGACAAGCGGTAGAAAATGTATGGATGGATGAATTTGAAATTAAGTTGTTTACATCAAAATATGCTGACAATTCCATTAATTTTATATTTCATTCAATTTCATAATTTAATTTAACCAGAAGTGGGACTTAAGTTTTGAACACATATTTCTAATATGTTTTTTACACTAAATTTTTGAACACTATTTTAACAATTGGCATTTTAAACACACACAATTTGCTCACAGATGTTTATTTAATGAAATTGTCTGCATCATTTGATTTAATTTGTGAGCAAAATTTGTGATTAAAAATTCACTTTGTTAAAATAGTATTTAAAAATGATTTGCTTACAAATTCACTGTAAAAATAATTCAATGCAGAACAAATTGTTGCTTCAAAACTCAAGACCCACTTCTGGTAAATTAGATTAAACTATAAAAATGTAATTAAATACACATTTTTTTAAATTGTCAGCATAATTAAAAATTCAGTTCACAAACTTCAAACACAAAAAATTCAGTGTTAAAAAAGCTTTTGTAATAAAGACACAAATATTCCTTTATATTCTATTAATAGTGATGGAGCAGGAAAGGGCTAGGCATGTTTGCTGTAACATTTCCTGTATAGTGCCCTGTCATTTGTTATATGATGTTTTATAAACTATTTTTACTTGTCAAGTGTGTCTGCAACGGCATGTCTAGACTTGAAGAGTCGTCATACATTAACCAAAACAAGACTAATCATAGATAAACAACTGCTCATTATTGATCGACCCACCGGGAGAACTCCAGAAGGCCTGTCCACCCCTGGTTAAGGCTCTCACCGTCTTCAACACGAAACTTACCCAAGATTGTCTTTGACCTTTTTTTGTACATTAGGGAACAGAACGTTGTCTTTGCTAAACGGTCACCACATTGTTTAATCAGTATGTTTATATGCACTTAAAACAACTAAATTATACAAACCCCGTTTCCATATGAGTTGGGAAATTGTGTTAGATGTAAATATAAACAGAATACAATGATTTGCAAATCATTTTCAACCCATATTCAATTGAATATGCTACAAAGACAACGTATTTGATGTTCAAACTGATAAACAATTTTTTTTTGCAAATAATTATTAACCCTTAGAATTTGATGCCAGCAACACGTGACAAAGAAGTTGGGAAAGGTGGCAATAAATACTGATAAAGTTGAGGAATGCTCATCAAACACTTATTTGGAACATCCCACAGGTGAACAGGCAAATTGGGAACAGGTGGGTGCCATGATTGGGTATAATGCTCAGTCATTCACAAGAAAGGATGGGGCGAGGGTCACCACTTTGTCAACAAATGTGTGAGCAAATTGTTGAACAGTTTTAGAAAAACCTTTTTTAACCAGCCATTGCAAGGAATTTAGGGATTTCACTAGGCGCCATTAATGCTGAAAGGTACATACAGGATTTGGAGCAACATATGTTGCCATCCAAGCAACGTTACCATGGACGCCCCTGCTTATTTCAACAAGACAATGCCAAGCCACGTGTTACATCAACGTGGCTTCATAGTAAAAGAGTGCGTGTACTAGACTGGCCTGCCTGTATTCCAGACCTGTCTCCCATTGAAAATGTGTGGTGCATTATGAAGCCTAAAATACCACAACGGAGACCTCCGGACTGTTGAACAACTTAAGCTGTACATCAAGCAAGAATGGGAAAGAATTCCACCTGAGAAGCTTAAAAATTGTGTCTCCTCAGTCCCCAAACGTTTACTGAGTTTTGTTAAAAGGAAAGGCCATGTAACACAGTGGTGAGCATGCCCTTTCCCAACTACTTTGGCACGTGTTACAGCCATGAAATTTGAAGTTAATTATTATTTGCAAAAAAAATAAAATAAAGTTTGAGTTTGAACATCAAATATGTTGTCTCTGTAGTGCATTCAATTGAATATGGGTTGAAAAGGATTTGCAAAACATTGTATTCCGTTTATATTTACATCTAACACAATTTCCCAACTCATATGGAAACGGGGTTTGTATAATTACAATGGCTGATCACTATAATCACAGGAACCAAAGCAGATGTCCATTACACACTTTGAAACAGGGGTGCTCTTTAATTATCGGAGCTGATATTAGGAGTTATGACGTTACAACTTTAAAAAATAGCTCCAATAACCGGTAAAAAAAAACAAAAACGCTCCAAGGAGATGAGATTACCTGCACTGTGTTGTTGGTGGGTTAGTGGGAACAAATGAAGCGTTCTTACCTTGTAGGAAGCTTCATAGATTAAACATAGCGTTGATCGTGTAGGATTTCTTTACTTTTAGAGGGAATAGTGGCACCCACACCAAATGCCCAACAAACACTACATAGAAAAGAAAAAAAAACATAAGAATAGAAATATAAAATACAAGAAACTGATTTATTTGGGGACTCCTACTAATTTACTGCATATGAACCTACTCAATATTTACCACACATTCTATCTAGCTATCTCCCTCCATGAGCGCTTTAAACAATTGTTTTAATCAGTTATTGGCGCTAATTGTTTGTTATCGGACTTAAGGGTGTGACATTATAATTCCTAAGATCAGCCCGATAATTACTGTGCACCTCCACCAGTAATATTAATGACCAAGATGGAGCCACACACATCTTGTTCAGGGCCACAGAAAGCTCTTTTCCACAAAGACCCACCATGCCACAAATTGATTTCAGTCCTGTGGGGAAACGCTGATGTTGGAAGTATAGAAAGGTCTTGGTAAGGTTAGGGAATCAAGATCTCTAATAGTTCAACTCTGATTGATTAACAGTGTGACTTGTATCTATAGTCTAGTCTGTGATGAAATGTTCAAATCAAAACTGATTTAAAGACTTTTAACATTGTTAACTCGGAACACAAAATGCACACTTTTCATCAGTTTATAGCTTTCAGCCTTTGAGTGGGACTCATAAAATTCAAGTCATGCCCACTGACTGCAATCCAGAGCATATTTATTAGCCAATTCCACACAGCCGAGATGTTTTTTGGTGAACATGAACACAAATCACAGGCAGCTGAGCCTCTCTTGAGATTTTTGGAGCCAAAGTGCTGTTACCTTCATTATAGTTACTTTTGCTGGGACGTTCTTGGAAGTAAGTTTCGTTTAGGGCGGCTCGGCTCAGGTGGGAGATTTGAAGTTGTTGTTTTGCCATGATATTAAACACAAGGGACTGCTGGCAGGAGAGCCGAATTCACATTGTTCCACGGAAAGTTCATTCATTTGAAGAGTGCAGCTCACCACTTGCCATCACTTCATAACTTTGCTGCAACTTTTGTGGATTATTTTAAGTCATGCCTATTTCTGATAAGCAGGGTGGCAGTTATCATGAGTAACTGGTGAGAAAAAAGATTTAACTATACGACCAACTACAACACTTATTTTAAGGGGCTATGTGTGTGCTTATTCTCAAGCTGTTCTATTATTATAATAATAATAATAATAATAATAACAATTATTATTATTGGCCGAGAGGAATGATTGCATTTAGTACGCAACACATCTCGCATTGTGAAAGTGTGAATGTACCAGTAATCAGTCAACATGTTTGTCTTCTAGTTGCCTTAATCCTCCATTTATTTTGACACTGCTGGACGAAATAAAAATGTCACGAGTGACAAAAAATAGCCGTTGAATTATCCTCGCGTGTGTTGAAGCCATTTGTGTGACCAAGCACAGCTGCGTGCAGACATCTTTACGGAGCTCATAGCAACAGAGCAGGTAAGAAGCAGCAGGCTAATCAAATCAAGGCAGCGGGGAGAGGTTAATTGGAGGGGTTTAAATTGCAAATTTCAAGATGAAAGGATTATTACCCACATCACATGTTTTGTCTCTGTCTGTTCAATTCTCCACCTTGCTAAAGTTTACTGATGTGACGCATCATGCCGGCCTCTTCCAAATGCAATACGCTCATCTACATAGAACACTTGGAACTCCATATCTTGTCCTTGGGATTGCAAAATAGTCTTAAGAGTTGTTTGTGTTTTCTTTGGCTTTTTGGGATTCTTTGTTTTAATGTGATCCCACCAGAACAGGGTAGCAATAATTGCAAAGATGAAAAATCTGACCATACATAGGAAGTGCAATATGCAAAAACTTGCTTGGATTCCGTCACGTAACTTCTTCCTCGTTGATCGCGATTAATTTGAGTTCGATCGCGGTGATCAGCTACACATTTCCTCGATCAAACATGGCGCAAATGTCTGTTAGAGGTTACCGCAGTAGTAAATCGTAGGGAAGCAAGGATGCTCGGTATGATCCTGCACGCAACCATCCACCTTTATTGACCGTGATCATGTGTGTGTCTGTGAGTGCGTGTCGTGTGTGTGTACGTTTGCATAAAAGTGTGTCCGTGTGTGTGCGACCATCTCGTTCCACCGTCGTCCAGAGTCGGGCTCCTCACGATGTAATTAATGTTCAATCAGCGTTGTGCCTCGTTTCCTTACACAGCTGGAAGTGCAGCCCAGAAGAACAAAATTAAAAAAAATATGACTAACATGAGCATAGAAGTTTCACTATGTGCTGCAGCCCACCAGTAATCCTGCCCTGAATGCGGACTTGCAGAACGTCTATGTGACTGTATTGGTCCCGACTGGGACAATCAACACACCCACTAATTTAATCAGAAAAAGGCCTTTTTATATCTAAATATTTTTAATCAAACTTTTTGTTTGTGTCTGCAAAGATTCAACTCCTCTGATATAACTACTAAAAACTCTGCAGACTGTTTTTGTTCAAATAATTTTTGAGTTTGTGGATACAAAACATTTAGTTCAGTTGCTATTTTGCCACATTTTTACATTATGCTAAGACTATTGCTACTATGGTACATGTTTAGTCCACTTAATACCTGCATTATCCTTTCCAGCCTTACCCTTTCCATCCGTTGAAACTGAGCTACTGTGTGGAACAATTTCCCTTGTGGATCAATAAAGTTTGTCTAAGTAAGTCTAAGTCTATGTTCCTGAAATAATCATTAAACTTGTTTTATGTGTTGGTACACACTATTTTACAGTACCTCAAACTGCACTGTAATGTACTCTTATTAAATATAAGTAAGCTACATAATTTGAGTTTTAAACACTCCACAGTGTGAGTCACTGCTTGCCAAAGCGCTGGTGAGAAGCACTGATCTATACAAGTAGTTAAAGAATACAAATCATTTACTGTTTGAAAGTGTTGTTTAGTACATGTTAACTCAAAATAAGTCTTATAATATTCACTACACCAATTATACTTGGTTTACTGCAGAATGTTTGTGATGACAAGAAAAAAAATGAAAAGAACTTTGATAGGAAAAAAACTGACCGAAAAAGAAGCAAAATCATTGGCCTAAAACCAGGTACGGACCTTTCTAGTAATCACAATTACATATATGAAAAAAATATACCTCAATCAAACATGGTGAAAATGTCTGTTACATGATACTGGAGTAGTAAACAATAGGAATACGGTACTCGCTATAATCCTGCACGGGACAATCGGCTTTAATAAAAACAAAATTGTGATATTAACCGCAATCGGATGATATGAAAAATGTATTGTGATAAAAAAAATGTTGCCATATCGCACAGCCCTACTTCTTCCCGGAAGTGAAAAGCAGTGGTGCAAAAAAGATACGTGCAAAAAAACCTAACTACGCAATGCAGTAGATTCCTATACTTTATCAATAAAAGATTTGTCGAGTGATATCAAGGATTGCACGTCAGTCGAGTTCCCAAACATAGCGAACAATTGTGCTTCAGATGCCATTCTAAGGACAAAACGGATGGAAACTTGGAAAAGCATGGAGATCTACAACTTCTTTGTGTGCGGCTGGGTCAAGGACATTGGTATCAAGACTCTCCCGGATAAATATGCATCGTTTTTGCTCGGGTAAGCTAGCTTGACCACCACACATATTCAATGGCCGGGACTTGCGCCGGCAGAAAGTCAGTAAAATCCAAGCAATTCACTATCTACTTTTTCAGTTTTGTCAGTACCGAATACTGAACAAGGGCAGCACGGTGGCAGAGGGGTTAGTGCATCTGCCTCACAATACGAAGGTCCTGAGTAGTCTTGGGTTCAATCCCGGGCTCGGGATCTTTCTGTGTGGAGTTTGCATGTTCTCCCTGTGACTGCGTGGGTTCCCTCCGGGTACTCCGGCTTCCTCCCACCTCCAAAGACATGCACCTGGGGATAAGTTGATTGGCAACACTAAAATTGGCCCTAGTGTGTGGATGTGAGTGTGAATGTTGTCCGTCTATCTGTGTTGGCCCTGCGATGAGGTGGCGACTTGTCCAGGGTGTACCCCGCCTTCCGCCCGATTGTAGCTGAGATAGGCTCCAGCGCCCCCCGCGACCCCAAAAGGGAATAAGCGGTAGAAAATGGATGGATGGAATACTGAACAACAGTTTTTCTCCGCGAGCCGCGTCATTTCTCTGCGTGTGAGCATTGGGTCAGCGCAGAAAAACAATTGCTGTCTTCAAAAAATAAATTAAAAAAAAGACAATCTTTCCAAATATTTCCGTTGAAGTCCGCCACGAATGCGGATTTGGCGCTTCTGGTTTGCCCTTGCTCATAAACAAATGATAATGGAAGTGTGGCAATGTAGCATACCTGTAGGTGTGACATCACTCCGATTCACAACACACCTCACACGCACCTGCTTTGCATTCACCACCACAAACCCAGGGAGTGTGCTTTACCACAGTGTGCAGAGCACCTACAGAAATGTGCAACGCGACCTTTAGGCAGAGTTTTCTTAGCACTGGAAGTGACAGACACCACACCATCCCTGGGCACCACACCTACTGTTTGTAGGTTGGGCTCTCGGGGAGGCTGGGGCCGTACTCTGGCTCCCACACACACTGGGAGTCAAATGTATTGTACATACAAATTCACATATACTCACTTACATACATACACACATACATAGGTACCTACGCTCCCACATACATACAGTATACAAATACAGTACATATTTACATACTCAAAGTTTGTACATCCACACGCACGTTCATTATACAAACATACACATACACATACTGTACATATACATTCACTGTACAAACATACATATACACATACTGTACATATACATTCACTGTACAAACACATATACACATTCTGTACATATACAAGTACATATGCATACATACACTCATGCACATAATCACGTTTCATCAAACATATATTAATGTTGTTGCGCTAGGGTAAACTGGGTATAACACATGGCACACTGACAAAGCTTAACCTATTGTTACTATAACAATCTACAAGGTTAAGGTAGGTTGCTTCTCTTTCTTCCCCTCCATTTTTCTGCATTCTTTCGTATCTCAAGTTATCATTACGTATATGTATTGTTGCATTTGAACAACTGTATTGTTGATAATAAAGGTAAAGTATTGGTATTGTTCATTATCAATAGCGCTATTTCTATTGGTATCTGTATTGCTCCATTTGTAGTATAATAATGCTCATTGTCATTTCTGTATTATTTTTTATTTTCGCTAACTGCTTATTTGCTATTACTTTTACCATCATATTTGTACATGTCATATTTGCTGATGCTGCTCTATTGTTGTTGTTGTTGTGTTTGCTGTTGTTGTTTTTGTCTCTCTGTCTAATCCCCCTCTTGTCCCCACAATTTCCCCCTCTGTCTTCCTTTTTTTTCTCTTTCTATCCCCTCCTGCTCCGGCCCGGCTGCACCAAATGATAATATAAATACATTTAATAAAGTCAAATACAAATAAGGCAACAAGAGAAGTATCCTACACTTCTCTTTTGTAAAGTAAATCTGAACAGCCAATATGGGCATCTACATCTACTATATGATTTGCCTGAGAAGTTGGACAGGACAAAAAAAAAAAGAAAAAAGGAAGTGACAGACACTATTCCGTCGTTTGGCAACATGTTGGGCAAATTGTGGCCCTTTAAAATGAGGTATTATGGGATAATGGTTATGCAAATATTTGTATTTATTATAAATCAAATATGAACAAACAAAAAGACTCCATTGACAATCACAATTGAATTCCAATATGTTAAATAATAATGTGCTTAGTGTATATTCCAGATAAGTTAATCACAAAAGTAAAAAAAGAAAAGTGTTCCATATCACCTACTGCAGTAAAGACAATTAAAATTGCTATGCCCTTTGGGCATTAATTAAAAAAGTAAACAAAAAACAATAAATGGGCAAAAAAAGGTTTGGCTACGATATAAACTTAAACAGCACGGTCGTTTTAGAAATACGGCTGTAAATCTGTCACGATGAAGGTGTTCAAAGCGATGCTAAATTAGCCATTAGCTCTAATGGCTTCTCAATGGCTGCTGCCGCAATAATGCTGACTTGAACCAAAACTATCACAAAGGACATGTCGACTCATCGCTGAGGAGAAGTTTAGTAGAAACAAAGTACAATTGTGTCCAGGAGGTTAGAGCTGAAAGCTATTACGATATAAGTGTTTAATATCTGTTGATTTCGATAACTATTGATATTTTTATGATCTATCGAAAACAAAGACCAGTAGAAAAATATATTAAATGTAAATGTAACCTTCCTCTGATTATAATCCCTCAGCTATTAAGGCAGAAAGGTAAGGAAATGTCAACACAAGCATGGAAAACAATCGAAGTAAACAAAATTATGAAATCACTTTGAAAACGTAACAATAACCTCTTAAAATGAAGGTGAAAAAATAAGGAATATGTAAGAAATGTTTAATTAAGTGTTAGAAAATAGTGCAAAGTGTGAAAATGTAAACACAAAGAGACCTGAGAACTATTTTCTGCAGGTTTAGTGCCAAGAAGTTACAGCTGTGCTATACAGGGTGAGCTAGGGCGGTACGGTATTATTAATCTTGACGTGGACCAGCGCCTTGCATAATTTACAGACCACTTGTTCTGACTATGGTCAGATTTTTAAAAAATCCCAAAAAACTGCCATACTGTCGAGGTGACTTCCTGTTTTTATCCACAATTTCGTCGCTTTCTGCAGCACTCATTTTCCCTTTCTCTTTTCACTCCATGCAAAGAACGGGCATGTGAAATTTCTGCGCAAACGTGGCAATCCGCGTTTATGAACATTAATTTCCGTGTCAAAATATCTCTTCCGTGTTTTTAAATGAAATATCAATAAAAATACGATCCAAACAAATATTTTTGAACGCTCAGCCGCATGTACTCGCTGTTTCTCTTGCTTAACGCCACACTGAGTTGCAGGACAAGCTAATATGATTAGCATCAAAGTAGACGGCTGTCAACGTTGTAGGCAACAACCAGTAAGGTTGCTAGTTGGTTAGTTAGCAAGCATGATTCGGTAAGCCAAATTAAATAGAAAAATAAGTTAACACAATGTTTGAGAGCACCGAAACAAGCTCGCTAGTTAGCATAGTTAGCATCATTTAGCTAGCTTACTTGTTTGTCACCTCTGTTCGCTCGCCGAGCCACAACGTTGACGTCTTTCCACTTTGCTGCTAATCATATTTGGATGATTACAATCGGAACACTGTTAGTTCTGAACCAGTTGTAGTTCTACAGTATTTGTTAATAGCCAGCGAGAAAATGTATTTTTGATGTGACGGATTGTAAACAGGCGGTCACAACACAGGAAGTATATTACCTGAAAGGGCGTGTCTACAAGATAGAGTTGCCAAATGAGAAACGTTTTGAGTTCCTTGCATGCATGTTAGAATTTTACATTACATTTTAAATCATAATGTTAGTAAATTATCCACTAATTCAACAAAAAATTATGTGGTACATTACATGGGACAAGTGTCAAAAGGACCGCCAAAAGACTTTGGTAGATGAGAATCATTTTAAAGGTAAATATATATTGTAGAAATACACCCAGTTGCAGGAAATGTAGTCTTGATTATCAACGTTTTCTTTCGGGGTTTCTGTGGCAGCTTCTTGCTGATAGAAATGTTCCTTTTTTTTTTTTTTTCTTCTTTTTTTTTTTCGCAAAAGGTGGTGAAAGGCCTGAAAGAATCAACCGCGAGACAACATGATGGCACAACCAAACGTGATAGTTGATACTGTTAACTGATTGGCTGTTAGCGTGTCAGTCTCACTGATCAGTGATCACTTCCTGTGTTGCTCGGTTACCAGAGAGCGAGTGCCTTTGTTCATGCAACCAACCTTGCTTTACAACTTCCTGTTTCTTCCGACAAAGGAAAATTATATATATCAAATGTATTTTTTATGTATCGCGATATATATTGGTATCGTTTTGTCGCCCAGCCATACATGGGATAATAAAACACTTGAAGAACAAGACAACAACAGGTTGCCATGATCACAACTGCATAGTGTTTATGCCAGGAGCCATGAATAATGTAGCGTTACGCTCCACTATCTTCACTTTGCTGCCTCGGTCCATGTTTGTGCTTCCCTTATTGTCTTCCTTTGTCCGCTCCATTCCGACGAGTAAATACAGGAGACACTCGTTTTCTGGCCTCCTAGTTCTAATCCTGATTAATCCTCCTTAGTGCGCTCTTAGGCCTTCAAGGCTGTGGTCAGGATTTTGAATCAATAATTCCCACACTTGTGCATAAAGACGATATTGGACATTTAGTCCCTAGTGTTAGGTCAAGGTAGGCTGATTTGTTGTCTGCGTCTGAGATTAGATAGAGAGCCAGATAAATGAAGGGGGGAAAAAAGCCAGTTCATTCAGACATGAAATGCCTTAGAGTCTAAATAGAAAGACTGCAAGCAGTCACACTTGAATGAGTCTGATCTGAATCACTTCCCAGGCTCCTGTGTGCTTGTCTTGTTTGTGCTTCTCTCAAAGCGCAGCCGGTTGGCTTTATTGATGCATTCAGTGTATGTTTTTATGGTGTGCACACTGACAGCAGGTGTCAAAACAAGCCGCTCGGCCTTGGTTCTCCGTCGACGCTTTTGTCGGTCCCTACGGTATGAATGAACGAGGTGGCTGCAAGGGTGCGTGCAGGTGGGAATACCTTAGCAGGACTTCAGACAACATATCAAGAGTTGCTTTGCTTTCTCAAGGAGCGACTAACACGAGTCAAGCGCGCGGGACGCAACGTTGGACTCTCCTTGAAAGTGAGAGGTGGCTGAGACAAAATGTTCAAATAAAGAGGTTGAAATAAAGTGCGACCATGCATGCAACAGTGCAGCTGTTCACAATCAAACCTTGCTTATTGGTTGAGGATAACCTTTTTTTTTTGTTCAGTGAGCCTAATGCAGTTCTTCAAACAAATAGGGGGGTGGTTTCATGTGACCTCGGGAAACATACTTTATCAGTATCATGCTTCAAACCCCACTTTGAAAAGCTGTGCACTACAAAACATCATTTAAATAAATAAAAAAAAGAAGCACAAATTGATTTGAATTTTGTTTTCCTGTATCAAACTGTCACTCAAAAAGTGTTTACAAACTAATTTTTTTCATGTTAAGGACACAGTACAACATTATGCAGAGGTGTACTTATAACAATTTTGTAGACAAATAATACTATTTATAGTCGCGGCGGGAAGTAGGGCGAGGGGGTTCGAAACGTGTTTTTATTCCTGGGGAGGTATAACAGAAAATAATTGAGAAGCACTATTCTTATATAACATTTGTATCTGTTAAAAGTTTAAAAATAATTGAACCACTATAAAAATAAAAAGCCTCAAATGGTGCTTAAAGAGGTAGTTAATGTCAAAACAAATACACATTGTCTTTTATTTACTTCAGAGGATTGATATCAGGGATGTTCCCATCAGGGTTTTATGCTCCAATTCAGATACCAATTATCCATGAGTGGATACAGATATGTGTCAACTTTAAATTTCCAAATGTATGCATAGTGATTACTGGTCAGATTTGTCTGATTAATTGCAGCAGTAAATGCTAAACTTTTTGCATTACGTAATGAACGTTTCATTAGATTTGATTTGTTACACAACAAACAATTATTTTTTCATTACTTTAACTTTTGTTTATTGGTTTTCAGAAACATACAATTTACAGGAGTTGTCAAATACATCAAATGCTGTTCCTCCCCCCAAAAAACAAAAAAACAACAACAAATAAATAAAATAATAATAACTAAAATAAGAACAAACCACAGACATATATTCACATAAAACCACAGACAGCTGCATTCCTAAATTGACTTAAAGATATTTAGCAACCAACAAGAACACAAAATGCTCATCAAACACCCACAAGTCACCCTACAGTTCTTGTAACTTTGCAGAAAAAGCATTAAATGTCAGCCTAATCATCTCCGGCTTGAGAAAATAAAGAACTTCCGTAATCCAGCGGGTGTCGCAAGGAGGCGAGTTGCCTTCCTATTTAGCACAATGCGTCTTCGACCCAACAATGTAGTGAATGCTACAAGATTTATTTTTGGATTTGCTAAGGGTAGATGACTTAGGTGCTACCCCAAATATTCCACTTAGAGGATTAGGTACAATCCTTTCACCAGTGGCCACAGACAAAGTGTTAAAAATGTCCGTCCAATAGCTGTTCAGAGCCAAACTATATGTAAATTAGCTGGAACTGTTGGCCCTGATCAAAGATATGCCATCATAAATATTCGCTAATCGGACCTTGGTATAAAAAGTATGATGTATTTGTGTGCAGTCAAGCCAAGTCAATTCAAGTGACTTTATTTGTACCCGAAGGAAGATTTGTTTTGCAGTGTAAAATACAGGAGAATGGCACGTGCATATATATTAAAATAAACAAAGGTATTAACACAAAACAGATCACAACATTACAAACATGACAAGGTACTCAACAGGCTGCCTGGGACCAGGACCAGGAAAACAAGAAAAAAAGAACAAGTCACGTGAATAATAAAAAGAGGCAGAGTAAAAGTTAGTAAGGGTCAGTAAGATTAAACTACAATGAATTAATAAATATATACAAATAAATGTGCAATATAGTTATAGTTTGTATAAAAGAAATGATTGATTGATTGAGAAGTTTATTGACATCTTAAAGACTTGAATCCATGTAATGCTTTATAAAGGCAAATGGATGGCACAAAAAGCCAAAAGGCTTGTTTCCATTGTGGTCCATTAAATATTCATCACATTTGATACATTCAATAATAAAATATATATAACCTGTAGCATGTATATAAAAAATACATTAAAAAATGTATAAGTTATGTACATATACACAGTATACATGTCAGGTGATTTGAAAACAATATATACAAAAAATAGGAGAGAGGGGGGGGGGGGTATATACACTGTGTAAATGACTATGCACATGTTGACTCCAAGAGTGCAAAACAGAATGAGAAACTATATATACACTATAACCACATATAAACCTGTTTGATGCTTCGAAGAGTTGCTGGGGATACATTTTGGTTCAGATCAGGTAGAGGTTGAGCTGAGCCATGATTTTATGGCAGTTTTCAAATTTAGTAGGGAAGTTCGAATTTTAAGGTCTGTTGGTAGTGCATTCCACTGTGTGGTGGCAAAATAGTAGAATGCATATTTTCCCATGAGAGTCTTGAATTTGGGGGTGACGAGGTATGAGGAACTCCCTCTCATGTAGTACCTGTGAGCATCACTTACTCTGGTGAAATAGTTCGACAGGTACTTGGGGACAGTTTCTCTGAGTATTTTGAATACCATGCACATTGCGATTTGGTGTACTCTTTCCTCAACTCTAAGTCATCCCAATTTGGTAAAGTGGGCTTGAGTTAGGTGAGTCATGATTGGGAGATTGAGCAGAAGTCTCACCAGCTTGTTTTGAGAAGTTTGCAGTTTTGTTTTTAGTGTCTTGGGGATACTGGTGAACCATGAGGTGCAGGCGTAGTCAAAATGACACTGTATGAGGGCACCGGCAAGGGTCTTAAGTGTATCCCTGTTGATAAACGCAATAACTGCGACTGGAACAAAGCTGTTCCTATACTGAGATGTTCTGCATTTTGGGACCCTAAGCCTCCGACCAGATGGGAGGAGCTGGAACTCACCATAAAGAGGGTGGGAGATTTCTGCTCTAATTGAGTTGTCAATCCGCTGTACCTGCCGAGTGTACAGGGACTCCAAACTCAGCAGAGGCTCACCAATAAGTCGACTTGACCACTTGATTATTTGGTTTAATCGGTTTCTCTCCTTCAGAGGCAGCTCTCCAAACCATGACACCAGAAAAAAAGATAAAACCGATTCAATAAAAGCTCAATAAAATGAAATCATGGTTTTGTCAACATGGAGAAATGACAATTGCCTTAGACAGTGAAGATGCTGGTGACCTCTTTTGCATATAGTGTCAGTTATCCTTGAAATTCAAAGTATTGTCAATAATGGTCCCAAGGTATTTATAGGATTGCACAATGTTGACAGTTTGTCCCTTAATAATGGTTCCCTTCTAAGTAAACCCTGCCTGCTTTCTAAAATCAATAATCATATCTTGTGTTTTAAGAGTGTTCACTTGTAGATATGAAGCATCACACCACTTGACAAAATCCTCAACAATAGGCCCATGTTTGTTCTCAGTACCCTGAAGGAGACTGACAATTACTGTCATACTTTAAAATAGTCTGATTTTTAAAAGTGATCTGACACATATTTGTGTAGAGAATAAAAAGCATTGGCGAGAGCACACATCCTTGGGGGGAGCCAATCAAGGAGCACACTGTTAGATAAAACAAAACATTCACTCTGACTTTTTGCGTTCTGTTTGTTAAAAAGTCTAAAATCCAGCCCACAAGATTACTTACATTAAAATTAAATTCTAATAGACGAAATGAAATGTGGGGTTGAATTGTATTAATAGCAGATGAAAAGCAATGAATAAAAGACGGGCATGACACCCATTTCCCTCCAGATGTTTAATAAGCAAATAAAGTAGAGTGAGTGTGGCATCTTCCACTCCTCTTTTAGGCCTGTAAGCAAACGGCAGTGGATCAAGAGCATGTTCAATGTTTTTAAAAATTTCAGATCGCACCAGCCTTTCAAGGCTATTGTCTATAGGTCTAAAATAATTTAAAATGTTAGGACGACTGGTTTTAGGGACTGGGACATTTATAGCATCTTTCCAGACTTTGGGACATGCTGTGTTACTAAAGATGTAAAAACTGAGCTCAGTTATTTTGCACAAAACTTAAGTAGTCAACCACAAATATAATCTGGTCCAGGACTCTTGTTTGCTTTTGTGTGTGAAAAGGCTATCTCAGCATCTTTTTGATTCAATAGGAAGGTGTTGAATACTGTTAAGTTTGAGACTGAGTTCTTGTATTTCCTTACTAAAATCAAGAGTGTCAAAACGGTTATAAAAACAATGAAGAGCATTAGCAAAATCAGAGTCTGAATTAATATGATTTAAAGTGACATCTGCACTAGTGTTTACGTTCTGGGCGCTGCCTAAAGTTTTCATACTGGACCATGCTGACCCAGGGTTGTTGGCAGCCATCTTGTCTTCCATTTGGGACTTATCGCTCTGTTTTGCTTTCAGAATTTCAATTTTCAGCTCTTTGGAAGCCAACTGAAAATCAGATACAGAACCCAATTGAAAACGCAATTTTCTTTTTCTGTATGCTGGACTTTACTGACTTAGTGACCCATGACTTGTTATTGGGGTAGATTTTAACCCTTTTACTAGAAATAATCATATCTCTACCAAAGGCAGAATATGAGCAAATGACATCCGTAAGTTCATCCAAGTCATTAGAGGACTGCTCGAACGCACCCCAGTCAGTGCAGTCAAAGCATTCCTGCAGGGAGAGCACAGATTCATCTGACCATTCTTTCACCTCCCTGGTTTGCACGTTTTCCCTTTTTAAAAGTCTTGTAGATGGGCAGAAGGTGCACACGGTTATGATCCGCTGATCCCAAAGGGGGAAGGGGCAGGGATTTAAAAGCGTCTTTAATTGACCCATAACAAAGATCAAAGGTTTTGTCGCCTGGTTGGACAGGACACATGGTGATAAGTTTGTTAGTGATTTTTTTAGGCTTACATGGTTAAAATCCCCTATTATAAAATTGGGAGCATCAGGCGAAATAGATTGCAGTTTATGAATGACATCAGAGATGATGCCTGAAGCAGAAGTAGCATTTTCCTTCGGGTGGATGTAAACAGTCGTTATAAAAAGTTGAAGGAAACTCACGTGGCAGATAAAATGGGGTGTATCGACAGTGATAAAAGTTCAACATCAGGAAGATTTGATCTGATAGTCACAGAGCTGCAGTATTGTTTAATAAACAAACAGACCTCCTTGTGTCTTCCCTGTCACGTCAGCATTGCGGTCAAGACGAAAGGGAACACCAAAGCCATCGATGAGCAGATCCGGATCCTGGTCTTGGTCTGTAAGCCAAGTCTCCGTGAATGCCATGATGCAAGAATTCATGAAGTCCTTCTGAAAGCGGGACATTTCCCTGAAGTTTGTGCGTCTCTGGAGTACACATGCGGTGTCCTTGCCGTATCGGTCGCAAGTAAAAAAAAAAAAAAAAAAAAAGAAGCTGTTTCTGGCACAAATGAAGACTTATTAACTTTACTTAAGATCTCTGTCCAACTATCCTCAGACAGACTCATACTCAAATCCCTCTCCTTAAGTGACTTAATTTAATTCGGAAGCTCAGGATGTTAAAAAAAAAAGGTTTTAAATAATCAGAATCAGAAGTACTTTATTAATCCCCGAGGGGAAATTGAGGAAAAATTTGTAATTTTTCTTTTTAAAGTCTGAAGCGGTGTCAAAAATACATTTGAAACTGTGTTAGTCGGTAAATCTGAAAAACCTAGGGAAAGTATTTTGAACCAAAACTGCGGATCTGTAGATATCTATAAAAAAAAGTGTTGCTTAGGGAGGAAAAATGTATCACAAAGTTGCTGATAAAAGGCTAAAGTGGTGTCAATGTATACATCTTTAATGTTGTTGATTCCCAGACTTGACCATCTTAAGAAGGCAACAAGCACATTATATCATGGTAAAATAAGTGTAAAAGGTAAAAAAAAATCAACAGAATTTAGAACTATTTTTTTTTTTACAGATTTCATGGGGCACTAAATATCACAGTATAGTGTTTTAATACTGAACTGCTCGGCAGAAAGATGATCATAATAATTGCATGTATTCTGGAACAAATAAGATTAGGGATGTTCCAATAGGGATTTATGATTTATTTATGAGTGAGATTGACTGATACCACTAACGATAACAATCACATGTGTTAACTGTAAAGTTGGTGAGGTGGTTACTATTGAGAATTTAACAATACCTACACAATATTTGAAGTAGTTTTTGATTCTCTTTTTTAACATATTTGATCGTACACAAATAAATACTATCAACTACTAATTTAAATTCTTTGGTTTTTGTCTTGAAAGTTCTCCTGTGCCCAGGAAATTATTCACTGAGTCTGTAAACATTAACAAAAACAACAAAGAAGGATTTTGAGAAAATAAAAATATTGACTTAATCACTCCGGTATCACTCATTTACTGATACCACCTTTGGTATTAACACCATCATTTAATCTTACATGTCGTGTACTGACTGTGACAATGCTGACACACCAAGTTATTTTACCCTCTCTCTGAATCTTATTTATTTACTTATTAATTTCCTGTTCATAACTGTTTACTTTCTGCTATAAGATGCTTTCATCAACAATTTTTAAACTTTACTAAGCACTTACTTCTTGGTGTAGTTTCAAGCTAGTTTAGCGGTTAATTTGTTCTGTGTGTAACATGTTTAGCCTCGCCCTCCAGGGATAATGGTACTTCATAATGATACTTAATAATGATACTTATGTTACTAAGAAAAGCAGTTTATTTGCCGTAATGGAGGTGATTATTATTTTAGGGGAGTGGGTCCACACTGTTTGAGACGCATAATGAATTTGCTGCTTGCTGCTTGTCAGCCGGGGGACTAAAACTAAATCGTGTGAACAATAGGGGATTAACATTAAAAGGCATGACGATCACATTTTTACAAAAAGAGGTACTGATCGGTGGCTGATCCCTGATTAATATCTATGAACTCACTTGTGTATAGACTTGCTTTTATCAAACACAGTTGTGCAAAAATGTATTGAAACCGTTGTTCTAAATCTGAATTATTTGCACACATTTCTACATTTGCAATAAGCCTACAAAACATTAAATTGCTCAACACGTCTAATATTACAAACTTGGCCATGTTTTGAAACCTTGCACAGGTTGTGATTTTAAATAGAACTTGAACAACTTTGAATGCAACTGTATATATACTACACAACACACCTTTATCCTAAAATAAAACATAACCGATATACCGGTACTAATGAATTAAACACGGTACTATAATACCTGAATTTTTTTCATGCTGCCATGCGGGGGTGACGTGCAGAGCCAAGGAACATGTTGAGTGTGTCAGTGCGTACACACTCACAGAATGCACAAGCAGAAACAGTGTGGAGAGGAAAAATGGCAAATAAAGATAATTCTGCTGGTTATTAAAAGGGTTTGTGAAGCGCAAAATGGAGGTATTCGGGCTTCAAAACTATCAATCAAAATGGCGCTGTTTAAAACATACCTCGCCAAAGGTGAAAATACAGTATTACCACCATGATGCTTTCTATCGTTGCTCCATAGAAAGCATCCTGATGTACTGCATGTGTGTGTGGTTTGCCAGCTACACAGTGGCTGACCGGAAAGCCCTCCAAAAAATCATTAGTTGCCCACTCCCCACCCTGGAAGAACTGTACAGCTCTCGCTGTCTTAGTAGGGCTAAAAACATTCTATGAGATCCGTCCCACTCAGGTCACCAACACTTTGAATTACTGCCATCAGGCAGATGTTTCAGGTCGCTAAATGCATGGACTAATAGACATAAAAACAGTTTTTATCCAAAAGCTATAACAGTGATTAACACCGCAAATACCTTTTCCTATGAATCTCCATCTGTGTTATAGTAATGATATGCAAAGTACATGTACACAACACCACTCTTTTTCTTATAATCACCAAATGTGCTGCACTTTACTGTTTCTGTGCCTCTGATGTTCAATGTCTGCAATATGTGCCTATCTTCCCTCAGGGTGAAATCTACTAATTTTTGTTTTGTCTCCTTAAGCTGTGTGTGTGTGTGTGTGTGTGTGTGTGTGTGTGTGTGTGTGTGTGTGTGTGTGTGTGTGTGTGTGTGTGTGTGTGTGTGTGTGTGTGTGTGTGTGTGTGTGTGTGTGTGTGTGTGTGTGTGTGTGTGTGTGTGTGTGTGTGTGTGTGTGTGTGTGTGTGTGTGTGTGTGTGTGTGTGTGTGTGTGTGTGTGTGTGTGTGTGTGTGTGTGTGTGTGTGTGTGTGTGTGTGTGTGTGTGTGTGTGTGTGTGTGTGTGTGTGTGTGTGTGTGTGTGTGTGTGTGTGTGTGTGTGTGTGTGTGTGTGTGTGTGTGTGTGTGTGTGTGTGTGTGTGTGTGTGTGCGCGCGCGCGCGCGCGCGCGCGTTAAATGTGTCTTTTAAAGATCCAGCCTATTCTTTTTTATGCTTTTAATGTTTAGTTATTTCTGCACTTTAAAAGAGTTTGTACTGCAAATTTCGTTTTACTGGTACAATGACAATAAACACAATTCAATTCAAAACATGGGTAAACATTTAAATAACAATCATCCAGAGGTTCAATGATTTTCAGCTCCCCTGTTGTGCACATGTAGATACATAGACTCACTTGATACCAAATATTAGTGGAGTTATAACCGCCCACGTAGCGCAAACTAATGCAAGTGCAATGACTGAATCTTGTAACAAATTGTGTTTTATCTTTAACAATGTGTGTTTTACTTGCTACATGTCTTATCTGTGTACTTTTAGCCATGGTATTTTTTTTAGTATTTACTATTGATTTTATTTGTCTTAAAGCACAAACCAAAAGTGGCAACCATAAATCATGAATAATTTTATATAATATCAATAAAGCTTTCCATTCTATTCTAACCTAAATTTAGATTATAGAAGACTATATGTAATATGTAACATTTTAAATTCTATATTATTATTCTAAAATAGTTATTTGATAGCTATAAGAAACATGTGTTTAATGTATTGTAAGATTTTTTTGTTAAAATTAGGCCAAAAAATAATTTTTTTGTGGTCCCTTTTTAATTTTAAAAGTATCAAAGTATCTACCGTATTTTTCGGATTATAAATCGCTCCGGAGTATAAATCGCGCCGGCCGAAAATGCATAATAAAGAAGGAAAAAAACATATATTAGTCGCATTTTTGGGGAAATTTATTTGATAAAATCCAACACCAAGAATAGACATTTGAAAGGCAATTTAAAATAAATAAAGAATAGTGAACAACAGGCTGAATAAGTGTACGTTATATGAGGCATAAATAACCAACTGAGAACGTGCCTGGTATGTTAACGTAACATATTATGGTAAGAGTCATTCAAATAACTATAACATATAGAACATGCTATACGTTTAAACAATCTGTCACTCCTAATCGCTAAATCCCATGAAATCTACTTCCTCGGTGTCGCTTCTAAACAATTCTACCAACTCCAAAGGTAGACAATGCGCCGCTTCCTCTTCTATCGGTACGTCGCTTACGTCAGAGTCATCGTCAGTTGCAGTTCCAATTATTCCAGCATTTCTGAATCCGGACAGGATGGTTTCGGTTGTCACTGAAGCCCATGCTTTGTCGATCCATCCAATGACATCCAGAAAAGTTGCATGGCGCATTCTTCCGGTTGCCGTGAAGCTGTGCTCTCAATCTATCATCAACTGCTCCCACAGGTTGCGCAGGACTGCCTTAAAGCTCCTATTCACGGAGATGTCAAGTGGCTGGAGTATTTTGGTTAAGCCTCCGGGGATGATGGCAGGTATGGAGTTTAAAACTTTAAATTGATTTTTTAACTGTGGCGTGATGTGGGCTCGCATGCTATCCATCACAAGCAGAGCTTTGCGTGCTCTATAGTAGCCATCCGGACGCTTAATGTAGCACTTTGCAAGCCATAGGTTCATCATTTGTTGATCCATCCACCCTTTCTCATTCACGGCATCTGAGGGGGACTTAATTTTTGGCATGGTTTTTCGTTTGAAAATGACCATCGGTGGCAATTTTGATCCATTTCCACAACATGCCACGTGTGATTTCTCATGACCAGTTGTTACGATATTGACACTCTTTTGCCCTTTCTCTGCAACACTTTTGCCAATGGGAATGTCAAACGTGAGGGGGACCTCGTCCATGTTAATAATATGATCCGGCGTCACGTTGTGCTCACTTTCATGCTTTTCAATGAACTCGCAGAAACTGTCTACCTTTGATTGGAAGTCTGCTGGCAGTTTTTGGGACATCGTTGTCCTTGCTCTGATAGAGAGGCGATTGCGTTGTATGAAGCGGTAACACCAGGAAGGTCCTCCCGCAAAGTCATTTATATTCATCTCCTTGGCAACTACCTCTCACAAGCCTCTCCCAGCAGCACGTTGTTCAAGCACCCATTTGGGAATTCGTTCCTCGAGCTGTGGCCATCTAGCTTTTAGCCCGCGGTTAGCTTTTTTAGTTTTCTTCATTTCAGTAAGAGTAGCCCCCGCTTTTCGCCAGTCCCGTACAAGTTTCTTGCTTACTCCAAACTTACTTTCTGCTGCTCGGTTGCCGTTTTCTGCTGCATATTTCACTACTTCCAGCTTGTAACCTGCAGTATATGATTTCCTTTTCGGTGCCATTTTTGTTTAGCCCTTCTCAGTTTTTATAAGTTACCACCAATGTTGAAATGATCAATATTCATAGGTACGGAAGTAGTAGCAGGTAGCATCTTTTTTTTCACAATGCACTTCTGCCATGACCCGCCCCCGCCAAATTTTTATTGGTTGACGTGTGTGTGTGACGATTGCTGATATACACCTAGTCTCTTACGTGAATGAAATAAATAATATTATTTGATATTTTACGGTAATGTGTTAATAATTTCACACATAAATCGCTCCAGAGTATAAATCGCACCCCCGGCCAAACTATGAAAAAAACTGCGATTTATAATCCGAAAAATACAGTAAATACATTTTGGTACCGGTACTTAAATATTGGTACTGGGACAACCTTATAACAGTGATTATTCAGATCTTTTTAGACCCTCAATGGCTACTGTACTTAGACGCATAAGGACATCAAAGTGTAAGCTATGAAGACACATTTAAAGAACAAATATGCATTGTAATATTGGTTTAGTTTAAATGTTTAATTGCAAAAGTGCACCACTTATTTGTGTCCTATAACTAACACTTAAACTTGATAAAAAAAAAAAAATGAGCGCCAACAAGTGACTGCCAACAGAAGACCGCTACGTGAGCAACTATCGGAGTGCATTCTGGGACTAGTGGTGTCCTGCCTTATGTGGATTCTATTTGGCAGGTTTGAACAGAACGATACATAATATTATAGCTAATATAACAATACTGTCTGCCGTGTGTGGTCCGAATCTGGGAGCTCTTTATGATGCAGGCGATGACTCACACACGGACAATAAAAATAACAACCAAACGATGAGTGATGGGTGAACAGTTTGTTGTTCATCCAGGTTTTGTTGCGCCGTAATTCTTTGTTGTGAACACAGTGGCCTTGTCCCAACAGCAAACTGTTTAATCTTTAATTAATCTCACACATATTCATCGACTAACAGGGATTAGCATATTGTTTTGTTTGAGGACAATAACATATGACTGGGGTGTAATGAGACGTAGTGTTGTGTACATTCTGGCAGAAATTACAAAGGGTACACAACAAACCTGCGCCCGGGACTATGAATAGAAAGGCAGAGGCTCCACAGATGACAACATGGTGTAAATATTTTGTGAGCGCATGTGTAAATAAATACACCTGCAGCCATTATTGAGGTGCTGCAGCCCATAGAGTGCCACCTGTGAGAAATAATGAGGCAGTCGTCCATTCATGCAGTTCCTCTCATCCTCCTCCAGCTTGGAGTGGGATGGCCTGCACTTCACAGGCACGGAAATATTACACTAGCTGGCAATAAACAATCACGTGTCCATATTTATACCTCAGCTGGATAAACACCAACAGGAGAAAACAGATGATAGCCTGGACAGATTGTCAGTAACTGAGGCAAGCGTACTAAATATGAGTGGACAGAAGGGGTTGTGGCTGGAAGTGGAAATACACTGTAAAATAACTCTGAAGATGTTATGGTAAAAAAAACTGGCTGCTCAGGCGAAAAATTTTACCTTTTTTTTTTTTTTACACCATATTATCAATAGAGGAACGGCACCACTTATTCTTACAGTGAAATTCTAGTTAATGATCTGACAGTTTATCGTAAAATCGGCCTTTTTTAAATAATGCACCGTAAAAAAAAAAGTAGATTTTACAGTACAAAATTGACAGCTCAGTCAGAATTTCACTGTACAATGTACAGTGTTTTTACACTAAATTAGTGTAAATTGAAAATTGATAAGTTATTTTTACAGTAAAATTCTGGCAACTGAGCTGCTGGCTTTTACTGTAAAAAAAAATGTTTCAGTGCCTTACTGTAAATGGAAAAAACTGCAGCACTTATTTTTACTCTAAAACTGGCAGCTCATTCACCAGAATTTTACCATAAAATTTAGTTGTTTTTTTTCACACTGAATTACTGTAAATTAAAAAACATCACCACTTGTTTTTACAGTAAAATTCTGGTGACTGAGCTGCCAGTTTTTTTTGTTTTTTTTTATACCATAAAATCTAATGCTTGACTTTTTTTTTTACAGTCTACTAGGGTAGTACGGTATATCTGTGCTAATACATTTCTTGCAACACTAATTGATTGAAATCGGTACTATTCTTTCATCTGAGCCGCTGTGCGGCAGTGACTACAGAGTCAAGGAGCATGATGTTGAGTGTGTCAAAACGTACACACAAAGTGCATACAAGCAATAACATCATCAATCAATCAATCAATCAATCTTTATTTATATAGCCCTAAATCACAAGTGTCTCAAAGGGCTGCACAAGCCACAACGACATCCTCGGTACAAAGCCCACATACGGGCAAGGAAAAACTCACCCCAGTGGGACGTCGATGTGAATGACTATGAGAAACCTTGGAGAGGACCGCATATGTGGGTAACCCCCCCCCTCTAGGGGAGACCGAAAGCAATGGATGTCGAGTGGGTCTGACATAATATTGTGAGAGTCCAGTCCATAGTGGATCCAACATAATAGTAAGAGTCCAGTCCATAGTGGGGCCAGCAGGACACCATCCCGAGCGGAGACGGGTCAGCAGCGTAGAGATGTTCCCAGCCGATGCACAGGCGAGCGGTCCACCCCGGGTCCCGACTCTGGACAGCCAGCACTTCATCCATGGCCACCGGACCTGTGCCCCCCCCCCCTCAAGGAAAAGGGGAGCAGAGGAGAAAAGAAAAGAAACGGCAGATCAACTGGTCCAACAGGGGGGCTATTTAAAGGCTAGAGTATACAAATGAGTTTTAAGATGGGACTTAAATGCTTCTACTGAGGTAGCATCTCTAATTGTTACCGGGAGGGCATTCCATAGTACTGGAGCCCGAATAGAAAACGCTCTATAGCCCGCAGACTTTTTTTGGGCTCTGGGAATCACTAATAAGCCGGAGTTCTTTGAACGCAGATTTCTTGCCGGGACATATGGTACAATACAATCGACAAGATAGGACGGAGCTAGACCGTGTAGTATTTTATACGTAAGCAGTAAAACCTTAAAGTCATCATGGAGAGGAGGAATGGCAAAAAACCCCGACAATCCTACCGGTTAATAAAGAGGGTGCGTGAAGTGCAATATGGAGGTATTTGGGATTCAAAACCAACGATAAAGGTGTTGCTTTAAACAAGGAAGCGCAGGGCTTCAAGTGTTGCTTTAAAACATGCCTCGCCAAATGTGGCGATCAGTATTACCACCCACCTTTGTGTCAAACTTAGGTAAACATTTAAATAATAATCATTCAGATCTGCACAAGGAGTTATAAAGAGTGACAGGTAATAATGTAGTTGTTACACCTGTCCTGCTGTTCTGCTCCGGTGCACACCGTAGTAGAGTAGCACAGGGCAGACGTTCCCTTCAGTTCACTTTACCCCGCAATGGGTCTGCTAAGCGCCGCTTTCCGGTCAGAATTCGGGGCCGCCGATTTGTGACAATCTGGTTGCTTTATTATTAGTTTTGCAGGACACAACAGGACCCATTCATCACTTTACTGCGCAGTGCACGCGCTCGTTTCTCTCTCTCTTTACTCGCCCACTCACTCATTGACGTCACTTAGCCAACACGTTGACATTCTGACCAACACACATACTGTACGCTCATAAGTAAACCAGCTCCCCTGTTGTGCATATGTAGATACATAACATGTAGATACGTAGACGCGCACACAGCTGCTTGGATTGATGCCAAATATTAGCGGTGTTAGGACCGCCCTTTTAACGTCAACTAGTGCAATTAAAATGACTGAATTTGGTAACAAATTGCTATAATTTGTGTTTTATCTTTAACAGATGTGTTTTACCTGCTACATGGCTTATCTGGGTACATTTATCCATAGTTTTGTTTTAGTACTTACTAATAATTGTATTTGTCTTAAAGCACAGATCAGTATTGGCAACTATAAATCATGAAGCATTTAATATAATGTCAATAAAGCTTTGTATTCTATTCTAATCTTATCCTTGATTATGGCAGACTATATGTAATAAGGAAAATTGTAATTTTGTAAGTGCAATAAGAAAAACACAATGTGTTTAATGCCCTTTAATTTATATTTTAACCTTCTAAATTGTTCTTTGAGTGCAATATGAAACATATGTTTATTGTATTGTAAGATGTTCTGTTAAAATTGACACTTTTTCGTAGTTCCCTTTATCTGGAAAAGTATCGATATACATTTTGGTACCGGTACCAAATTATTGGTACTGTGTACTGTAAAATGTATATATATATTTTTTTTTTTACACCAAAATACTGTAAATTTAAAATTGCCACTAGTGTTATTACAATAAAATTCTGGCAACTGAACAGCCAGTTGTTTTTCAGTCAAATCTTTGGTCGTTGTTTTTATAGTGCCTTACTGTAAATGGCAAAATGTGACCACATTTCATTTTACAGTAAACATGTTTTACTGTAAAATCTACTTCCTTTTTTACAATGCACTGTAAAAAATAATCTGTCAATTTATGGTAAAAAAAACAAAACCCAAAACTGGCAGCTACAGTAGCCAGAATTTTATCGTACAATTTACAGTGTGTGCTTTATTAGCGATCGACCGATTTCCGGACGTTCTTTTTATTTATTTTATTATTTAATTTTAAAACTACAACAAATACATCAGTAGATACACGATATAAACATGATACCAATATTTAGGATTAAAAAAATATATACACTGTAATTAGTTAAGTAAATAAATAACCACTGCTCAGGCGCTAGCCCGCTTGCCCTGCATGAGAAACGTTCTCTTTTTACCAGAGTCCAATTTTCGATTTATTTCATTTAAGAATAAAAATGAAAAAATAATTGTCAATAATTCCCCCCAAATATGTTTTGATATCCGGTAGGGCATTTATTTCAGTTTTTGTGAGAAGTTTTCTCCGGTTTGCTTGACCATGTCGCTCATGCGGCCACACCCTCTTTTCTGTCCTCCTTGCAATGTTGGTCGCCTGCATTACTTACGTCTCCTTTGCTTACTTGTCAAAACTTCCAACTTTTGCCAAGAAATCCAGTTTTTGACCTGTCTTGGCGTCTTACTGGTGCCGTTTTGTTTTCACTACTGCAGCAATACGGTGTTTTTTTTGTTTACTTGACAGTTTGTGTTTCAGTAAAGAATGGCGATACAGTGGTACTTTGGTATTTGTGAGCAATTTGTTCCGAATTGTCAGAACAAATATTCCCATAGGAAATATATCATATTCCACTATCATTTGCAGATACCTATAATTATAGAATGTGAAGCGGCTTATGGAAATAATGGTCAAATTGAATCATACCAAAAGCGTGGCATACAAAAAGAATGTTTCAAAATGTGTATGGTGACGATTTCAACAGTACATACAGTATACTACTAATATCATAAGAACACATCATAGAGTGGATTTACACGGTTTTCATTGGACAGCTGCAATGTGCAAATGTGTGCACACAAACACACATCCAGGTTATGACATTTAACAGCCTCCATAGTCAAAGGTCATTGCTTATATTAATGCAGAACAGATGCAAGACTGGAGACTTTAGTGGGTGATTAAATTCCACGTTTGTCTCAAAGGTGTATGGGGCAGTAAAGCGCTATTGTTATGCATTATAAGGCAGTATTTTGTGTGAGTGTGTTTAGAATGTGCAGTGGACACAATATGGTGAGGCTTTATGCACTGTAAGCATACAAGGGAGCACAGACTATGTACTCCCTTGGCAAAGTAAACACAACACAATACAGAGCATACTAGAAAATCATCAGATAGTTACAGTTTATTTCAAAAGATCTACCACAGATCTTTGTAAATGCAAATCGTTGAGAAAAACACGGATCGTCTTATACTCGAGCTGTAAAGATTAATAAATGCAAGCCAAGAGGTGACGCCAAGTGACTTTTCCCCAAGTGACTGCTCCTGACTTGCTCTGTGTCTTACATATTTTAGCCTCATTCTCCAGTGTATATGATACTTAAGATACAAAGAAATGCAGCGTATTTGCCGTAATGGAAGTGATTATTAGCTTACTAAAGTGATGGGTCAAATGCAGAGAATAATTTCGCCACACCTAGCTAACTTTAAAGTGGTTCCACACTGTATGGAGACACGTAATTAGTTGCAAGCCGCTTGTCAGCCGTGGGACTAAATATAAATACAGTATCAGCCAGGGGGTTCGGCTTTAAAGCAGCATAAAGTAACGTTTCAACCTTCATAAAATATTTTCATACATTTTGGGATGATACATGGACTTAGAACTAGTTAAATCACACCTCTGTTATGGCCTGAGAGGGTCTGTATCGCTTTTATTGGCACTTAGCAACTTTGAGAAACTACAAATGTGCTGACTTGCTTTACGGCATACGTCGCTCCCCCTTTCCCTATTTGTCAAAAAGTCGGACGTCGATGCGAACGCCTATGTGCAATCACTGCTATCATGGCAGAAGCTGCAAAACAACAAACAATTTAAAGTTTTGTCTGAGGAGAAAACAAAAAGTGAGACTACCCGGATAAAAGGACAGTCAATGATCAACATTGGCCCGGCTGTCACTCGCTGGCATGAACTCAAAAATGAGGAAGGATGTCTGTTCGATGCTTGGCTCTGTTCCTGCTGGACTAGTAATTACTTTTCAATGCTCAAATCAAAATGATAATGTTAGCTATCGGAAATTTGCTTGGTAGCAATAAATAGCCACCGCAACAACTAATCGATTAAAATCGATTATAAAAATAGTTGGCGATTAATTTAGTCATCGATTCGTTGGATCTTTGTAATGCGCATGCGCAAAGGCAAATGTTTTTAATTTTATTTATTTTTTTATTTTAAATAAACCTTTATTTATAAACTGCAAGTTGTACAAACAGCTGAGAAACAATAATCAAAATAAGTATGGTGCCAGTATGCTGTTTTTTTTCAATAAAATACTGGAAAGAATAGAAATGTAGTTTGTCTCTTTTATCCGATTATTAATCGAAGTAATAATCGACAGATTAATCGATTATCAAATTAATCGTTAGTTGCAGCCCTAATATATATGTGTGTGCGTGTGCGTGTGCGTGTGTGCGTGTGTGTGTGTGTGTGTGTGTGTGTGTGTGTGTGTGTGTGTGTGTGTGTGTGAATATATGTATATATATATATATATATATATATATATATCAGGGGTCCCCAAACTTTTTGACTTGGGGGCCAGATTGGGTTAAAAAAAAAAAAATTGGCCGGGGGCCAGGCTGTGTATATATGTGTGTGTGTATATATATATATATATATATATATATATATATATATATATATATATACATTGTCTTTATAATCTGTTTTGTCATTTAACATCAATTAACATTGATGTTCATCAACATTTAACATTATCACGTTATCGATGGGAAAATTCATTTTTAGACAATATGATTTGCCTGAGCGGCTCGGAGACACCAAGAGTAACAAGCGGTAAAAAATAAATTAGAAAGGAAAGATTAAAGAAAAAATTTAAAAAAAATTACTTGGGACTTCCTGTGGGCCGGATTTTGGATGCTGGGGGGCCGGATCCGGCCCGCGAGCCTTAGTTTGGGGACCACTGAGATATATATATATATATATGTATGTATGTATGTGTGGGAAAAAAATCACAAGACTACTTCGTCTCTACAGGCCTGTTTCATGAGGGGTTCCCTCAATCATCAGGAGATTTATATATATATATATATATATATATATATCCATTCATACTGGAACGACCTGCTGGTGTTAAATTTTATTTTTGTTTATTATTGATGCTTATTGTTCCTATGATCATGAACACTCTGTTGGCGGAGAATGAAACACTGAGATGGACATGTGTGCACAGAGGGAATACGTGTTAGAATTGGGCCGGTTGTTAGCACAAGATTGGCAATAAAAATTGAAAAGGGTGTCTGACTTTGTGATTATTCCTGCAGGCTACAATACATATTACTTTCATGTGTTTTCACGTTAAAAAAAAAATAATAATAAGTAGTGGCGGCTTTTATTTTGGCATTGCGAACCACCACGATCCATTACATGTCAGGAAAAATGTGAATGGTGTTCACTCCTGTACTTCTGATCCCAAACTGTCCTGTCCACTGGTTACAGCTGTGTTGACATAATACTGGCACCATGCATGGAGGCTGCATGTGACATGAATACCAATCATTTAACAATCGATCTATGAATTATAGAGCAGACACCTGTGATATTTCTTCCTGGGCATAGTGCAATATTATCCATCTGCTGCTTTATGCATACCGTGCATGTGATGTTAAAGTAGAAACCATATTAAATGTTTAATACATAAAAGCCTTTCTGTTGCTATAAGCATTGCATAAAACAAGGCAAGACGTATAGTATGATAAACCGTGCACCAAAACCAGCGAGAAACTTTTTTAATTCGCCACTTGGGCGGTGTGGCTCGAATGGTAGAGCGGCCGTGCCAGCAACTTGAGGGTTTCTGGTTCGTATCCAGCTTCCGCCATCCAAGTCACGGCACTTGTGTCCTTGGGCAAGAAACTTCACCCACCTTGCACCTGTTGGTTCGTGGTCAGCGCGTTGCTTGCCAACTTCCGCCATAATGTTATTTATACAGCCCTTTTCATACACAGGCAGGTGGCAAACACAAGGATAGAAGAGAAGAAAACACACACGTGCACACCACTATTGACAACAACAAAACAAAACATGATGTGACACTGAGGATTTGAGGAAAAAGTACATCTAAAAAATATAAAACATTTGATAAAATATATGTAAACAAATAAATAACATAAATATTACATTAAGTTAATAAAAACATAACACTGAGAGAATAATAGTTGTAATATTAATAATCAAGATAGTAAACAACACAATAAAATAATAAAAAACATAAGAGACAATTTGATCAAGTTTGTGGTCTGATCCTGCAGACAAGAATTCGAGTGACACTGCCAGTAAACAAAAGAGATGGACTAAACTAAATCCAGATAAGTATAGATTTTTTAAAATCCAGCTTCTTTAAATCCAGGCTATTAGACAAAGACTTCAGGCCATTAAATAATTGCTTTCTTTCTCATTTCTGCTTGCACATATACAGTACATTCCATATTTAATGTACACAGGGTGAAGCCTAAATTGTGGGTCTGCTAGTTTAATCCCCACATTACCCTACTATTAAGGATTAAGTACTCCAACTTTCACAATCAAAAGAAGGCTTATTGCTTTGGTGGATTTAAGAATGGAGAAAACAAATACTAATCAACTTTGGGCGATGCGTCTGCCTTGGAGAGACACTTAAACATCTTAAGAGACTACATCGCGCCAAAGTTTTAAGCACTTAACTCCCATTTGATCCACGAGAGTGCACAATGGGTGTTAATATTTCATAGGGCTGAGATGGTTCAGGGATGAACACGGACTGGCAGATCGTCTCCTATGGAAGTGAGTGATCAATATCCATCAGGGACAAGCAATAATGAAGATTCTTGGCTGTAGGATGTATTAGGGTAGAGCATGGAGAGCAGGGAAACACCCTTCAATTGTCTTTTGTTGCAAACAAATGGAAGTCTCGAACCTTCTACTTTGCGATGACTCCATGTGGCTTTCGATTCTTTGGGAACTGATCTTGTCCAAAACCGCTCGGATCGTCTCTTCCTCCCTACAGACTTGAGTGAGAATAAAATGGATGCATGGAAGGATCAAAATTGCAATACTCCACAGAGGATTATTGTGTATCCTTTGTCGTTTCTGCTCCATAATGAGGGTGAGTGCATTATGCACTAAATGGCCGTCTGACTGATTGTGTGAGTGAGTTTGATTTAATGCAAACAATTTAATTGGTCCACAGTGACCCGTTCAGCAGTTTTATTGGTCTGATGTGACAATGCTAAATTTATTGGTCACATGTGAAGCTTGTGTGGAAAAATCCTTAGATTACCCGCAGGATTGTATGAAGTGAAGGGTTCAAAGCGTCCGGAAATTACGGTAAGAGACAAAACCCAGAAAATACTTCAACCTCCTGGCAGAGGTAATTAATACCATAGCTTTTTAACTAATTGGATTTGTCAAATATATTAAAGCTTATGCTTACAATGTATTGACCTACACTGTATATGTTTTTAGCATCTTATATACACAAAACAAATTAAAAGTGCCCCGCCTCCGCCCAAAGATCTTTAACATTTTCTGTATGCTATATCTATACTTTTTTTTTTTAGTGTATTTATTGGTGAATTACCTGCTATCACATTTTTTTTTTTAACGTTTCATTTAAAAAAATACATCAAACACAAAAGTTATGTTTTGTTTTGCATTTGTGTTCCTTTACTGTACTGAACTAAACTGTGACCTTACAACCGAGGTGTGTAAAGAACCGGGATTATGGTATGTCTTTACACCCTTAATGGTTTATGCCAGAAACTCGCATTTCTTTGTAAACAACTTGAAACACATTAATATTCACAGGGACGGTCGTCCTCCTTATGTCTCTTCTCAAAATTGAGCCTCCCATAACTCTTTCATCATGCATCTAACCCTAGTCCTTGAATTTTTAATTAAAGCAAAACATTGTCAACATTGCAGCGTTCTTGAGGCATCCATCCAGATCCCTCTTGACCATCAAGTAATCTAACCAACTTCCACACAGTGTGTGTTGGTAACCAGTGTGTTAGCTTTAGTACTTTTTGCTGCGATAGCCTAAAGATAGATATGTCCTTTTCCAATGTTTTGCTTCAAGAAGACTGACAACTTTAGGAACCCATAGCATCCAGATGACCAAAATTTCACTAACAACTTGTATTTTTTTGTTCCAAAAAAAGTATCTGGCAGTCAGTTTTTGAGTAAGGGGTAGATAACTACCTGTACTTGTAATGACCCCTTTCCATCGATAGTCGCCCCCTGTTGGTGTGACATCATCTGCAGAACTGTAGCTTATAACTATTATTTTCATCACCTAATTAAAGTGGAACCTCGATTTACAAAATTACATTGATTCTGGAACACGGTTTATAAATCAAAGTTTGCATTGCTTGGATTTTAATGACGCCACGTCCGGCTCATTAAATATGCGTGGTGGTTAAGCCAGCGTCGTTCTCAATGGGTACTTATGCCTTATGCTTGGGTTATCATCGGCTGTACGGAATCGCGAAAAGGATAAGGGCTTCTTCAAATTTCCTCGAGAGGTCATCAAGAAGGGCGAAAGAGTGCAAGATTTTATTAAAGATGACGTCAAAAGCAGCACACACTCAAGTCCAAGGGAGCAGAGTCGAAGAATGCACAAGTTTGCAGCCACCACTTCGTTAAAGGTTTTTATTTCCCCATTGAAGTATTATCTTGATATATATATATATATATATATGTATTTTAATCTGTAAAAAATGAGAGAGTCAGAATTAATAATACTTTTGTCAGGAAAGGTACTTCGACGTTTCCCCTCTTGTTTATTCTGTACACAAATGTGTCAGAGTACATATGACAACAGGACAAAACTCAAATATGGTGATGATTCAGTAAATGTTAGTTTGTTAAATGGATATGAAGCCTCGGGTGTCGAGCAGTCGGGTGCTAGTTTGTTTTCAAGGACACAAGACAAAGTTGACTCATGAAATTAAACATTATCCGAGCAAAAACGATACATATTTATCTGGCAGAGTCTTGATACCAATTGCCTTGACCCAGCCACACACAAAGAAGTTGTAGACCTCCATGCTTTTACCAGTTTCCATCTGTTTTGTCGTGTAGAATGGTGTCGTAAGCACAAGATAGTTTGACATGTCTGGGAATGCGACCGACAGCTAATCCTTGATATCACTAGACACATTTTTTTTTTATAAAGTATAAGGATCTATTCTATTGCATAGGTTTTTTTACTCGTAACTTCTTTTTGCAGGAAGATCTAGGCTCTTTGCGTACTCAGTGTGTGCGCTGCTTGCTGCACAACAGCCACCTTGCCTTGGTTGACCACCACTGGTTTTCACTTCCAGGAAGTAGTCACGTGACGGAATGCAAGCAGTTAAGTGTAGTTTGTCATAGGAAACGATGTAAACATGAATGATTGGTTCTAGCCTTGACAAAAGTCAAGCCATCTTTTTTGCTTTTAAGGGATCATATAGCGATTTTTTTTCTACATATAACACGCTTCCTTGTGGTCTGCATAACATGTAATGGTGGTTCTTTAGTCAAAATGTTGCATAGATTATGTTTTACAGACCACCTTAAAGTCACTATCTCACTGCCTCATCAGGATGCGCCGCTTTGTGGGCGGTCTTATTTTTGTGGCTACACTTCACAGCGTCTTCTCCCCGCCATCTTTGTTGTACCAGTAGTTTTTAGCGCTTCCATGGTGAGGCTACTGACAGATACAACATAAAACTGTAAGCTACTTTATATTAAGAAACCGATTCCATGGATTCGAATCCCTTTTTGAGAACCGGTTCCCGTTATCGAGGCCACTATAGTAAAGAAAAAGAGTTGGTTCTTTATTCGAATCCCTGGTAACGAATCCCGTCCCACAAGAAATGCCCTGTGGGACATCATAGGAAATGACGTAGCTCAGTCTAATGACTGAGCTACGTCATTTCCTGTGATGTCACACAAGCAGCAAAAATAATGGACCGGAAAAAACGCCTCAAGGCATGGCTATTCACCTATAGTGATCACAGAGACAGGTTGTTTTTGTGTTACTGTATATATTTGTTTTTCTGAAAAATCCAACTTAATATACTTTGGGTAACAACAGTCCATCCATCCATCCATCCATCCATCCATCTTCTTCCGCTTATCCGAGGTCGGGTCGCGGGGGCAGCAGCTTAAGCAGGGAAGCCCAGACTTCCCTCTCCCCAGCCACTTCGTCCAGCTCCTCCCGGGGGATCCCGAGGCGTTCCCAGGCCAGCCGGGAGAGATAGTCTTCCCAGCGTGTCCTGGGTCTTCCCCGTGGCCTCCTACCAGTCGGACGTGCCCGAAACACCTTCCTAGGGAGGCGTTCGGGTGGCATCCTGACCAGATGCCCGAACCACCTCATCTGGCTCCTCTCGATGTGGAGGAGCAGCGGCTTTACTTTGAGCTCCCCCCGAATGACAGAGCTTCTCACCCTATCTCTAAGGGAGAGCCCCGCCACTCGGCGGAGGAAACTAATTTCGGCCGCTTGTACCCGTGATCTTGTCCTTTCGGTCATGACCCAAAGCTCATGACCATAGGTGAGGATGGGAACGTAGATCGACCGGTAAATCGAGAGCTTTGCCTTCCGGCTCAGCTCCTTCTTCACCACAACGGATCGATACAGCGTCCGCATTACTGAAGACGCCGCACCGATCCGCCTGTCGATCTCACGATCCACTCTTCCCCCACTCGTGAACAAGACTCCGAGGTGCTTGAACTCCTCCACTTGGGGCAAGATCTCCTCCCCAACCCGGAGATGGCACTCCACCCTTTTCCGGGAGAGAACCATGGACTCGGACTTAGAGGTGCTGATTCCCATCCCAGTCGCTTCACACTCGGCTGCGAACCGATCCAGTGAGAGCTGAAGATCTTGGCCGTAGGAAGCCATCAGGACCACATCATCTGCAAATAGCAGTGACCTAATCCTGCAGCCACCAAACCAGTAACAACAGTCATTACTATTATTATAATTTTTTTTAGGGGGGGTAACAGTCAATATTTATTTATTTATTTTAGTTTATTTTTTATTCTTATGAAATAAAAGTCAGCTTTTGTTAAACCAAATATTGTTTTTTTCCATATACAACAACCTATCTGGATTCGATAAGAGAATCGATTCGAAAAGAGGATTCGATAATGGGCTCGATCTCGATAATTTCTTATCAAACATCATCCCTACTAATAGGTAAGAAATAATATTTGAATTATAATATTGTGAAACAAAACGCCAGATGCTGTCTCCTAAAAGGTGCCATTTTGGTGTCTTTATACATACATCATAAAAGTACCCGTATTGTAGCACAGTATGTCTGACTACGGTAGCTGTAATGCTCAGTGTTCCATCAAGCGGTGTCTTTGTAGGTTACCAAAGTCGTACTAAAAAATGTTGACAGAATTTTGAGTGCGGTGTGTAATGTTCTGTATTCTCAATGAAACATCAAAGTTTTGGTGTTGCTTGCTTACGTGTACTTGCTAGCGTAATTTATTGAACAGGGGGCGTCAACCTCCAGTCCACATGTTTCTTATATGTGACTGGTCACACTTATCGTTACACCATGTACCAGATAAAATTGCTTCGAGGTCGGTAAGCACAACCAGAATTAATATGTAATGCACTGCCGATTTTTGAGAAACAAACTATTCTAAGTGCGCCTTACTGTGTATTGTAAAAAAAAAATGGTACTACTATAGTTTGTGAGGTGAAGTCGTGGTCTACATTTGTGAGACTTCTTTCCCCTAACAAAGTATAAAACAAAATGGAATTCAAAATCTGCTCATTGATCAAACAACCCAAGGAGGTTCAACTTTACAAATGACTGTCCAATAACGTTTTGTGAAGCAGGACATAGAACATATCAAAGACGAGACATTCATTGTTATTAAAACCCGTCTATCTTTATCAGGTTGTCTGTAATAGCTGGAGGTCAGACAGGCGCCTTTTGTACATTTCAGCCCATGTGACAATACGACGTCATTGGCCATTTCTTTAGTGCTTTAATTTCAGTGATACTGCTGACTTCTCTTATTAAAACGGCGTGGCTGTGATTTTTATATCCTTTCTTCGCCTTTCGCACAATCCAACTCAGTAATTGGCAGGTTGAGACTTTCCTTTCATTTTCGCCAGGGAAACAAAAAGGCAGAATGTCTGGCTTTGGCGTCACACTTAGTCAGCCACAAAGCTGATGGGTTTCAAAAGTAGCTCTTAAAAGCTCTATTTTACTTTTGTCCGCACAAACACACTCGCACGTGCACGCTGAAGGTCAAACAGTATTGTATTAGAGAATGTAAAGAAAAGGGTCACTCTTGTAGGGATGGGTACAGTTCACATTTGAACCGATACGGTACATTTTCCCGGTACCTGGGAATCGATACCGGTACTCAACTGTACAAATTGTTGTTACTTTTCTGTGTGTAATTATTAATTAATTTTTTATTGCAACGTTGAAAAAATAGCTGGTTTTAACTGCTGTCCAGTTGTTATAATTGATTTTATTACATTTCTGAGTCTCATTTGCAAGTATGACATTAAGTTTCAATTACCGTATTTTTCGTGCCATAGGGTGCACCGGATTATAAGGTGCACTGCCGATGAGCGGGTGTATTGAGGTCTATTTTCATACAAAGGCGCACTGGATTATAAGGCACATTAAAGGAGTCATATTTTTTTTCTACATTTAAAATACTTCCTTGTGGTGTACATAACATGTAATGGTTTGGTCAAAATGTTGCATAGATTATGTTTTACAGACCATCTTCAAGCCGCTTTCTGACCGTCTCTTCAGGATGCGCTGTTTTGTGGACGGTCCTATTTTCGTGGCTCCACTTCGACAGCGTCTTCTCCCTGTCATCGTTTTGTAGCGGTGTAGCGTGCAAGGACGGGAGTGGAAGAAGTGTCATAAGATGGAGCTAACTCTTTTAATGACATTCACACTTTACTTAAATCAATAACAGAGCAGCATCTCCTCATCCGTGGCTCACGAGTGCAACAACGCCGTTAATGTGTCCCGTGAAAAACCGTTCGACCGGAACTTTCTAATAACTAAAGTTCCGTGGGTGAATTATGTAAACCCACTACACCGGTAGTGCATAGCACTTTCATAGCAAGTCTACAGATATACAGATATAAGTTAGAACTTTACGCTACTTTATATTATAAGTGGCAACAGCGGAGGATGAATGCCCCATACATAACAAGAAGGTAGAGAAAAAGAAGAAGCTTGTTTGACGACTGTGTCGGCACGGACTACAATGGAGGACGCGCAAACATTTTCAGGATTTACGCAGATCCTGAATATACATCAAGCAGGTACCAGAATGTAAGAAAAGTTGGTTTTGTATAATATTGCGAAACAAAATGCCAGATGTCGTCTGCTAATAGGTGCCATCTTGCGGTCCTTATACACACATCATAATAATACTCGTATGTTGAAGCACAGTACGTCTGACTACGGTAGCTGTAATGCTCCGACAATCCGGTGCAGTGCGGTTTCATAGCTTACCAAAGTCGTACTAAAACATTTTGACAGATTTTTGAGTGCTGTTACTAATGTTCTATATTCTCAATGAAACGTTGTTGCTTCCTGGCGTCATCTTGCAGTTTACATGTACAGTATCTCTTATGTGTGACTGCCATCTACTGGTCACAATTATCATTACACCATGTACCAAATAAAATAGCTTTGAGGTCAGTAAGCACAACCAGAATTATTCCCTACATTAGGCGCACTGGGTTATAAAGCGCAGTGTGGATTTTTCAGAAAATTCAATGATTTTAAGTGCGCCTTATGGTCCAAAATAATACGGTACAGTTGAAAGTTTAAGACGTTAGATGGCAGTAGTGTTTAGCTTATGGTGTTTTTTGGGGTTTTTGTTGTACCCTAAAAAGTGATAATACTGTAAGTATTGCACTTATTACACACCAGCATTTTGATTTTAACGTGCATTTTAGTTGACATTTGTATTTAAATTTGGAGGTGTTGAAATTGCCATGTAAAATCACTAATGCTAATCAGTAACATGTCAAAAGCAAAGGCAATATATATTACAGTAGCATCATTTTTGAAAAAGTGAAGCCTTACTTTACTTTTAGTGTTTTGAGTCAAAGCTTTGTTGGCATTGGTAATTGCAACATCCTTCTTATTTTACACGCTCCCAATTCATGTTGCCTTTTAAAAGCCATCTCGCCACCTGCACACAACTGCCCGTCAGCGTATTTGACCACTGATTGCCGCGGGCTGTCAATCATCGTGGCAACGCGTGCTGTCAGATGTTCTCTTCTGCCTCCGGGCTGACTTGTTGCTCTAAGGGCGCCTCACCGCAGGGATGTTAATCCGAGGTGCATTTTCTGAGTATGCTCCCCTTTGTGCAAAAAGGATGTATACAAAAAAATTCATCTTAAAATTATTTTTTAATTGCATCTTTTAGAAGAGATTCAATAGTGATAATTCATAGTGTCATCAACACCTGCTCTCTGACTAAAATGTAATGGTATCATCCAGAGCGGTATTTCTCTAATAAATATGCAGACAGGAAGAAGACCGCAAGCACCTGTAAAAACGTCCAGCTTGAACAACCAAGATATGATTTTAATCCAGGAGTTCTCACACTTTTTGACCTCGGGGCCCAACTTTTCCACCACAGAGGGCTCCCGTGGTCCCCTCAAATACCAACCCTAAAGTAGTAATCTTACTGTTTAATTATCTAACCTACTTACAGTTCAACAGGATAAACCTTGTCAAATGATATGAAATCATGTTGGAATCACAAGGATTATCATCATGGTTTCGGTCAGACTGATTACAAAAATAAATACTACATAAAATAGATATTAATCAATTAGTGCAAAATAAGGGACTCCTGAAAACTGCTCAGATAAATTTACCTACAATTATGCAGTGGTAATATAAATGAATTCTAATTAAATTATTATTAATATATACCGGTATGTTTAACTAAACCGTCAAAAAAAATTAAACTGCGAATGAAAATACAGCTTCACCACTTTAATCATAATTTTTGCGGTTTAAAAAAAAAAAAAAAACTTCTTCTGTTTGTTTGATATTGTCATTACTGCCACAAGTGGTGGAAAAGTGTACTACAACTGAGCGCCGCTGCGGCCAATACAGCGCACAGCTGAGAAACATATTTTTTTGACAGCCCTACAGGGGGGAACACTGATTTAAGCTATTAATTATTCACAAGTACATGATCGAGGGTTGCCACGGCAATAAGAGATGCTTTTCACGATCATATTAGCAAGTGTACTGTCATGTTATTTTAAGTTGTTTAACTAATCATTTGAAACAGCACCTCCCTTTCCGACTCGCTGCTTTGTCTTCTTGTGTCAAAGTTATCCAATTAACCTGCAGCAGTAGCTTTAATGGCTTCGTGGTATATCACGCCTCACTGTGCCGCACAATGACTGTGGCATTTGCTTACTAATTAAGCTGTCTGCTTGGTTACCGTTGAGCTTGTCTTCTTGTTTTTGCATTCCAACGATAATATTCTTGTTTTTAATCTAGCAAGAAGCAGCTGACATATTTTGCTGATGAGAGTTGCTATGAAGATGCATAAAAGCTACTAGATGGTCTTATTTTATTTGGAAAAAATGAATGCAGAAATGTGGCTGTACACTTTGCATGTGGCTATAAGTGCCTTTTTAAAGTACATGACATTTATTACGTCATTGATGCATTACAATGTGCACTTTCCCTATCCAGTCTAAAAATGGTGACTTAAAGCACATCAGATGTTATAAATCCGAAGATAAAATAAAGTAAAAGTCAGTAGTATTGCCAAAACACCACATGTTCAGTCCAAGACATTCAGCAATGGCAACTATTTCCCCCTGAGAACAAGAATCGCCTGAGGTGGACATTTATTTTTGGTCTAATTTTGGGAGAAAAATAGTCCACAAATGCCTACTGCAGAGGACACTTGTTCTCAGGAGGATATTATTAACCCTTTGGAGAAGCAGGTAGTTTTTTTTATTTTTTTATCTTTATGTAGCATGTAATTTTGTGTTTATATCTCCCCTTAAAAACTGTTTAATTTCAGGAAAACCTTGTGTGTGCCTTAACAGTTTTTTATTTGTTTATTTTTGACAGGATGTCGTTGTGGCTTGTGCAGCCCTTTGAGACACTTGTGATTTAGGGCTATATAAATAAACATTGATTGATTGATTGATTGATGACATAGTATAACATATTGTGCCTCAAATCACCTCAAAAACTAAAATATTTAGCAAACAGAGTTAAATGTAGTCACATTTGTATTAGTTTTTTTTATAGTAGGCAGTTAAAATTGACAAAGTACCGCACATTCCGGACTATAAGGCTACTTTTTTTTACAACGCTTTGAACCTGACAGCTTATAGAACGGTGTGGCTAATTTATGGCTTTATGCAAATAGTTAAAAAAACAAACAAACATGCAGACACTGAGAATGTGTTATTGTTTGCGCCATCTTTTGTTTTCTTTTGTTTAGTGCTTTCAACTGGAAGTACAAGTGCCATTCCGTCTCCTAGTCCAAAATGTTTTTTTTAGTTGAGAACAATTGACTTTGAGCGAGTTGCAAACAGTCTCTTTTAAAGTATAGAACATAAGAAAAGAGAAAACTAAAAACTGTTGCAGAAAAAAATAATAAAAGGTACAAACGTGTGTTTTTATTGATTGGTCAGCTTTTTGTTGCAAATAATGGCCGTGTCATCTTCCGCCACTCTCTTTATGTTGTTCTCTTTGTCGGCAGCATGTCTTGAAAGCTTTTGAATGGTGTGTGGAAAAAATATGTTTTAATCAATAGATGACACTTGATTCTCACTGTCGACAACAAAAAAAATGTACACACTTTCCTAACGTCTAACATAGCAAAGATAGCTACTTATTATTTGAACTCAATCAATTCGCGACTGGTTCACCATCAAACTCGAAAACTCGCAAAATATAGTGCAATTCTTGGCTGCAACCAGCAGAGGCGCTGTTGAATCAGTCTCAAATAGTTTGCGTTCAGAAGAAGACATTAACCTCAGCTATGAGAAAATATCAGTAATATGGATATCAGAAATTCCGAACTATTCTCCAATAGTTTTTTAAAATAATGTTGACAAAAATAACTATTTTTATAATCAATAATTTTCCACCTTGTCGATCCAGGGATTTTCAATCAATCAAAGTTGACTTACATAGCCCTTAATCACAAATGTCTCAAAGGGCTGCACAAGCCACAACGACATCCTCCGCTCAGATCCCACATCAGGCCAAGAAAAAACTCAACCCATTGGGAACAACAAGAAACCTTGGAAGGGACCACAGATATGGGAACCTCCCCTTGGGCGACCGATGCAATGGATGCCGAGTGGATACAGTTAATTACGTGAGAGTCCAGTTCATTGTGAGTCCTCTTGTATGTAGACACTTTAGCAGCGCAGAGATGTCACCAAGAGGTCCGCCCTGGGTCCTGACTTGGAACAGCTAGCGCTTCCTCCGTGGAAACTGATCTGTGGTCACCTGATAACCTCTTCACGCAGAGGAGGGGAGCAGAGCAGAAAAGAGAGACAGCAGATCAACTGATCTAAAAAGGAGCCTATTTAAAGGCTAGAGTATATAAATGAGTTTTAAGATGGAACTTAAATGAACAGAAATGCATCTCTGTTACCGGTAGGGCATTCCAGAGCCCGACTAGAAAAGGCTCTATAGCTCCTAGACTCTTTTTAGGTTCTGGGAATCACTAATAAGCCGAAGTTCTTTGAACACAGATTTCTGGTCAGTGGTCAGGACATATGTTATAATACAATCAGCAAGATACGATGGCGCTAGACCGTTTAGTATTTTATACGTAAGTAGTAAAACCTTAAAGTCGCATCTTAAGTGCCCAGGAAGCCAGTGCAGGGGAGCCAGTATAGGCGTAATATGATGAAACTTTCTTGTCCTCATCAAAAGTTTAGCAGCTGAATTTTGTACCAATTGCCAGACATAGGGAGACCCCAAAATAATACGTTACAGTAAACGAGACGTTACGAACGCATGAGCAATGATCTCAGCGTATCAAACAGACGACAAAAAGTGCAAATTGTGCATGATTGCGGCACGATACTGATACAAGAACGATACAAGAACATCAGCCTCAACATGAGGCATGTTGGATAATGCACAACATCATTGCGATGCAGGATGTATCATATTTGTTTGCTGACAGCCATAAATTATTGGACGTTATGGCATTATTGATTGCAAAGGAGGTGAAATTATTGTACAAATATGGCATACACTGGGATTGACTCTAGATCCCCACATATACAATGTGTAACTTGTCAAAAGTATTGATACTTAAATACCAAGTGCGTGCCAACATGGTGTAACGCTGTTGGGAGAGTGGCCATGCCAGCAATATGAGGGTTCCTGGTTCGATCCCCAGCTTCTACCAACCTAGTGATGTCCGTTGTGTCCTTGAGCAAGATACTTCACCCTTGCATCTAATGGTCGTGGTTAGGGCCTTGCATGGCAGCTCCCGCCATCAGTGTGTGAATGTGTGTATGAATGGGTGAATGGTGAAATAGTGCCAAAGCGCTTTGAGTACCTTGAAGGTATAAAAGTGCTATACAAGTATTTACCATTTAACATGCCAAAACATACATCCATACCTGATTTTTTCCATATTGTCAGTACAGAGCATTGTACAACACGTTTTCCTTGCGAACCGTATCAAATATTGCAGCGTGATCACTGAGTCGGCTCCGAAGAACGCCTGCTGTCTTAAAACAAATTATCAAGTGTTTCCCTATATTTACTTATTTGTGGAAACCTGTCACGAATGCGGATTTAGTGCTTTTGGCAATAATGAAAGTGTGGCAGTGTTACATAACTGTAGGTGTGACGTAACTAAACACCCCATACACGCTTGGTTTGTTAGAGAATAAGACGTAGCATAAATGATCTCTAATGCACTTTAGCCACTTTTTTGCTATAAGAGAGGTATACTTTGTGTCGTGCATTCTTTCACTTATCAAATATAAGAAGCGGCAACGATAATATTCGCCGTCCCAGTGAGAGCGGAAAATCGGCCACCACAAGCCGAGGGAGTGTCCATTACCTCAGCATGCAGAAAACCTCCAGAAGAGTGCAAACCAAACTTGTATCCCCTCTATAAGTGCTAAGAAAACATAGTTTAGAGACACTCGTCTGTCTTTTGGCAACACTTTGAATACCACTGGTCACTTATTGTGTCATTTGGGGGTCATTTGCGGAAAACATTTTTTTTTAATGGGAGCATTGTAATAAAATAGCAAAAATGAAAAAAAACCATGAGAAAATGCTAAAATGTTGATACTGATCATCAATAAAAACAAAGATGTGTCTTAAAATAAATGTTTTAGCCTTTTTATGAGCCTATTTAATTACAAAGGACATGATGTCACACTACCATCATATTAAGATATTAAGAACAATATTGCTTGTTTTATATACTTGAAGGCTGCACGCCACTGCTGTTTTTTTAGAATGTAAAATAGTTATTGTTTTTTTATGATCATATTTATAAGCACACTATAGTTTCGATATGCTGGGGGGCACTAGGCCTCTGCTGTTCTTTTTTCAATCTATAGTTTACCTCTTGGCAGCTGATACTGCAATTTTAATTCTTTGCAAAAAGACGTTAAAACTACCTTTACACTGCAGGCCAAAGTGGCCCAAATCAGATTTTTTGAGATCTGATTTTTTCCAGCTGATTGGTTATACTGCAAGTAAAATGTGATTTTTATCAGACTCCAGTATAAACGCGCACAGGCACAAATATGGCCCCAATGTGGCCTCGACGTCACTTGCATGCGCACTTTAATAAAGTGAAAACAAAGGAAGTTGACCGGCAGAAGGTTGCTACTACTACAAAATAAAATAAGTCGTAACACCTTAAAAAATTTTGTTTTTTTACATGACATTAAATCAAAGTAATATTATGAATGGAAGTATATAGTGTAATATATTTGGAAGGGTTGTAATCTTTTTATTGCTGTTAAGTAGAGGAGACACAGACATCAGCATGGATCTACGGGAGCTTTATTTTTCAGCTCACATGTAAGCAAAAATGAGCTATAGCGCCAATTCCAGTTTTTCAACAATCGCTATTTCTTAAAAAATAAAATATATGTTCATATATCCTATTATCTGCGCACCATTGACTAGTGATGCAACGAAAATTTGGTCGTCTTAAATAAAAATCGAAATCGGGTGTTGTAATTAAATATATCTACTTCCGCTGGCGACTGCGGCTTTCCGGCGCACACGAGTGACGTAGCTTGCCAAAAGCTGACGAAAAATCAGATTCAGGTCACATTCAGGTCGCATTACGTTTAGACTGAAGTCACATTTGAAAAGCCAAAAGATGCGATTTTAAGCACTTTGAAGCGTTTAAAATGGTAAAAAAAAAATCAGATCTATGTCCATCCATCCATTTTCTACCGCGTGTCCCTTTTTGGGGTCGCGGGGGGTCACTGTAGCCTATCTCAGCACTTGAGGTTAAAAAAAATCTAATTTGGTGTGCAGTGTAAACGGGGCCTAAAGCACAGTGATCTTAAATACTTAACACTTTGAAGCACTTTTCAATAAAGTAGGTAGTATAAAAATACATGGGTTCAGTTTTTTTTTTATTGTGATATCAAAAGTATTGTGAAAACATAGACGTACGGTTGTCGACTACTGACATTTTGGTATCATGACAACCCTAACAGTACACAATGCAAAGCAAATTGCAGTCCTGAATCTACAAACTCAAACTCGTAGTGAGCTGTATTGCAGTGACCAATAGTGCAGCAACTGTATCACGCTGAAAAGCTATTTAGGATTTTTGGGGTCTGCTTTGCAAACTGAAAAGTACATCAGATTAAAACATTTGTTCCATACGAGCTGTGCCACAGCCCATTAGCTGACTGTATGGTAGTAACAACAACAACAACACAAGCTGGAGCAAGCCGTTTGGAAGAAAATAGCCCAGGACTTGGTGTCTGTGTAGTACTTTCACTGAGCCAGAGGGTCTCTTTTATGACAAGAGCTGCATCCTAATGACCTTTAAACAAGCTTGTGGAATGATTAAAGGTCTGCCATTGCTCTACTTTATCACTTTGACATCTTTAAATATCACTTTCCAGTAAGGAATAGAGGGCAAGCATCTTACTCATCGACTATTTAGCTTTTTAGTTTCCTCTGTTGTCGCTAGTAAACAATGGCAATGATGGACTGAGAAATCAATGCGAAATGAGAGAAGAAGGCTTAGGCGAATGTGGCCTGCATGTCCTTTTAAAACAGTCGTATACACACAGGAAAGAATGAACCAAAAGCTGACCAATCACAGCCCTGACACGTGGTTAGATTTTTTTTCTTTCTTGGAGTTTCATGTCCAGCTGCGCTACATTTGCAGGGAGAAGAGTGAGCCTCAGCGCAGGAGAACACTGAAGCAGGTTTTAGGGCAATGTTTCTCAACCATATGACCAAGGCCCATTTTTGGCCAGCAAACGCACCTTAGAAGGCCACCAGAAAATATCTGTTTCAAAATTGTGGTCCGTATGGGCTCTAGTGGTATGCTGTTGTAATACACCTTTCCACCACTTGTGGCAGTAATGACAATATAAACAGAAGTCAGAAGCTAAAGTCATAGAGAATTTTAAAAAGTATGACTAAAGTGGTGATGCTGTATTTTTCATTTGCACTTGAATCGTATTGACAGTTTAGTTAAATGTATTATTATTTTTGTTTATTTTAGCACAACATAATTGTATGTCAATTAATTCCCGTCTTATGCAGTATAATTGGTTAGTAATTATTTTTCTAATCAGCCTGATATAAGCCTAAGTTTGTGTTGGATAAATAAAAATCTTTGATTAACACATGGTTTCATATCATTTGAGAAGGTTGTTATCCGGTTAAACTGTAAGTAGGTTATATTTAATTATTAAATATGAAAATCCAAAAAAAATAAAATTTTTGAGTAAGATTACTAATTCTGTGTTGATATTTCAGGTGAGCCCCGTGCTCCTCTGTAATGGAAAAGTTGGGTTCCGAGGTCAAAAAGGTTAGGAATCCCTGTTTTAGAGCACAGAAGGTAAGGTGTCTCCTTTGGGTGAAACATGTGCAATCTGAGCTCTAATGCAAGAGTTTTATCATACTTTATAAATGATACAAATATTAACAGCACGAAATAGGTATTAAAAAGCACACCACTTCAAACTACAACCATAAGTTTTGACAAAATAATCAAATGCAGTACCATATTGACCCAAATGTAAGATGATCTGGCTTTTTAATTAAATATTTTTAAAGACAACCCGCCCACAAACTTTTTATAAATCATCTTTTTATTCTTAGTGAAACCATATTTCCTTCATTGTTTGATGACTCTGCTTGTCTTCAAATTAGCACCTTACTTCTCTGTTGTTTGCTAACTTGCCCTCCTTGGAGTAGCAGGGTTGTTTTTTTTGGCTGTCGCGGCTATCGCATCTCTGCATGTCACTTGTGTGAATGCCAGGAAGAAAAGCTCTGTAACAAGTAGTGATTTGGCACCACCTGCATGTACAGTATGAATCTCAGTATGAAGCGCTGCTGACCCGTCTCCGCTCAGGATGGTTTCCTGCTGGCCCCACTATGGACTGGACTCTTACTATTATGTTGGATCCACTATGGACTGGACTCTCACAATATTATGTCAGACCCACTCGACATCCATTGCATTCGGTCTCCCCTAGAGGGGGGGGGGTTACCCACATATGCGGTCCTCTCCAAGGTTTCTCATAGTCATTCACATCGGCGTCCCACTGGGGTGAGTTTTTCCTTGCCCTTATGTGGGCTCTGTACCGAGGATGTCGTTGTGGCTTGTGCAGCCCTTTGAGACACTTGTGATTTAGGGCTATATAAATAAACATTGATTGATTGAGTGAATCTCTAGACCCCGAATATAAAACTGGTCTTTTTGTGACTTTTTTCAAGGGAAAACGGTACTGTTTAATATTTGTCTCAATACAGTGGTCTCGTTCAAAACTGGATGGTATTTACTTAGTGAACGCATAATGTTTGATGTACAATGGTACCTTAACTTATGAGTATTTTGAGATACCATTTGTCTCTAGTGTAGTTTTAGAGTTTTTTCATGTCCCTCTAAACCCTGGAACACAGTAAGTGAGTGCGAAGGAGAGCCCAGAGAAAGAGAAGCGACACCTACAGAATGAGAGACAAACTATTAAACTGTATAGCCAACCCGGCGAGGAGCAGCCAAAGGGTGGACATTTATCTATGAGAATATGGAGAGGCTGCCTATGCTATGCTTGACATGTATCAGTTTGTGCTGTCTACTGACTTTACAAACTGGACGATCCAGCATTACCCTCGGCACAGAGACCTACTTATCGCTTGCCATCAACTTTGACCTCCTGTCCGTCACTCAAAGATGTCCATGTGCAACATAAACAACAATAACAATTCCTGTTTTCATACAATGGAGAAGCAGCCCACTGCACTGCATTAGTCTGCTCTCCAAAGTAAATGCTAGGCGTGTCCCGATCTAGTATTGATATTGGTTCGATATCAGCCAAAAAAAAAAAATTGGATTAAATCAGCTTGTATCTAAAATCTTGTATACAAGCAGTCCTGCAGCGTGTTTACTTGTGCAAAGCTGGACAGTATGGTAAAATCTAAATGTTCTCCAATAAACACACAACTTTGGTCTTTATTCTATTTTAGTCAAGTCATTTGCAAAAGGTAAACATGGTAGGCCATAGGCTACTAGGCACTAGCAGCTACTGTACACAACAGCCCAGCATACAAGCTAGACATACGTAATAAGTGTCCTGAATTGAACAATATTGCAGTCTAAAACAGCACATTTGTCAATATAAACAAGTATCAAATAATTATAGTGGCATATCACTTAGATACGAAAATCTTCAAAGCAGAAGTTAGAAAGTATCCAGTAACAAACGTGTCTGCATCATTTAACTTATTGCGTCATGACTATTAATACATTACTGTCACCAGTAAGTGTTGTAAAAATAAAATAAAATAAAAAAATTAAACATTTTCCACTCCAATTTAAAGACAGCATAAGTATGTCAAAAGGTTAGTATTTTCCATACATACCATTATTTTCTGAGCAATTACACTTGATCACGCCTTTTCTAACATTGCACTCTACAAAATAATACAAGTATGACCTATGATTCGTGCTAATATATTTGTTTTGTATTTGCTCCAATATCAAAAGTGAAAAAGTGTATTGGCACCTAGGGAATGCTGTACATTATTTCATACAACTACTGTAGTTGTTTGAAAAATACAATAAAATAAAATGTGGTACAAACATCTAAAAGTTAGCTTTTCTTTTCAAAAGGCATGTTACAGTACTAGTAACTAATTTATTTCAATTTGGCTGCAATGACTTAAGATACAAGTGCTTTACGTTAAGAGCTTGGTCATACTGCAGAACCAATTGAGCTTGTAAGTTGAGGTACTTTTGTAGCTCTTCTATTGGATTGCACGGGTTTACCTAATGATGTGGCCTGTGTGGTAGTATTATTGTAGCAAATGCATTTCTCAATCTGTGCGTCTGTAATCCAATTCACGTGTGTGTAAACTGTGTGTCCGTCTGTCTAATTACACACACATTGTTGTGCGTGTTTTAAGTTGTATTATAATTTGTCTGCGGGTAAACAAAATATTTCCTCGATTGGCTGACTTACACGTGACTTTTTGCAATGTTTCTGCCGTTAAAGAGTTGTCTGTATTCAGAAGTGTGTATGTGTAAAGCAATTTAAAATCTAAAGTCTGCCTCTAATCAGATTTGTGTGGAGCAGGAACCCTGATTGGCTGTCTTTTACACCAGTGTTCATTTTTGCAGCAGTTTTTATTTGTTTTAATCGGTCTTTTGACGAAAAATTATTTTAGTTTCAGTCATATTTTTGTTGACTAAATTCCTCAACATATTAGTCGACTAAAATAACAGTAAATTTCGTCGTCTAAAATATAAAGTTTAAAGGATAACGCATATCTTTAAGGTTGTCTTAATACATATGTATATTAAGGTTAAAACAATTACTGTACAAAGTTATTAATTAACTCCGCATAACTGAGCAGATGCATTTCAATAAATCTGAATAAGGTACATCACATTATATCAGAACCAATTCAGATTAAAAGACTAATTAAAGCCTCATTTATTTTCAGTTAGTTTCCGAACGTGCATTCAAGAGAGTGTGTTACGAAAATTGTTGAGCATTTTATTAAGCAAACGAGCTGGGAAGAGCGAGGTACAACGTATTCACTTGCTCTGAGCGGAGTCTAAAATGAAATTATGTGTATTGTGTACACTTGTATTAAGATAATCGTATTTATTTAACAGGAAATAATGGAAATGGAACATAAACAAGTATTTGACGCTCAAACCTTAATTATTAAGAATGTACGGAGAACTGCTATTATACAGTGTTACATTATTTACATACACAAAGTTTATGTATGCATGCATTATTGCCAATTTAGAGTGCATAACCTAGAGAAAATTGATTTTTAATATGTTTAATACCATTGAAAATAATTTCTGTTCCATCAGTAAAATATAATTTGTACATTTTATCATGTAGGTCTACTATTTATTTAGACGATTATGACAACAAAAAATATCACTGACATAGTTTTCTAAAAAAAAAAAAAAAAACTCTCCGCCAGTGAATGAAAATATGTGCAGGTTTATGGTCATATGAAAAAAACAAATTAGTTGTATTATATATTGGGTAAAAGTGTGCGTAATAATTGCTGTCTTTTTGGCCACTGTCTCGTGTAAATACAGCAACCAGTGTTAAACGAATGTATATGTTTCACATAGCTGTCTTTCTTTGTGTATTAGCTCGAAAAATTAGAAATCTACTCTTTCAGGTTGTCAAGTTGTGCAATTAATAGCTGAACAATATGCCGAGGACATCACTAAAGTGAACTGTACTGGTAAAATCACAGCATCATAGTGTACGAAAAAAATTAGTTTGTTTTAAAGTGTTTTTTGGACATGTGGATATGATGTTAGCGACCTTGCTCCGTCTTTAATAGTAACAGTAATTCAGTACAGTATGAGTTATTTCTAAATATTAGCTTCAGCCTACCTTTGCATAGATGTCTAGATGGTTGGTCTGCAGATGGCGCTTCAACTTGGGTTGTATTTTTACCTGAGAAAATGGAGCCACAGGGTTTACAAGTTGTTTTGTTGTCTACCACGGCAAAAGGGGAAGTGCGTTCATGTCTTCTCTTCTCTTTCTTCCCGATGTAGAAGACATATTGTAGTGACGTCTTGTTTTCCAGGTGAAAAATCAAAATAGTATCAATTTTAAAGACGCTAGTTCTGATTGGATACCCTTTCTGCTTTTCCACCTGACCCTTTCACATGCAACTGTGATTGGCTATTTTCTCCCACCCACCTACAAACGAAATTAAATATGATTGGATTGTCTTCATCAATCTTTCCGTCTCATTTTTATTTGTTGACATTTTCAATTAATTTTGTCATTGTTTTAGTCAACGTGCTTTTGTTTTTATTCGTTGAAGTCCTAATTTCGTCAAGGAAAAATAGGTTGTTGACTTTTGCGTAGCTCCAGTCGTGTAAGAGTTGTGTCCACGCAGCGATTCGACCTTGAAAAAAAATGTTGTTTCTGTAATATCACCTTGCCTTTCTTTATACTCATCACCAGTGTTGGGTTAGTTACTGAAAAGCAGTAACTAGTTACAGTTACTAGTTACTTCATTTCAAAAGTAACTCAGTTACTAACTCAGTTACTTACACCAAAAAGTAATGCGTTACTGGGAAAAGTAACTATTTAGTTACTTATTTTTTTCTTCTTTTTTTTTTAAAGTTCCCATTAATGCCCTTTTAGCCTTCATTTCAGTACTGTTATTGCACTGGAGAATAATACAATCTGTTCATCAAATTGACATACATTTGCATCACTGAACTCCGCTAAGCAATGTGGTCTACATACAACACACAAAGACAAAGATATGTTACAAAGGCCAATTTGTTTCTGGCCAGAACAAATTGACAAAACTATTTTAAATAGCTGCAACATAACATACATAAGTAACAAACAGCATAATAACAGCATAGCTGTAAAGCAAGGAAGGCACACACTACATACACAAAGCCTAACCAGGCATTTTCTTCCTCAAGTAATTCTGACACAAAATGATGTTTGAAGCCCAGAACACTCTACACATTTCCCCAGTTTTAGTTTAGAGATAAGGAAAGATTGGCCTGGCCCACTAGCATCCCTCTTTATGTTTCTGAACTTTATAGTTTATACATTTAGTGTGATGTGATAATCAAACACTCTAGAAGTCTAGAATGAAAGAGTATATAAGAGAATTGACAGCAACGTTCCCTCTAAGGTGCGCGCCTGTGCAATTGCGCACTGCTCAAGCGTCCTCCGCGCACGGCAAATCTATGCCACGCACAAAATCAAATAAAAAAATAAGCGCATAACAATTTTCAACACAACACGGACACGACAGAGAAAACAGTTTTCGTCATCATTGTTCAAATATTGTAACGTCTGTCGAGACGCTTTGAGGACATGAATTCCATCCATCACTTTACTGAGCAAAACTCTTTATTGTCGGCCATAAACACATCACCAAAACATTAGTAAAAAAAATGATATCTAGCAAAACTGGTAATTATCTGCAGTACAAACCAGACCAAAAGCAACTTTGTTATATCAACAGCAGCCGCTCGCTCTTTCTCACTTGCGCCAACACATGCACATATGGCACTTAGCCAGTGATGCGTTTACAGCCACACAAAAAGTCGGACAACTCCAACACCACACATAAAGTGTCATTCCAGGTCGTTACACTATGATTTACCAATCAAATGTGTGCTTATTCTAGTGTCATTTATTAGGAATCTTAATTTATAAATATTAATCATTAAATGCTGTTAGTATATTAAATAAATACTAATAAAAATATATTTTTTACAAACAGGAAGTTGCAGGAATGTACACATGATCCCCTGCTTACATCTCATTGTGCAACATGTGAATGTTTTAATGGGAACTAAATCCAATGTCTGAAAGGGGTACAAATTATTTCCAAAGCAGGACCTCCACCCAGACAAACAATACAAGTACACAGTTCATGAAAAACAATATTTGTTGTTATTGTCATTGTAAGTGGGCCTAAACACTTATATTAGAAAATAACCTCATGGAAATGACTGCTGTCATTTGATTATAATAATAAGAGAATGTTGTCTGTCCATCTGTGTTGGCCCTGCGATGAGGTGGGGACTTGTCCAGGGTGTACACCGCCTTCCGCCCGAATGCAGCTGAGATAGGCTCCAGCACCCCCCGCGTCCCCGAAAGGGACAAGCGGTAGAAAATGGATGGATGGATGGAGATTTAACTTGTTATTTAGTGAGGTTTGGGACAGGTGTGCTGCTGGTGTAGCCACAGTGTGCACGTCTGATGTTGCTCACATGGGCTCCACTCAATGCTCAGGGAGTTTTTGCGTTTGCTCACACATGAACAATTAGAGGGAACATTGATTGACAGAGTGTGTGTACCTTCAGTGCTGAATGATGAGCAGAGGCAGAGTTAATCCTTAAGTGGTGGTGGTGGAGGTAAAGTGTCATTGGAGTCTCTATCTCTCTTTACTAGCTTCGTCGAAGCATGTTGCTTATGTAGCTTGTTTCAGCAGATTTGAATTGCTGTTTTGGGCAGTAGATGGGATCTTTGATCCAAAGCACAATTTACATTTAACTAAAATGTTATTTTCTTTGTGCTCGACAAAAGAAAAGTAGTGAAAATATCTCCATGTTAGCAGTGCTCGACAAAAGAAAAGTAGTGAAAATATCTCCACGTTAGCAAACTCGACTTCTGGCTCCGCCATGATCAGACACGCCCCCCTCCCCTCCCCCCCACACTCACACTCACACCCACACACACACACACAGAGCGCGTGTCTCTCTTCTCCGGCTTGTGACACAAGAAGAATCAGAACGATGACACAGCAGCGCTCCGATAAAACACACTTTATACTACATAAAAAGTAACGTAAAATAACGCAGTAACGCATCATGTAGTAACGGCAACTGAGTTACTGAATATAAAAAATAACGCGTTAGATTACTAGTTACCGCCGAAACTAACGGCGTTACAGAGTAACGCGTTAGTCCCAACACTGCTCATCACTAGTCGGCGCCTTGCACTTACTCACACTCGTGTTGGTGTTGTAGCCAAAAACAATTATAATAGACTTTCCATCACTTTATGTTAAAAAAAGTTCATGTTTTAGCAGTAGTAGTCAGAAGTATTATGTACTCAAATAAGTTATCAGTAATGTTAAGATACATAGCAACCAAAATGATTGCGTATTGATGGATGGTAAATCTCGAGACGTTTTGCTGTGTTTACGTCACAGGACTATGCGCAGATTTGCAAGATCTCCGCGCTATTTTGCTGCGCAGTGGTGCTGCAACAGAACAGCGATGGGAATTGCCGGACGAACGAGGGCGGTGACGTCTGGTGGCAAATGCGCACCGTAGCCGTGACACTTCCTGTGGAAATCTGGGGTTACTTGGCAGAAGTGTAGCAAAAGTCACGTGTAAACAGCCGATCGACAAATCATGGTAGGTAGGTAGGTCTTTATTGTCATTGCACAAGTACAACAAAACTTTGTTTTCAGCACAAACCCATTCAAAATTAGACAAACAGTGTACAGGGTTACAGAACAGGAAGCACAAATACATATTACAACATACGACTCGAGATATCTAGCAACAGAGGAGAGAGAGTTGGGGGGGGCCACAGTGGCAGGCTGCAGCTCTTCAGGCGCTGCCCATCCGTCCATCACCCCTAAGGGATTCGCGTCAAGGGCGTTGGATGGGGGTTGGGGTATGTGTGTGGCGTATATTTTTGTGGATGCATGTGTGTGTGTAAGCCTGCCGCGTGTCTCTGTTCCGCGGCCTTGATGTTGTGCAGCCGATAGTCAGTCCAAAGTCAACAACAACAGGTGTGTGTCCATGAGAGATAAGAAAGGGGTTTGTTGTGTCTTCGCCGCACTGTCCTTCGGCAGAGTCTCGAAGCCAGGGAAACAATCCAAGTTAGAATGTTTTGTATGCGAGTGAAAATAAAATTTGCTTTTCACTTTAAATTGTCTGACTGATCCTCAAAATTCATCCTGTGGGGCAGACATCCATCCATCCATCCATTTTCTACCGATTATTCCCTTTGGGGTCGTGGGGGGCGCTGGAGCCTATCTCAGCTACAATCGGACGGAAGGCGGGGTACACCCTGGACAAGTCGCCACCTCATCGCAGGGCCAACACAGATAGACAGACAACATTCACACTCACATTCACACACTAGGGCCAATTTAGTGTTGCCAATCAACTTATCCCCAGGTGCATGTCTTTGGAGGTGGGAGGAAGCTGGAGTACCCGGAGGGAACCCACGCAGTCACGGGGAGAACATGCAAACTCCACACAGAAAGATCCCGAGCCCGGGATTGAACCCAAGACTACTCAGGACCTTCGTATTGTGAGGCAGATGCACTAACCCCTCTCCCACCGTGCTGCCCGTGGGGCAGACAGTCCGATGTTATCCAAATCACAAGAGTGTCCACAGTTCTTCCCACATCCTACAATCATTTGTGGCAGCTTTGGGGTACTTTGAAGACTGCCAGCAACTTCCAATTTGTGGACAAACCAGAGCTTACGCCAATCAGCAGATGTCCTGTTGTCATAATTCCGAATAGGTGGATATCTTCACGTCCTCGACTGCAAGGGTCGCCAGGCACGCGGCACTCCTTCTCCCAAGAGTCCGTCATGTGTCCAGCAACAACCGCTCCGTCACGACTATCAGGTTCCCCCAAACACTTGTCAATTTCAATGAGGCCAGTTAAATAGTTCCAATGTTTAGATTTGGAGAGCAGTGCAAAAAGAGGCAACAAGAAAGTTAAGACAAGACAAAGAAGCAAGCAGGAGAGGAAAGGTGAGCGTCTGCCCTCGATGAGTGCCAGTGAGAAATCATAATTCCTGCTGTACGCAAATCTGACTACAGACTTTTTTTACACACGTCAAGTCTTAGACACGGATTGCTTCACACATATACACATCTGCATGCGGACGCACAACTCTTTAACGGCAGAAACGCAGCTAAAAGTCAGGTGTAAAAGGACAGCCAATTAGGAATCCTGCTTCACACAAATCTGATTAGACATGTTTTAACGCACACATAACACTTACACACAGATTGCTTCACACATACACACATCTGAATACGGACGCACAACTCTTTAACGGCAGAAACGCAGCAAAACGTCAGGTGCAAAAAGACAAGCCAATCAGGAATCCTGCTTCACACAAATCTGACTACAGACATGTTTTAATGCTCACATAACTCTTAGACAGATTGCTTCACACATACCCACATCTGCATATGGACTCTTTAACGGCAGAAACGTAGCAAAAGGTCATGTGTAAAAAAAATCTAATAAATGTACGGACATACAGATTTTTTTTACCCACAGACAAATCGTAATACGGACAGATAACTTAAAACACGCACACGTGACTCTGATTACACACACACACATTACGATGCAGACACACATTAGTTCACAGACACGGTATTTGGATTACACACGCACTTATTGGGATACGCATTTGCAAATCATTTTTGCAACAATACTTCCTATACGTGTGTGCATGTCTATTCTCAATATGTGGAAACACACCATGCATATAGATGCTTGTGCACTTTCCCGCATGCATCTTGGCACGCAAGAGTAAATAATTGATAGTGTGAACGGGTGAGTGAAACTTTCCTCTCCATCAGCCGTGTTCAATATTGCATTCCATCCTGACATTGGGACCATACAGTATAGTATGGTCAAGCTGATGCTTGCATTATATACAGACACACTACCTGTCTCTTCTCTCAGCACGTATTAATCCAACGTCACCTCGTCTGCTATCTGGTACCTTAAACGACAGCAAATGGACAACGTGTGCATACAGTATGCTGGTTTTGGAGTGTGTAAAGGTGTTTATCTCCAGTCCAGTGGCCTCATAGGAATAACCCTGCACAGCTTTGCCTGTTAATGGCATGCCGCTGTCTCCATCCCCAACAAGAAGGAAGAAATTACTTTCCAAAGTGAACGTTTTCCTTGACTGCCCAAGCCTGATTGGTTGAGCGGGGCCTCATTGACAACGTGTTGGCATTCTGACTAGTCGCTATTCTCATTAAAAGGGACACTTGCTCTTTATTTGCCGAGGTAGCAGCGTTGTGCATGGGCGGTGATTATTTACAGTAAAATAACTGGCGTGAGGATAGTAGGAGTAGAGTGTTATAGAGAAATATCGAGATATTCACATTTTAGTAATGGTCTCGCATCAGATTACTGTGGAAACAGATGTTGTACAATTTTGAATAAAACCCAACATTTCTGGAAAATGTATCACTCAATAAGTGTTGGTCTTGTGTAGGGCTGTAGCCATCAATTTTTTAGTAATCGATTAATCTATTGATTAATTTGTCAGATTAATTGAGTAATCAGACAAAACACACGTTTTAGCCTCAGTGCGTATGTGAGGGGAAATAGTTCAAATAAACACTTTTCTACTTGTCATAACCTTCAATACTTTCTATTTACCTTCTATTTAGCTTATTTTACCACCCTTTACCTTTTTTTTTAACCTTCTTTTACCTTTTTTTACCTACTTACTTTCTAATTACTGTCCTTTACCCTCTATTTACCGTTTTTAACCTTCCATTTACTTTTATTTATTTTTGATTAATCTTATTTTACCTTGTATTTACCATCCTCTACCTTGTATTTACCTTTTTTTTTACCTTCTAATATTTTCTTTTACCTTGTGGTTACCTTTTTTTTTTTACCTTCTATTCCCTTGCTTTACCTTCTATGTACCTTTCTTTTACATTCTATTCTATCTTTTCTTTATCTTATTTTACCTTCATTGTACCCTTTACCTTCTTTTACCATATGTTACCTTATATTTAACTTGTTTTGCCTTCTTTTACCTTTTACTTACCTTCTAATTGACTTATTTACTGTCTATTTAACTTTTTACCTTTTTTCTACCTTCGTTTTACATTTGACCTTTATTTACCTTATTTTACCTTTTATACACCCTTTATCTTCTATTACCTTCTATTCAACTTCTTTAACCTCCTTAATTACACTCAAACGGTTAATCGAAGCAAAATAATAAAAATTTAAGCTTTTTTATAATTGAATTAATCGATTTTATAGTTACCCTAGTCTTGTGTAAACTTAAGGTTGCAAAGGTGCAGCACGCCTCGTAAAATACTGTATGTATAGAGAAAATAGTTTAGTGGCATTTTTGTTTAATATTATTTATACAGTATTTCTTCCATGCAGTATGTATTTTGGAAAATTAAGAGTTTATGTAAAAAAAATATTTTCCTCTAACTTCCAATATGCTGCTTGAAAGTTATTTGTTGCAGGCTCAAATCTTTATGTGTACAGTTGTCCCTCCACAGGTCACGCTACAAACATTGCAGCTTCGCTAAATCGCAGATTTTCTTAATTTCATCTTTTAGAGCATATTCTACAGTTTTGGCCTCAATTTTGTGTTGAATTTAGGGATTTTTTTTTTTGAAAAAGTAAGTGATCGGCCATTGCAGATTATTGTCTTTTAATGCCAATCACAAGCGCCAATCCTGTGTAGCGCCCAGCAGCTAATTATGTGTCTCCATACAAAGTGTGGAGCCGCTCCCCTAAGCTAATAATAATCACCACCATTACGGCAGGAAACTGCATTTCTGACTGTCTTAAGTATCATTATCAAGTTCCGTTATCACTGGAAGACGAGGCTAAACATGCTAATAGTCAATCTGAGATATCTTTAAACACCAAGAAATAAGTTCTTAGTAAAGTTTAAGAATTGTAGATGGCAGCACATTACAGCAGAAAGTAAGCAGATATTAACAGGAAATCAACAAGTTGATAAGAGTTAGAGAGAGGATAATACAACTGTTGGTGTGTCAGCATTGTCACAGTTAGTACACATGTAAGAGGACGGTCAGATCGGTCCATAAATCGGCGGTGTCTATACAAAGGGTAGTATCAGTATATGATCGATACTGGAGTGATTAGGTCGATATTTTTACCTTTTTAACAATCTTTTTTTGTGTGTTCATGTTCATGTTTACAGACAAGTGGAATAAGTGGGAATGAGTCCCTGGACACAGGAGGGAAAAAAACTAGAGATGTCCGATAATGGCTTTTTTGCCGATTTCCGATATTTCGATTGTGTCCAACTCTTAATGACCGATTCTGATATCAACCGATACCGATATATACAGTCGTGGAATTAACACATTATTATGCCTAATTTTGTTGTGATGCCCCGCTGGATGCATTAAACAATGTAACAAGGTTTTCCAAAATAAGTCAACTCAAGTTATGGAAAAAAATGCCAACATGGCACTGCCATATTTATTATTGAAGTCACAAAGTGCATCATTTTTTTCTAACATGCCTCAAAACAGCAGCTTGGAATTTGGGACATGCCCTCCCTGAGAGAGCATGAGGAGGTTGAGGTTTGGGGGGGTAGCGGGGGTGTATATTGTAGCGTTCCGGAAGAGTTAGTGCTGCAAGGGGTTCTGGGTATTGGTTCTGTTGTGTTACGGTGCGGATGTTCTCCCGAAATGTGTTTATCATTCTTGTTTGGTGTGGGTTCACAGTGTGGCGCATATTTGTAACAGTGTTAAAGTTGTTTATACGGCCACCCTCAGTGTGACCTGTATGCCTGTTGACCAAGTATGATTGCATTCACTTGTGTGTGTGAAACGGCGTACATATTATGTGATTAGGCCGGCACGCAAAGGCAGTGCTTTTAAGATTTATTGGCGCTCTGTACTTCTCCCTACGTCCGTGTACACAGCGCCGTTTTAAAAAGTCATACATTTTACTTTTTGAAACCGATACTGATCATTTCTGATATTACATTTTAAAGCATTTATCGGCCGATAATATTGGCAGTCCGATATTATCGGACATCTCTACAAAAAACCAAAGGATTTAAAATGAGTATTTGATTTTTTTCAGTTGTGTACTATTGAATTAACAGTACTAATTAAAGAGAATAACAAACTAATGTAAAGATTGTGTTGATGGTGTTAAACTGACAATAGCACTCACCATAAAGTGAAAATTTACACTTAATACATTTAATCGGAATTGGCCGATATCATTCATGGATGATTGGAATCGACAGCTTAAAACCCTGATCGAGACATCTCTAGTTAAATTAAAGGGGAACTGCACTTTTTATAAAATTTTAAAGATAAAAAAAACTCTTGAAAGATGCGGCTAATAGAAGTCACCTTTGTAGCCTTCAAAGCCCTCTAAAACAACTTAAAAACCCTTCAACGTTTTATATACACACTGTCTATATATAATGAAGTAACAGACATGTTCATAACTATGTATTATGTACAATATTTAACGTATTTTGGTCACTTTATTCATTGCCGGAACTAATTTCCTCTGCGCATTTATTTCCGTTTCCATAGCAGCGCACTTTCGACTTCTGGCAACAAATGTGTGTTCCTACTTCCGGAAACAAAGGCATGTATGTCTTCTAATTATGGCAGATTCAGTAACAAACGACAAAGACGACTATTTTTGGACAAATGAGCATTCACAACCTTATCTTTTTCAATTTGAATATATGGAGGATGAACTAGGAAGAGTGAGACGTTGGAGCAGACAGAAGCCGAGAGAGTGAAGTGAAAGTGACTCGAAGCTGCAAAATGTGGAATTTGAAGACAAGATATTTTGACATAAATGGAGTGCTTAACCAAATAAACAGGAAAAAAAACAGACAACTGTCCATCGAGTGAATCACACTTTGTATTGATCATGTTACACGCAGCATGTCATGCGTGTATCATGACAGACAGCATACGCTGTCTGGCTAGCTGTGTGCAAACAAAACATGAAATGTGGGCTAATACTTTACAGATACTGTAATATGATAGTTCATGTTTTTCAGTCAGTACAGATTGGTGTCTTATCGCATTGTGTTGTGCAAACTCAAACGCGATTCTTGCTGACGTAGAAGCTAGCTTATTACTTGCCGTAGTTAGCTTTTTCAGCTAATACCATAGCACACCAATGTGGCACTACGCTAGAAAAAGAGTTCCTCTTAAAATAACAATGTTGCTACAGCTTGGTTATAATACAGGTTACGGAACGTAAATTAAGTATTGTTGACAGTTTTTGAATGCTTTTTTAAAGTGATTTAGAAGTAGAATTGATTGCTCCCATTAGCTGCATTGCTAGCAAACAAGAACAAGCCAATGTTTGCAAGTTAAAAAGAAAAAAAAATATCTTTAGTCTTCTTGTCTCTCATAAGAATTGTGAACAATTGGCAAAATTCCCCCCCAAAAAGTGCAGTTCCCCTTTAAGTCCTATGTAGGGATGTCCCGATTCGATATTTGGATCGGATCGGCCGCTGATATTTGCCAAAAAATGCATATTGGCAAGGCATGGGAAAATGCCGATCCAGATCCAGTTTTTAAAACAACTCCGGTCCGTGTTTTCCAACGCACCTATCTAAATAATACATTCCACTTTTCTGCTGCTCCCTAATTTCCGTTCCGCATTTTCCAGCACACCTTCAACACATCCACAGGTCTGTGGATTCTCACGCAATTGCTTTTAGCTGCTGGCATTACACGACAGGCTCTTCTCACTCTTTCCTGTGTCTTCCTCTCACAGACAGCAAGCACACCTTCTTACACACGTCACATACTGTCACGACATACGTCACATACTGTCACGACATACATCACATACTGTCACGACATACGTCACATACGTATACGCCCTCCCCGAGCAGAGAGCTAACGTTAGCTCTGATGCTAGCGCAGCCGTGCTAGCAACGCTCCCTCTAAGGTGCGCGCCTGTGCAATTCATCCATCTTCTTCCGCTTATCCGAGGTCGGGTCGCGGGGGCAGCAGCTTAAGCAGGGAAGCCCAGACTTCCCTCTCCCCAGCCACTTCGTCCAGCTCCTCCTGGGGGATCCCGAGGCGTTCCCAGGCCAGCCGGGAGAGATAGTCTTCCCAGCGTGTCCTGGGTCTTCCCCGTGGCCTCTTACCGGTCGGACGTGCCCGAAACACCTTCCTAGGGAGGCGTTCGGGTGGCATCCTGACCAGATGCCCGAACCACCTCATCTGGCTCCTCTCGATGTGGAGGAGCAGCGGTTTTACTTTGAGCTCCCCCCGAATGACAGAGCTTCTCACCCTATCTCTAAGGGAGAGCCCCGCCACTCGGCGGAGGAAACTCATTTCGGCCGCTTGTACCCGTGATCTTGTCCTTTCGGTCATGACCCAAAGCTCATGACCATAGGTGAGGATGGGAACGTAGATCGACCGGTAAATCGAGAGCTTTGCCTTCCGGCTCAGCTCCTTCTTCACCACAACGGATCGATACAGCGTCCGCATTACTGAAGACGCCGCACCGATCCGCCTGTCGATCTCACGATCCACTCTTCCCCCACTCGTGAACAAGACTCCGAGGTACTTGAACTCCTCCGCCTGTGCAATTGCGCACGGCAAATCTATGCCACGCACAAAATCAAATAAAACAATAAGCGCATAACAATTTTCGACACACGGACACGACAGAGAAAACAGTTTTCGTCATCATTGTTCAAATATTGTAACGTCTGTCGAGACGCTTATCTCCATTCGGTGCCACACGTCCACACCATCAAAATGCCGAGGCAAAAATTTCCAGATCAACACCGTATGAAAAACTGAGTGATATTTTTAGTTGTGATTTCCTTCTCTGCATGAAAGTTTAAAAGTAGCATATATTAATGCAGTATGAAGAAGAATGTTTTAATGTAGACACATAGAATCATCATACTGCTGTGATTATATGCATCAAGTGTTCATTCAAGGCTAAGGCAAAATATCCACATATATATGGTGTATCGTGACATGGACTAAACATATCCACATATATATGGTAGGGATGTCCCGATCCAGGTTTTTGCACTTCCGATCCGATACCGATATTGTTTTTGCATTTCCGATCCAATACCGATACTGACCGATACCGATACTGACCGATACTGGCCTATCCGAGCATGTATTAAAGTTTAAAGTTATTTAGCCTACTTAGTTGTCAGAATCATGTTGAAAAGGGTTTTAGTACTCTTGATAACAACTAGCCAGCTGAATTAGGGGAGTTTGAATAATACACAATGGTTGGTAACAAGAAACTGACCTGTTTATTCAAGGATAAACACAAAATAGACAAAATTATACATGACAAACAGAAATGGCATCATTGAACTAGGGCTGGGCGATATGGCTTTTTTTAAATATTGTGATATTTTAAGGCCATATTGCGATACACAATATATATCATGATATTTTGCCTTAGCCTTGAATGAACACTTGATGCATATAATCACAGCAGTATGATGATTCTATGTGTTTTGATTGATTGATTGAGACTTTTATTAGTAGGTTGCACAGTGAAGTACATATTCCGTACAATTGACCACTAAATGGTAACACCCCAATAAGTTTTTCCACTTGTTTAAGTTGGGGTCCACTTAAATTGATTCATGATACAGATATATACTATCAGATATATACTATCATCATAATACAGTCATCACACAAGATAATCACATTGAATTATTTACATTATTTATAATCCAGGGTGTGGAGGGGGGCGCCTGATGTAAGTGTCAAAAAGACAGCCAAAAGAGTTTGATTTGCGAGCACCTTAGAGGGAGCGTTGCTCGCACGGCTGCGCTAGCATCACAGCTAACGTTAGCCATGCTGCTACCTCTCTGCTGGGAGAGGACGTATACGTATGTGACGTATGACGTGACAGTATGTGACGTATGTCGTGACAGTATGTGACGTATGTCGTGACAGTATGTGACGTGTGTAAGAAGGTGCGCTTGTCTGTCTGTGAGAGGGAGACACAGGAAAGTGTGAGAAGAGCCTGTCGTGTAATGCCAGCAGCTAAAAGCAACTGCGTGAGAATTGTGGATGTGTTGAAGGTGTGCTGGAAAATGCGGAACGGAAATTACGGAGCAGCAGAAAAGTGGAATGTATTATTTAAATCGGTGCGTTGGAAAACACGGACCGGAGTTTTTTTTTAAACTGGATCTGGATCGGCATTTTCCCATGCCTTGCCGATACGCAATTTTTGGCAAATATCGGCAGCCGATCCGATCCAAATATCGGATCGGGACATCCCTAATATATGGTGTATCGTGACATGGCCTTAAAATATCGCAATATTAAAAAAAGGCCATATCGCCCAGCCCTAGTTCAATGATGCCATTTCTGTTTGTCATGTATCATTTTGTCTATTTTGTGTTTATCCTTGAATAAACAGGTCAGTTTCTTGTTACCAACCATTGTGTATTATTCAAACTCCCCTAATTCAGCTGGCTAGTTGTTATCAAGAGTACTAAAACCCTTTTCAACATGATTCTGACAACTAAGTAGGCTAAATAACTTTAAACTTCAATACATGCTCGGATAGGCCAGTACCGGTCAGTATCGGTATCGGATCGGAAGTGCAAAAACAATATCGGTATCGGATCGGAAGTGCAAAAACCTGGATCGGGACATCCCTAGTCTTATGTGATATTTGTATAACAGGCCAGTATTTGTCCTATTTTCTATTATGTAAGCTACTGGACCCATTCAAAGATTTTAAACCTGCTCGTTTACTCCTCTCATAACTTCCTCTCACCTCAGCTGTCCTCTTTTTTTAATGAACATTCAAAAATGTGATGAGCTGTACAGTCTGAATATGACTCCATGGCCACCTTGTTGCTTCATTACAGTCATTCAGTCATGTTCACTGCTCTCCATTGACATCTGTTGGAGGCTTTTTAAGTTCCAAAATGGCCTCTTCTGTACGAGAGCACTCTCCAGTCCTCCTCACTCGCCCATTCACAGAGTGCCTCTCACTTGCACTGCGCCATGTTTTGGCCCTGATCTGTTGCCAAAATGTAAGAGTGCCCTCAAGAATGGCTTAAAAGTCCTGGCAGCTCTATAATCTTCACAGTGACAATACCAATGGATGTGTTGGTCCGCAGGGCCTGACAGGGGGTGGGAAAGAAAGGATACGGCTGGAATAAATAGGCCTGTCCTAGAGCCTGGTAGATAAAGAGTGCTGCAGGACTAATGTCTGGTCTCTCCACCATCTATCAGCCAGGTGCTCCCAGGGGGCCATCAGTGCAATCGATGGCGCTCCTGGATGCGAGGCAGATACATGAGGTCTCTCCAGCCGTGTTTGCTGCTGTTGTTCTACCTTGAATACTAACGCCAATAATTGGATTGCTGCTTAGTTCATTTGTTTCACCCCCGGAAAGATAGAGCTGTCTATTACTCTGCGTTTTCTCATGCGTTCAGCTTCCAAAATGATGCAAAATGTTGAATACAGATGCAAGTATAGATGTGAAAAGTATTCCTCCACGGGACCAGTTCCCCTTTCCGGGATTCCTGCTGTACAAACAAGCACCAGTCGTCCGTGTGAGATCAAATAAATGTAGCTGGAAAAGTGCTGAGTCAGTCATCCTTGGCTTTCTCAGCATTCTACTTGGATTTATGGCCTTCTGGGTTGGTGTTCCACCTGACTGAACCCCCCCGAGACACAATCCCTGCTGGCTAACTTGCACCGTTGGAGATAAGTATTGTTGGACGTCCGCCTCACGTTTAAAGCGCTAAGAGATGTATTGATCTATAATTTGGAACAATTTCTGCATTGCTTTAAAGGTATTGATATGTGCATTTAGAGAAGCCGGGTGTGGCTCATTTATCATAATACTGATAGATCAGTTGGCATATTTTGGCTTTCAAGCCTCCTTGATATATGTATTAATAACTGAGAGCAAGAGTCTGCTTCAAAGCATATTTTAAGGGCTTTCACTATTAGACTATGATCTGTGATAGAACTATTTTTATATGAATATGTTGACATTAAACTCTCAAAATTACTTCGATGCCTGATAATCCGAGAACATTTTTTATTTTGATTCAATTATAGCAACCTTTTGAGATAAAGTAATTGTTTTTCAGGTTGTAAAAATATAATAATAAATTGCATTTCGGGGGTAAGTTGGCGGGCGCGCATGACACATGCGGTCACATCCATCGCAATGCCCCGATCCACCATAAAAAATGTCAGGAATATTGGAGTAAGTGAAAGGAAGTTATGGCTGTTACCATTTTCCACCACTAGAGTGTGATATTGGCACCACTGCAGTTATGCAGTTGCGTCTTATACAATTCCCCGACCCACCATCAACAATCTCAAGAATATCGGAGCATGTGGAAGGAAGTTATGACTGTTATAAATTTCCACCACATGAGGGCGATATCGTGTAGTTGTGATCAGACCCCAACCTAAACGCTTTATAACAGTTTGAAGGAGATCTGATCATCTTGCAGTAATAACAGTTTGATGGTTCATGGCGAGGAGCAGGTTTTGCCCACAACAAATAGATACGAATAAGTACTAGCCGATCCCTCTCTTTAGGGTGTCATTGCATTTGTACCAAATCTGATAACGATCTGAATTTGTGGAGCCGAGTTATAAATGTTACAAATATTGTAGCAAACCATTAGATCAAAGTTTGACGCAATGCCACGCTCACATCCTATAGCATAGGCAAAATTCCCTCGCAATTTATCATGGCCTGTCTGTCTAGTATCTTTTATTTTAACTGCAACCCATTTGGTCAACATACCTAGGAGGAGTTCGTTAAAGTAAGACCCTTGTTTTTGCCCTAAAAATTGCCAACATAAACCAAGATGTTTGACTTCATGTTTTTTCCCCCCAGATATGACTTTTACGTGTGCCCTTTATGATAGGCGTCTTCAGCGGTTTTAATGACAATATGTGAATATGGTGATGAGGGCTATTTTTTTTTTTAAACTTTCGCTAGAGAAATTTTGTGTTCAGTATAGGGCTGGGTGATATGGTCTTTTATTAATATCTCGATATTTTTAGGCCACGTGATGATACACAATATATATCTCGATATTTTGCCTTAGCCTTGAATGAACACTTGATGCATAAAATCACACCAGTATGATGATTCTATGTGTCTACATTAAAACATTCTTGTTTATATTGCATTAATATATGCTCATTTTAAACTTTCATGCAGAGAGGGACATCACAACTAAGTCAATTTAGCAAAACTGTATTTATTAAACAGTTATTAAGCAGTGACACAAACATTCATGTCATTTCCAAAACAGAAAGTGCAAGATTGTCAGAGACATTTTAAAACAAGCTATTAGTGCACTTTTGTGCATGATGTCACTAAGATGACATATCAACACTAAATTAAAGTGCACTTTTTGTACAGAACACAGCTAAAATAGTTTAAAACAAATAAAGTGCACTTTTGGGCATGATATCACACAAGATATTTCAATAACTGTCAAATGAAAATTAGCTGTATAATAGGAAATCAAATAGTGTATGTCCTTCGCTATGTGGTAGGTTCCTGCAGATGTTATCCTTCTGTTGTTGACAATTTTTTTTCATACGGTGTTGATGTGGAAATGGTTGCTTGGGCATTTTGTTGGTGTGACAACGGCCGGAGATGTTGACATGTGGAGTTTGAAGCACTCTTCATTCTCTAGCGGGTGACTTTTCAAATGATGCTACATTAGTAGAGCTGCTACTTTTTGTAGCAACGCTTTTGCCGCATGCTTGACAAATTACGGTTGTCTGTTTAACATATTCCCGTTTGAAGCCAAACCACCGCCAGAAAATGGACCATGTGCTGTTTTCTTGGGAATTAATTCTTCTTCCTCCATTTGTTACCAGATTGGCACCTTCTTTCTCTCGTATTACCACTCGCACCGCACCGCTACCATCACAGCTAACGTTACCATGCCGCTACCTCTCTGCTCCGCGAGTGCGTATGACGTTGCACGTGCGACAGTATGTGATGTATGTAACAACGTGCGCTTGTTTTATGTCTCTGTGAGAAGGAGAGACAAGAAAGAGTGAGAAACACCTGTAGTGTAATGCATACTTGCCAACCCTCCCGGATTTTCCGGGAGACTCCCGAAATTCAGCACCTCCTGAAAACCTCCCGGGACAAATTTTCTCCCGAAAATCTCCCGAAATTCAGGCGGAGCTGGAAGCCACGCCCCCTCCAGCTCCATGCGGCCCTGAGTGACGTGTCAACAGCCTGTATTCACGTCCGCTTTCCCACAATATAAACAGCGTGCCTGCCCAAACACATTATAACTGTAGAATGATCGAGGGCGAGTTCTTGGTTTCTTATGTGGGTTTATTGTTAGGCAGTTTCATTAACGTCCTCCCAGCGCGGTAACAACACACAACAACAGCAGTCATGTTTAATTCTACCGTAAAGCAGTTTGTCTGCCGTAAACAGCAATGTTGTTGTAATATATTGAGTTGGAGGCAATAACCAGGCAAGGTGATGAAGTACGTCTCTTTATTGTAGACTTCAGAACAGACTCACACACTTGACGTCAGGTGCGCAACACCACGTAAATCGTTGGCCAACCAAAAAGTAACCCCAGTACGCTATAGCCAACATTCACCAGGAGATGGCAACAGACAAACATAGATCACTCTATTACATTCCTCCCCTTTTAGAAATGTAGAAGTTACTCAAAATAAATAAACAACCCAACCAAAAAATGCAGCAGCTCAATTAAAAAACTGTACTTAAGCCACATTCTTTTTTTTTCTTTTTTTAGTACTGAACTCTTAACCCTCATTTGTAAACAATAACATGCTTATTATACAAACAGTATTTGTACACCTTTAACACAGATTTTTATACTGTCTTCAGAGATTCCGTTTTTTTGGTGGTACTCGAAACCTTTCTGGGTACCTGCGAAAGGGTGTTCAGCATGGTTAGAAAAATAGTGACAGAGAATAGAACAAGGATGGACAATTCAACTCTTAACTCAACAATGAGTAGATGAGTGTTGTGTGTGTATATGTGTAAATAAATGAACACTGAAATTCAAGTATTTATTTTATATATATATATATATATATATATATATATATATATATATATATATATATATATATATATATATATATATATATATATATATATATATATATATATATATATATATAATAAAACAAATATACATATATCGATAGAATTCACTGAAAGTCAAGTATTTCTTATATAGATATATGAAATACTTGACTTGGTGAATTATAGCTGTAAATATACTCCTCCCCTCTTAGCCACGCCACCCAACCACGCCCCCGCCCCACCCCGACCACGCCCCCCACCCCCCACCTCCCGAAATCGGAGGTCTCAAGGTTGGCAAGTATGGTAATGCCCGCAGCTAAAAGCAACTGCGTGAGAACGTATACTCCAATATCACGATAGTCATTTTCTATATCGCAAACCCGCGACATATCAAATATATATTCGATATGTCGCCCAGCCCTAGTTGGGTACACCCAAAGTATAAAGCTTTCGTCAGACCAGACACGCTTGCTAAAATTGGTGCGTTTTTGTGCATGTTAAAGGCCTTGAAAATGCGAACGACGTTCGAGAAAAATAATGCAGAGAGAAATTACTTTGCTGCTCAGGCCCTAATAAAAACTATACTATTGTTCAGATCACCCCTTTTAAAATGCAAATTCCCCCCGGGTTCTTTTGTTCCGTTGGCTTCTCTGAATAAGGCAACGAGACTAGAATTAAATATTGATAATTCTATAAATGGAGTAAATACAAACAGTAGCAATACCAGCGCTGGAGAGAAGACTGTGCCCGACAAAGTCTAGCGTCTTCTCTCGATTGTATTTCTGCCTTTGTGCTTCTGTTCTCCTTGCTACCCCTCACCTGGCGGACTTGTTTGGGGGTTGCCAATGAAACTGAAAGTTAACCAAAGCACGTGTTTTGCGCACACACACACACACACACACACACACACACACACACACACACACACACACCAGTTCATTCTTGCTTTGTCTCGTTCCTGGCACCTCTTCTCACCATCAAAACCAAATGAGATACCATGTTTGTGTATTTGCAAAGATAAAAACATAGGGTGTACTCATTGTGTTGTGTCCTTTAAAAGAGCAAATTATACGGAGAGGGAGACTCCTTATGCATTCCACCCTCATTTAAGGTGAAAAATATTCCCCAAACACTACTATACTATCAATAATAAAATAGAGTTAATTTAAAGATTATTTTTTGATAAGAGACATTGTCTGTTAGGGGCAGAAGGTGCAGTGCAACTTTCATTTCCCTCCAATCTCTATTAGGGTTGTGCGGTAGACGCTATACACCATAAACAATAAAAATGTGGCCGAAGATAAGAATTTGAATCAAATTTGATATCATATCGTGATAATGCATGTTGATAACACATCTTACTATAGCTGTGTCTTGCAAATCTTACAGCGACAAGCGGCTACGTCCTCAATGCAATGTATCATCCTTGCTAGCAAGCTCACGGCTACAGCCCCACCACAGTGCGAGTCAATCTACTGTAAATTCCGGACTATAAGCCTCTACTTTTTTCCTACACTTTGAACCCTGCAGTTTATAGAACGGCGCGGCTAATTTATGGATTTTGCTTTGCTGACGATCATGATTTGAAAAAAAACAAACAGCAAATACACTGAGAATGTTTTGTTTGTGCTAGGGTGGAATCTTTTGGAGGAGTTTGCTTAGTGCAGGTGCTGCAGTGTCCTTCCATTTACCGTTACTTTTGTTTTTTTCAACTTGAGTGGCGTTCAGTCTTCCAGCCATCCATAGCGTTCTTACTTGTATGGATTCATTACTTCAAGCACCGTTTGTAAGTTTTACAAAATAACTAAAACAGTTTTTACTTACTAAACCATCCCATATGTGATGTCTGTAGGTGTTTCCATGCATATTTGTACATGCTATCGTAATGTAATGAAGCTAACGTTGTTAGCATTAGCTATCATGCTAACACATTTACGATTGTATGTTAGTATTATTAACTTACTATGGCATTCTTTTTGTATTCTTTCAGTTTCACAAATTCCACAGTAAACTTACCAAAACGTCACCGTGGCGTTATTGAGTCTGTTTAGCTGATTAGAGAGTTAGCTTCCGCAGCTACGGGGGTCCATGACAATGACTTCTAATCATTTGCAGAATCTTTTTGTGCAAATAACTCATTTTGCAACATATATATTTCCGACTTATAGTCCCGTGCGCCTAATATATAAAAACATATATTAAAATTTGGTGGGTGCGACTTATATACCTGTGTAAATAGTACGAAACATACTTCAACATTTTACACTACTCACTGTAGGAAGATGCAGTATGCCATTCTAACTGCTAAGCTCGAGCTTTTGAATGTAAGCAGGGGTGGGTGGATTGATACAAATATCGACTAACGATTCCAAGTGTAGCATTAATATATGGTCAATACTACAGTGATCATATCTATTTTTTTCCCAACAATCCTTTTTTGTTGTTTTTGATATTGTTTACAAACTCCGGAAATCCGTCCCTGGACACTGGTGAGTTAGAGGGCAAAAACCAAAGGGTTTAAATTAGAGCAAATAGTAGTTTAGTTTAGTTAATTTACACTTTTGACTTTGTTTTGCTCAAAATAGTGTAAGCAATAAAAGGTAATAAAGAAATTATTTGTATCAAATATTTAATTAATTATTGTTACGCCGCCATTTTTTTGTTTGTCTGATTATAAATGCTATAAAAAATGTAATAATTTAATGATCTTGAAAATGTTTAGAATCAGTATCAGCATTGGTACGACCAATACTGCGCCTGTAACTAATTGGTATTGGGTCGATAACCACATTTGTTGTATTGGCCAAAACTAATGCAAAGTATCCAAACTGCAGAAAAATAAGTAGGAATGGGTACTGAATTCTGTACTTTTATAAGCACCAACCAATTTCCGTCAGTACTACCGGGTATCGAGCCATGTAAACAATCAGTCAAGCAGCACTCAGGGCTAACTCAGCCAAACTTTCTCTAAGTAATGTTGCAGTTTTCAACATTGACAAAGCAAGTATGCTTGGTAGAAAACACTCAAACATAATGCGCTATCTTGATCCTAATTTACATTGGATTTGCCATAGAAAGGCTACTACTAACATTAGCGGTTTTACATGGCGATTTGCTAATTATAACTACAACTTAGATGAATGTTACAATCACAACTATTCATATGGTGTGTAATAAGCACACAATTTACCGTACAATAATATTGTAAGGTGCAACATAACACATTCAGCTTCCTGGAAAAAGTTACTTCCTAGTTAGAACACATACCATAGATAGTCTATACAGTACTGCCATCTAATGTCTTGGAATTGCAAGTGCATTGCAAATGACTCAAATGTAATAAGAAAACAAGATGTAACAACTGTGCAGCACAGTTATCATAATCAGCTCATTTTTAAATGTTACATTAAAAAAATAAATGTGTATTATCGATTAACATTACTTAAAACACACAAATTCCTGTTAGCGGGAATTGGTACTCTATCGATTTAAATGTGTATCTATCCCTAAGAATAAATACTAACTTTGACAGAAGTGTAAATATAAATATGTTACAACAGTAACTATTAATAGTAAATTAGCAAGCAGATTAATTGTTTTGAGAAAATAATACAACCATAAATGACAGTTACAGCATACACCAGCAGCCTTTGTAACCCATTTTCAAATGGTTCTATTTTAATTTGCATACCATATATTATATTTGCATATTTATCATTATCGCAAGAGGCTGAAATATATATATATATATATATATATATATATATATATATATATATATATATATATATTGTGATATACAAAACCTGTGAAGTTGGCGCGTTGTGTAAATCGTAAATGAAAACAATACAATGATTTGCAAATCCTTTTCAACTTATATTCAATTGAATAGACTGCGAAGACAAGATACTTAACGTTCGATCTGGTAAACTTTATTTGTTATATTTTTGTTATATTAGCTCATTTGGAATTTGATGCCTGCAACATGTTTCAAAAAAGCTGGCACAAGGAGCAAAAAAGACTGAGAAAGTTGAGGAATGCTCATCAAACACTTATTTGGAACATTCCACAGGTGAACAGGCTAATTGGGAAAAGGTGGGTGCCATGATTGGGTATAAAAGCAGCTTCCATTAATTGCTCAGTCATTCACAAACAAGAATTGGGCCAATTTGTGAACAAATGCGTGAGCAAATTGTCGAACAGTTTAAGAACAACATTTCTCAACGAGTTATTGCAAGGAATTTCGGGATTTCACCATCTACTGTCCGTAATATCATCAAAATGTTTAGAGAATCTGGAGAAATCACTGCATGTAAGCGGCAAGGCCGAAAACCAACATTGAATGCCCGTGACCTTCGATCTCTCAGGCAGTACTGCATCAAAAACCGACATCAGTGTGTAAAGGATATCACCACATGGGCTCAGGAACACTTCAGAAAACCACTGTTAGTAACTACATTTAGTCGCTACATCTGTAAGTGCAAGTTAAAACTCTATTATGCAAAGCGAAAGCCATTTTTTAACAACACCCAGAAACGCCGGCTTCGCTGATCTAAGATGGACTGATGCAACGTGGAAAAGTGTTCTGTGGTCTGACGAGTCCATTTCAAATTGTTTTTGGAAACTGTGGACGTCATGTCATCCGGACCAAAGAGGAAAAGAACCATCCGGACTGTCATAGGCGCAAAGTTCAAAAGCCAGCATCTGTGATGCTTTGGGGGTGTTTTAGTGAAGGCACTATTAATGCTGAAAGGTACAGGTTTTGGAGCAACATATGTCGCCATCCAAGCATTGTCTTTTTCATGGACGCCCCTGCTTATTTCAGCAAGACAATGTCGAGTGGTTAAAGCGGCGGGGAAAATTACAAGGACAATACTCCCAGAGATGAGTGCCATGCACACAACTCGCTATCTAAAGCGAGTACACAACATCCTGAAGGACAGATACCACCCAGCACATGGCCTCTTCAACCTGCTACCCTCTGGAAGGAAGTATAGATCGATTCGCGCCAGGACCACCAGAATGTCTCACAGTCTGTATCCCCAGGCTGTGAGACTGCTAAATGAACAGCCTGCCCCTTTGCTGCCCCGGACCATCTTATTAGCTCACTCTTCACCACCTCAATAATTGTGCTCTGGACATTGCATTGCTGCAACATCAACGTAACACCCATCAGACATCTGACTGTTCCCACCACCACGTCCCTCTATTCGCCATCTTCCTGACAATGCTAAACTGTAAACTATGGTCAACCTGCACTTCAATGCAGTTTCTATGCCGCTGGACAAAGCTCAAACAAAATCTCGTTGTTCATGTATGACTTAAGTGTTATTATGACAATGACAATGACAATAAAGGAATTGATTGATTGATTGAGCCACATTCTGCACGTGTTACATCAGCGTGGCTTCATAGTAAAAGAGTGTGGGTACTAGACTGGCCTGCCTGTAGTCCAGACCTGTCTCCCATTGAAAATGTGTGGCGCATTATGAAGTGTAAAATACCACAACGGAGACCCCCGGACTGTTGAACAACTTAAGCTGTACGTCAAGCAAGAATGGTAAAGAATTCCACCTAAAAAGCTTCAAAAATTGGTCTCCTCAGTTCCCAAACGTTTACAGAGTGTTGTTAAAAGGAAAGGCCATGTAACACAGTGGTAAAAATGCCCCTGTGCCAACTTTTTTGAAATGGGTTGCTGCCATTAAATTCTAAGTTAATGATTATTTGCCAAATAAAAATTAGTTTCTCTGTTTAAACATTAAATATATAGACTTCACAGTCTATTCAATTGAATATAAGTTGAAAGGGATTTGCAAATCATTGTATTCTGTTTTTTTTTTTTAAGATTTACACAACGTGCCAACTTCACTGGTTTTGGGTTTTGTATATTTTAGGCCCTATGACCATCCCTACTGTACATCCATACTTTATATGTAATAGAGAAGTAATTTAATTGTAAAGTGTGAATACAAATTTTTTTCCTATGAGCCTTATGAACTCTGCCACATCGCTGCATCTGCATTATAAATACAAATTTAAGAATTCAAAGATTCTTTGTTTCAATTGACTGTGAAGTATGAAATATATTTTTGCACCGTTATCTCTCTGATTGCTGTTGTCGCGATCAAAGAGTAAATTAACCTAAATAATTTCTTTTTAACGTGTCTTGCTTCTGCTTAAAGCCGTTTGGGATGAATCAAGGAGAATAAATCCTCTGTGGGGAAGCCAGTGTGGCAAAACAGTGTACACGTTTCTCTAATTGGACCTCTAAGGACGCTAACACTTTGCTTTGTTGCACAATGTTCTAGAATATCCCACTAACTGACACACTGGCCTTTGAGTTTGTGTACCAGAAAGAACAGACACTCTTAGGAGTACACGTGTAGCTATTCAACTGACGGACCGCGGGCCACATCCGGCCAGCCAAAGCTTTTCATTTGGCCTGCTGAACATCGCCCAAATAAACTTGATGAAATCATGAAAAACTACGGTTGATCATGTATGTAGTACTGCCGGCACCCCGCAGGGGGCGACAACAGGGCATATGTGTGAAGCAGCAGTGGGGGGAGTGAAGAAGACTACTCATTCAATCAACCCTGAAAAAAAACCTCCAAATAATTTGCAAATATCTGACTTTTAGTAACGACTGGACAACAAATAATTAATGTTCTGCGCCGAGAAAGTGTTCGAGTCATTGTTTCCTGTCGGACCTTTGAAGCGACTGACACATTGATCCAGATAAGCAGCAACAACGGTAGAAATCCCAGCGTGTAAGTTTTATCGCGAAATGAGGTCAAACATTTGTAAGTAGATATAAATAAATGATAAATGGGTTGTACTTCTATAGCGCTTTTCTACCTTCAAGGTACTCAAAGCGCTTTGACACTACTTCCACATTTACCCATTCACACACACATTCACACACTGATGGAGGGAGCTGCCATGCAAGGCGCTAACCAGCACCCATCAGGAGCAAGGGTGAAGTGTTGTGCATAAAGATATTTAGTTTCTTTTGTATTGAACTTGCTGACTTTGTGATGTCTTTTGTATTTGTGGTCGTGTAATTTGTCTAAGCTGATTGAACCTTGTTTAATACATGTAGCGCTAAATTTGACCAGTGGAGGGCAACAACGCTACACCTTAGTTTTAACTGTGATAAGTCACATACATTGTGTGCAATCTTTGCTGTTGATGTTGTTTAATTTCTATACATAAACATATGTAATTTATTGAGTGAATATAGTAACACTAAACCTATTTTATTTATGTAAAATACACAATGCATGTTATACTTTTGACATGTTTTTTATGTTTATATTTACAGTCTTACAATCTTAAATGAAGGAAGAAATGTAAAGAAATCAAACTGAGGAAGGAAAATAATTCAAAACAAGGAACATCAATCCTCAACCAAACTTCTGGAGCTTCTATTTCTTCATACTGTTAACTATGTGCAACCGCAGGAAACAAGTAGTGAGGGTATAATAATGAGTTTATTGACAGTACAGTGTGAAAGACTGTGTTTACTTTGCAATTAAGTAAACAGTCTCAAAGGACTATAACCTGCGGAGGCACTTTCTGAAGAAGCATCCACATTCCGATGTCTGGCCCCTGAGCCCTTGGGCTCTTGAAACTGCGGCCCTCTTCATTATGTAGTTGAATAGCCCTGACCTATACACTCACCGTTTGTAAGACACCTACAGTGCATAGAAGCAAAGAAATAAGAATGTGAACAATAAAGTGTCAGCAGTTATGAATAGCATTAAAGGCTTTAATTGGCATTGGCCAATCACATACTTTTTGTTTGCACTGCCTGTCATTAGCATTTTCTCACCCTTTTTTTAGTTGTCACATGTGTTTGGGGGATGAAAGATATTTTCCTAGGAAAGACGTGAGCGCTGATAGATATTTGCATTATGTCGTATCACTGTGTCAAAGCAGATTTTCTGTTACGGCTGTGATACAGCAGTTTTGCGAGATCTGTGTGAAAGATGCTTATAGGAGAAATAGGGATCGTCAATATGGCTGAAAACTGTATCACGATATAAATGTTTTATGTCGGTTGATATTGATGATTGGTATTGTTACGACTTATCGAAAAAAGAGGACCAGGAGAAAAATATTTTAAATGTAAACATTTGTACTTAAAATGTAACCCTTCTCTGATTATAATCCCCTCAGCTATCAAGGCATAAAGGAAATGTCAACACAAGCATAGAAAACAATAAAAAATGTAAACAATAAAAAATGTAAACAAAATAGTAAAATCACATTGAACACTTAACAACCTCTTAAAATGAAGGTCCAAAAACAAGGGATATGTAAGAAATGCTTCATTAGGTGTAACAAAATAGTGCAAAATGTAAACATAGATAAACCTAATAAATATTTTCTGCAGGTTTAGTGACAGGAAGTTACAGCTGCGCTCTAAAGGGTGAGCGCCGCGAAGTTGGTATGGTATTACCAGAGGTGGGTAGAGTAGCCAGAAATTGTACTCAAGTAAGAGTACTGTTACTTTAGAGATTTATTACTCAAGTAAAAGTAAGGAGTAGTCACCCAAATATTTACTTGAGTAAAAGTAAAAAGTATGTTGTAAAAAAACTACTCAAGTACTGAGTAACTTATGAGTAACATACACACATATCATATATATATATATATATATATATATATATATATATATACACACACACACACATATATATATATATATATACACACACACACACATATATATATATATATATATATACATACATTGATATATACAGTATATAATTTATATTTATTTTTTTGCCGTTTTTGTTTACATGTTAATAGTGTTTTAATGAATATACATGCATGTTTAACACATATAGATTCCTTTCTTTCATGAAGACAAGAATATAAGTTGGTGTATTACCTGATTCTGATGACTTGCATTGATTGGAATCAGACAGTAGTGATGACAAACGTCCACGTTTTCAAATGGAGGAGAAAAAAAGTTCCTCCTTTCTGTCTAATACCACATGAAAGTGGTTGGTTTTTGGCATCTTATATGTCCAGCTTCCATATTCGTTTTTATACACTTTACAAGAAATACATTGGCGGCAAACTCCGTAGCTTGCTAGCTTGTTTGCGCAGGCTTTCGGAGACTCTTATTTTGAAAGCGCAGGCGCGATGGAGCGGCACTTTTATTGTGAAGACAGGAACTGTGCAGTCAGTCTTTAGGCTTTTGACGGGGTGTACGGTTGAAATAAAAAATGGTCTTTTTTCCTTCACACTTTTGATTGATTGATTGGAACTTGTATTAGTAGATTGCACAGTACAGTACATATTCCGTACAGTTGACCACTAAATGGTAACACCCCAATAAGTTTTTCAACTTGTTTAAGTCAGGTCATGTGACCCCTGGCTCTGTTTGATTGGTCCAACGTCACCAGTGACTGCATCTGATTGGTGGAACGGAGTGAACGTCACCAGTGACTGTATTTGTTGAAACGCAGGCACTATGAAGGTCTGTCTGACAGACCAAAACAAACAAAGCGTGCATTAACAGATCGATAAAAATTAGTAGCGAGTAGCGAGCTGAATGTAGATAAAAGTAGCGGAGTAAAAGTAGCGTTTCTTCTCTATAAATATACTCAAGTAAAAGTAAAAGTATGTTGCATTAAAACTACTCTTAGAAGTACAATTTATCCCAAAAGTTACTCAAGTAGATGTAACGGAGTAAATGTAGCGCGTTACTACCCACCTCTGGGTATTACCAATCTTGGTGGGGAAGAACGCCTTACATCATTTACAGACCATATTGGTCTGACTATTGTCCAAAAAACTGCCATACTGTTGAGGTGACATTTCTTGTTTTATCCACAATTTCTTCGCTCTCTGCAGCACTCTTTTACTTTCTCTTTTCACTCCATGAAAATAATTCACCGCAAGAAAACAAGATGGATCAACCAGACGTGATAGTTCATACTGTTACCTATTGGCTGTTAGCGTGTCACTGATCAGTGATCACTTCCTGCGTTGCTCGGTTACCCCAGAGCGAGTGCCTTAGTTCATGCAACCAACCTTGCATTGCACCTTCCTGTTTCTTCCAACAAAGGAAGTCGAAGACTAGATCTGACCGATCTGAGTCGAAGACTAGATCTAAGTGGAAGACTAGATCTGAGCGATCTAAGTGGAAGACTAGATCTGAGCGATCTAAGTGGAAGACTAGATCTGAGCAATCTAAGTGGAAGACTAGATCCAGGTTATCCAGGGTAAATCACACCTAACCTTATCCGTGTCCACACACAACAATGCCACCGTTTAAGACCCCCGTCCGCCGGCGCAACACGACCTAGTACGCATGCGCGGAAAATGCGCACGTCATAGTCATCTCTAGTGTTGCTTTGTGTGCAAGTTCTTAAATTTAACTTATCTGAAAAATATCCAGTGTTGTGGTATTTCAATTAACTGGAATCCAGTGTGCTGTGGGGCCCTATTGTAGTGAATCACACCTGAGCCATCATAAATTAATCAAATCTTTATTAGACACGTAAACAATGTGATAAAAAACATTTAACGTTAATCAATCTCGGGATCTAGATATCTGGTCAGGACACTCCTCACTCTTTTGCCTTCACCTTCATTGTCCATTCGTTTTTGGTGACTTTATATACTCTGGACCAAGACGTTGAGTCCGCGACATACATGGCGGACAACAAATGATACAGTCTGCTTTGCCAGTCCAAATGCATTTGCCGTTTTCCTCGACGGCCAGGTAATACAAAGCACACGCTATCTTTTTTATCACATCCACGGGAGCTCGCATTCTCGTTGTCTCTCCTTCGACAAATGGACAAAGTTTTTAGCTAAGTAGCATCACAGCTGACCCGCCCGGACATTGGAAAGTTCTCTTGCCGTCTGAGAAGTGTTGTATCCCAAATAGCTGCAATGACTTTCTCTTAAGGTATTCATGTGTGATTTCTACAAGCGTCTGTACATGTAGAGGAAGGAGAAACACGGGCATGTCTGAATGACTCGCCTCCATATTTTCAGTGGTTAGCTCCGAGCTACGAACCCGCTTTATTATGAAGCTGGCTGTGGCGCGTTCTTTCTGGCGTCATTTCCTGTGTAGGGCGCAGTCTTTTTGGCGTCACTTCCTCTCCAAACTCACTTTGTAAACGATCAATGAGTCCATACAAAGCTAAGTGCCGGAGATTCAAGAAATACACGGCTGACTTACCCGTGTAAGAATTTGTCCGAGGAGGGGGACCTTAAACGCTAGTTTAGTGTGGCTGAAACGGGGCTTAGGTTAAATAATTATTCGTTTAAGGGGTTAAACGACTTAGTGTAGACATGGCCTAAGTGGAAGACTAGATCTGACCAATCTAAGTCTGAGCACAAACAGATGAAGCCTATTCAAATGAGAGAATAAGACAAACCTAACAGTCAAGTTGCGATCGATTGAATGCCCTGAGATGACAATGACCTGGATGAATGAGAACATTAATGGACTTACTCAAGTGATTGGTAACCAGTTGTTGCATGACAACACCTCTGGGGCTACATATGTTTTTCATATGATACATTAGATACTGCAGATGAGTTGTGTTGGCAGTTCCCTTACGTTGATGGATTCACCCCTGCTGTTTATCTTACATCTGCAATAGTTTCAAGTGTTTCGAGATCTGGTATGTTCCAGTGAAAGACATGAGAAGGAGACATGGAAAGGGAAGAACCAAAGGGTGCTGTCTTCAGACACTGCTGATGTCTCAAGAGGGCCTCAGGCCTTGTTCTCACTTCAATGTCCTCCCTGTAGTGCTGACAAGATGTCTGAGAGAGAGAGAGAGAGAGAGTCAAAATGGCTGGAGCTTAACTTCCCATATATATAATTTTTTTTTTGCTTCTTTACACTGCCAATTAGTGGAGACTGAATCAACAACGTTCCTTTTGGTTGCATCCACTCCATTTTGCCTCAATCAGCAATCAGTTTGACACAATAGATTAATCTTAACGATCAATTATCCGGTTATTATTCCTACAATCCCTGGTCGACACCCCTCATTGGCTCATTGACTTTAATCATGCAAATATTTGGGATCTGATCTACAGTTTGTGGCATCTGGCAAAATAAAAACTACACTGGTACCTCTAAAAGAATGTAACGGTATGAAAATCTCACGGTATTAAGCCCACGGTACAATATTATTGCGGTATATCTCCAAAAAATGGGCATGTAAAAATTTTATAGTGTGTAAAATTAAGTGGTGAGAATGTTAAAGGGGAACATTATCACAATTTCAGAAGGGTTAAAACCATTAAAAATCAGTTCACAGTGGCTTATTTTATTTTTCGAAGTTTTTTTCAAAATTTTACCCATCACGCAATATCCCTAAAAAAAGCTTCAAAGTGCCTGATTTTAACTATCGTTATATACACCCGTCCATTTTCCTGTGACGTCACATAGTGATGCCAACACAAACAAACATGGCGCATAGAACAGCAAGCTATAGCGACATTAGCTCAGATTCAGACTCTGATTTCAGCGGCTTAAGCGATTCAACAGATTACGCATGTATTGAAACGGATGGTTGTAGTGTGGAGGCAGGTAGCGAAAACGAAATTGAAGAAGAAACTGAAGCTATTGAGCCATATCGGTTTGAACCGTATGCAAGCGAAACTGACAAAAACGACACGACAGCCAGCGACACGGGAGAAAGCGAGGACGAATTCGGCGATCGCCTTCTAACCAACGATTGGTATGTGTTTGTTTGGCATTAAAGGAAACTAACAACTATGAACTAGGTTTACAGCATATGAAATACATTTGGCAACAACATGCACTTTGAGAGTGCAGACAGCCCAATTTTCATCAATGAATATATTCTGTAGACATACCCTCATCCGCTATCTTTTCCTGAAAGCTGATCTGTCCAGTTTTGGAGTTGATGTCAGCAGGCCAGGGAAGCTAGGGTCGATATTCTTCTCTTGATCATCTTCGGTGGCATAAGGGACAGTGTGAGCCAAGACATCCAGGGGGTTTAGCTCGCTCGTCTGCGGGAACAAACTGCCGCCATTGCTTGCCGTGCTACCGAGGTCTTTTATCCCTAATATTGCTCACACACTCCGGCAGATTTAATGGAGGTCTGGCGGCAGATTTCTTTGACTTTATCGTTGGAAATGCATCTGCTTTGAGTGTCGCAGGATATCCACACATTCTTGCCATCTCTGTCGTAGCATAGCTTTCGTCGGTAAAGTGTGCGGAACAAACGTCCAATTTCTTGCCACTTTCGCATCTTTGGGCCACTGGTGCAACTTGAATCCGTCCCTGTTCGTGTTGTTACACCCTCCGACAACACACCGACGAGGCATGATGTCTCCAAGGTACGGAAAACAGTCGAAAAAAACGGAAAATAACAGAGCTGATTTGACTCGGTGTTTGTAATGTGTTTGAGAAAATAGCAGATTGCTTCCCGATGTGACGTCACAACGTGACGTCATCGCTCCGAGAGCGAATAATAGAAAAGCGTTTAATTCGCCAAAATTCACCCATTTAGAGTTCGGAAATCGGTTAAAAAAATATATGGTCTTTTTTCTGCAACATCAAGGTATATATTGACGCTTACATAGGTCTGGTGATAATGTTCCCCTTTAACTGTAATTGAACTCAAACGTAATGTTCTAATGTTCTAATCATATTATTACTACAAAAATATATATATATATATATATATATATACATATAAATATGTATTTTTTAAATATACTTTTAGTTAAGTGTCTTTAAAGTGACAATATAAAAATCCAGTGTAACAATTGCAAATCAATAATGCTGACATTACTGTCAGATTTGAAGCACTTTGGTGCCACTCAGACTGGCAAAAAAATATCCAATCTGTGTCACTTGAGGGCAACAAATCAGATTTGGTGTGCAGTGTAAATGGCGCCATTGTTCTTGTAGAAGCTAACTTTTCTGCCATTGCTACTAGGACGTAGTAGGTAGCTTAAGCTGCTAGTGATGTTTGTTTCGACCCACTATAAAATAAAGATGGAGCTTGTGCTGCTTCTGCTGTATTGCCTTTGTGTTAGGTTATAAATTATACATCTCACCTGTATAGTAGAAGGTTGTGGCAACAAGCAGAGAAGTTGGTTAACTATGAAAATCCGCAGACTAACAACTTGATATTATATGGCTCAACAAATGTAACCTGACTCTCGCTAGATCCTTGTAGTTTGCTGAGCTCCACACAAGGATCTGGGACTTCTCAATAGGAGATGTATTTCAGAAGGCGGGGCCTTGTAAAAAAAAAATCATTGTATGTGATTGGATAGACCACTTGTCCGTTATCTTGAATGACGTGCTACTTCAACCACTCACATCGAAATCAACCCGTGACGCTGATGAGAGCGACGCTGGGAAATCCAAAACACAACAGCTGACGTATTGGATAACGACAGAGCGAAAAGTTAGAGAACTTTTACTGAAACAACGCAGCAATGTCTGTAGACAATCGCAAAACAGTTGCAATAGCAGAATCAATGTCAGCACACGACTCCTCGCCATTGTTGTTTAAATCAAACAGGCGCTTTGGCGCTACGTCACATCTATGAAATCCCGCCCGGCGATCCTGATTGGTTCATTATTTTTTGCTATCTTGAAGGAGTTTGCAATGCCCTCGAGCCCAGATCTTTGTGTGGAGCTCAGCGAACTACAAGGATCTGGCGAGAGTCAGGTTACAACAAATGGAACGCAGCATAAAACCCAACAACATTGCTTGGAAGCGTTTTTTTGATGATTACTTTGGATTTTGCAGCTCAACAAGTGTACAAGTGCTGAAAGATACAGCCGTCCCAGTGAGAGCGGACATTGTAAGTCACGGTTTAGTTTTTATTTGAAACATTTAGCTGTAGTGCTACATGATAACGCTCCAAGGCTCTCACTAAGTCTGCCATTAGTGGTAGCAAACACAGAAAGTGCTCTTTTTGTTATTGATTGAAGTAGCATTCATTGCTATGCGCTCTGTGAAATCAATGCGCCAAGGAAAGAAGTTATTGCTTAAAATGTCCAAAATACTGTAAATGTGATATTTAATCATGAATGTTCCTGTGACTACATTACATACATACTTGCAGTATGTGTATAAAACATATTTTGAATGTTTTTTAGAGGCCTAATAGATCATATTCACATTACCTGCATTGTTAGCCACCTATTACTAGCAGTTTTTTACTATTTACAACACACAGACAAGGGAAATACGTGTTCTCTTCTGACATTGGGATTGTGGATAATAGGCAAAATAAAAATAAAAAAGTTTTCTTTCAGTAAATTTGTACACAGTTATGACACTTAGTGATGATAAAATATTACAACTTTGCCTGTGCAGTTATCGATTGTTTTTTGGTGGCTAAGGATGGGTACCGAATCCGGTACTTTTTTGGCACTGACTGAATCCCGTCGGTCCTATCGATTCACATAAACTCCAACAATGCCATGTTACGGTACCTTGGTTCCGGGTGATGCCACGCCAAGTTGCCTCTTTGCACTTCGGCACTTGGCGATCACTCCAGCAGCACTGAGTGTGGACTCAGGCAAACTACCTCTAGGTAATGTTGCAACTTTCAATGCCAACAAAGTAATTGACTCAAATGCTCCAAGAGTAAGTAAAGCTTCACTTGTCCAACAATGTGCTGGCTTGATAAAGTTAAAGTACCAATGATTGTCACAAACACACTAGGTGTGGCGAAATGATTCTCTGCATTTGACCCATCACCCTTGTTCACCCTGCTAATATACATTGGCTTTGCTATTGACATGCTACTAATTAGCATTGGCGATTTTACATGGCAATTAAAACAGCTCTAAATTTAACTAAGATGCACATAAATATCAAGCAGCAGGTGTATAATAAGTACAATACTTACAGTATTAACACTTTTTAGGGTGCAACAAAAACGCATAAACTATACACTACTGCCATGTAATGTCTTGGACTTGCAACTGTAATTGCAACTTAATGTCATACTTGAAAATTAGATAATAAATACATTTAAAAAAATAAGATAACTGGACAGGAACTTATTATTTTTATTATAACAGCTCATTTTTAAATGTTGCACTGAAAATGCGATTTTATTATCAAAAACTATAATTTGTCAACACACAAGTACAGAAATTTGGTACTGTTGAGTACCGGTATTGATTCCCAGCTACCAGTGAAGTCAATCATTGATATAACGTTTTTCTCTAGACACTCAAAGCCCTTCACATAGTGAAACCCATTATCAACATCATTAAGCAATCTAAATCATTGTGGGTGGCACTGTGAGCAGGTGAGTTAAGTGTCTTGCCCAAAGACACAACGGCAGTGACTAGGATGGCGGAAGCGGGGATCGAACCGGGAACCCTCAAGTTGCTGGCACAGCCTCTTTATCAACTAAGCCACGCCATCCGGGTAATTGGTGCCGAATCAGTTAAAATGTGAAGGGCAACCATCCATCATGATGGCGACAGTTTGACCCTGGAACTGATTATTTCCATTTCTGTTATTAAACGGCGAAGATTGTTTTCAGAAACGGCACAAATCAGAAATAGATTCACGTGCTGAAACGGTTTGCATTCCCCCTGTGGTCTGAATGAGAAGCGATAAAGCTGGATGTCACATTAAGCTGGGATCAGGATAATAAATGAAGATGGAAAGATTCATTCCGGGTGTTAGTTTGATTAAGGGAACACGCTTTAAAATGTTATTTGATTTCACAGTAATGACACACTTTGCTGTAGGCAGAGTGGATGACCGACTCCCTTCAGTGAGCACGGAGGAAAGGAAATAATCAGCCTCCTCCCACGTGATGATTACTCACATTCTGCCAGGTATGGAATGTGTCTGGCTTTGAGACGCGAGGTCAGCCATGTTGTGGTGCCGGGAGCAATGAAAACTTCTCCCAATCGATTATTACCCAGGGAGCCTTTGGCCTCAATTCATATTCTTGTGCTCTTTGACTGATCGGCTTTCGGCCAGACAGCAATCAGCAACTCTTTGACCTATTTTTTTTTTTTACATGCAAATCTAAGACTATATTTTCAAAAATGATTGCGTGTAGTTGACTGAGCGGTTTGGAGTCAACATAATATGACAATGATGATGTTGCCTTCAACAGGATCCAATGCAGCTGACAGTGGCTTAATCAGAATAGTGGTTTTGGATGTTTAAACATAATGGAAATAATGTAACATCGTACACTGTCACATAACTTTAATGACAAAATACAGTACTGTAAATTCTGGACTATAAGCTGCTATTTTATTTCCCACTCTTCGAACACTTTGGTTTATAAAACAGTGAGGCTAATTTATGGTGTCCTTCCATGTAGTGCTTTCAACCGGAAGTAGAAGTGTCATTCCGTCTTTAAGCCGTTCGATAGTGTTTCTACTTGTACGGATTCTTCATTCATCACTCCATGAAATGTTTTTACATTTTACAATATAACTAAAACTGTTTAGACTTACTGAACCGTCCCATGTGTCTAGGAGGATTTTTTTCATGCATACTTGTATGTGCTATCGTAATGTAATCAAGCGAGCGTCTTTGGCATTAGCTAATATGCTAACACGTTTACAAGTGTCTGTTAGTATTATTACCTTACAATGGCATTCTTTTTGTATTGTTTCAGTTTTGTAAATTCCCCAAGACGTCACCGTGAACTTATTGAGTCTGTTTAGCTGATTGGAGAGCGAGCCATGAATTACCATGAATTGATTAACGTGGACCTCGACTTAAACAAGTTGAAAAACTTATTCGGGTGTTACCATTTAGTGGTCAATTGTACGGAATATGTACTGTACTGTGCAATCTACTAATAAAAGTTTCAATCAATCAATCAGCTTCCGCAGCTAGTGGGTGTGGGTCCATGACGATAACTTCTGCTTTGTTTGATCAGCCGTTTTACTGCTGTGTTACAAGCACAGTTTTGAAACAATTAAGGTATGTAAATGAGCATTAAAATAATCTTAATGTGTAAATAACTCATTTGGCAATGTATCTATCTGTGGCTTAAAGCCTTGTGCGGCTAAAATATGGAAAAATATTTTCTTTTCCTAAAATTTAGTGGGTGCAGCTTATATACCGCATATAGAGCAGTATTTTGTTAGGTTTCAAAATACCTTACAAAGACCAAATAGTATGAAATAAGAAATTATGTAAATCCAATTAATCCATTCCAGACACCCATACATGGAAATATTTATCATTATCATTAGAGGTAGGAATCTTTGGGCATCTTCCCCCCTGTCTCTCCAGGGATAGGACGGGGAAGGGGGTGAGTGGTTGCGTTTTCCACTCCGTATGCTGAATGGCAATATACGATATATATCTCGATATTTTTTTCGGTATAGTAAAAACAAAACAGTCCTAGTTACCTGAGATACTAAGTATGTCATTGTTTTGACTTAGTAAATATTGACTTACTAAGACAAAATGACTAAGTCAAATTAATAACTTACTGTAAGTAAGCGTTTGCAATAAGCGTTTGAAAAAAAGAGTTAAAAGTGGGGCCACATGCTGACATATGCTCAACTCATCATGCTTAATTTATTACAGCATTTGGGAAGCCTGTAGTTGATTTTTATTATGTAAATGTTATATTTTTATCAACATGTGATAGCAGGGACCCTGCTATTCAAAACTAGGCTGCTACATTACTAATGATTAATGTAACTATAGCTGAAAAAAATAGTACAATAGCAATAAGAGAGACTATTCATCCCTGAACACCATGGAGTTCATGTAGGCTTTATGATGCAGTTACATTATTATATCAACTATCAGAGACAGAAACTCTTCATTTAACATATTGTCCTTTTTTGCTGCTTCAACACAGCTCAATCAACACAGAAAAAGATAAAGTGAAATAGCTTTGTTATTGTAGGTCAATAATGCTTGTCTTTCTCTCAGACAGACAGGGCTTTGCTGTCCGTAACACACACACACCGCAAAATGAGCTAACGTTACGCTAAAAGCTAATTAGCCTTCACTTCAAGGACTGCGAGCGAGCTGAGCTGCCGCTTATATTTCTAGAACGTCAACGGGCTCATAGTGATGTTACTAGTAGTTGATTTGGAAGTGTTTATTATAATTTGGGGAGAGTCCGCTGCCTTATGCTCACCTGCTAAACACCTTTCTGCTATCTCCACCGTCTGTCCTCTCTGCCTGCCTGGGCACTGACTACATGCGCTCTGAATACGCACTGCTGATTGGCTGTTACCGCTCTGAATACGCACTGCTGATTGGCTGTTACCGCTTTGGTGTAACCAATCAGATGGTTCTGTGGGTGGTACAATGCTGGGTGCTGCAGAGACATACTGACAGAGGCAGAACTAAGCAGAGCAGCTTGTTAAGACTTTAGTTTAGGCGGTGGGTCTTTGTTGTTAAGGCGGCCGACTTGGCAACAAAGCGCTGCGGGAAACCCTGTTAAGGATTATGATTCGATTATAAATCTATCATATTTATTATGTACAGTAAATCTGTTCAGCAGATAGGGTCATCTACATGGGCGTACTTGCGTACGTGGATATATATTTGTATATATGTTTATGTGTATACGTGTATGTATAAATGTACATATACGTACGCAGTGTTGGGACTAACGCGTTACAAAGTAACGCGTTACTGTAACGCGTTACTGTAACGCTGTTAGTTTTGGCGGTAACTTGTAATCTAACGCGTTATTTTTTATATTCAGTAACTCAGTTACCGTTACTACATGATGCCTTATTTTACATTACTTTTTATGTAGTATAAAGTGTGTTTTATCGGAGCGCTGCTGTGTCATTGTTCTGATTCTTCTTGTGTCACAAGCCGGAGAAGAGAGACATGCGCTCTGGGTGTGAGTTTGGGTGTGAGTGTGAGTGTGGGGAGGGAGGAGAGGGGGTGGGGGGGCGTGTCTGATCATGGCAGAGCCAGAAGTCGAGTTTGCTAACATGGAGATATTTTCACTACTTTTCTTTTGTCGAGCACAAAGAAAATAACATTTCAGTTCAATGTAAATTGTGCTTTGGATCAAAGATCCCATCTACTGCCCAAAACAACAATTCAAATCTGCTGAAAAAAGCTACATAAGCAACATGCTTCGACGAAGCTAGTAAAGAGAGATACAGACTCCAATGACACTTCACCTCCACCACCACCACTTAAGGATTAACTCTGCCTCTGCTCATCATTCAGCACCTAAGGTACATACACTCTGTCAATCAATGTTCCCTCTAATTTTTCATGTGTGTGAGCAAACGCAAAAACTCCCTGAGCATTCAGCGGAGCCCATGTGAGCAACATCAGACGTGCACACTGTGGCTACACCAGCAGCACACCTGTCCCAAACCTCACTAAATAACAAGTTCAATCTCCATCCATCCATCCATTTTCTACCGCTTGTCCCTTTCGGGGTCGCTGGAGCCTATCTCAGCTGCATTCGGGCGGAAGGCTAGGTACACCCTGGACAAGTCCCCACCCATCGCAGGGCCAACACAGATAGACAGACAACATTCTCTTATTATTATAATCAAATGGCAGCAGTCATTTTCATTTCTAATATAATAAGTGTTTAGGCCCACTTACAATGACAATAACAAAAAATATTGTTTTTCATGAACTGTGTACTTGTATTGTTTGTCTGGGTGGAGGTCCTGCTTTGGAAATAATTTGTACCCCTTTCAGACATTGCATTTAGTTCCCATTAAAACATTCACATGTTGCACAATGAGATGTAAGCAGGGGATCCTGTGTACATTCCTGCAACTTCCTGTTTGTAAAAATAAATATTTTTATTAGTATGTATTTAATATACTAACAGCATTTAATGATTAATATTTATAAATTAAGATTCCTAATAAATGACACTAGAATAAGCACACATTTGATTGGTAAATCATAGAGTAACGACCTGGAATTACACTTTGTGTGGTGTTGGAGTTGTCCGACTTTTTGTGTGGCTGTAAACGCATCACTGGCTAAGTGCCATATGTGCATGTGTTGGCGCAAGTGAGAAAGAGCGAGCGGCTGCTGTTGATATAACAGTGATGTGTTTATGGCCGACAAAGAGTTTTGCTCAGTAAAGTGATGGATGTAATTCATGTCCTCAAAGCGTCTCGACAGACGTATTATTATATTTGAACAATGATGACGAAAATGGTTTTCTCTGTCGTGTCCGTGTCGTGTCGAAAATTGTTATGCGCTTATTTTTTTTTGTGATTTTGTGTGTGGCATAGATTTGCCGTGCGCAGAGGACGCTTGAGCAGTGCGCAATTGCACAGGCGCGCTCCTTAGAGGGAACGTTGCTGTCAATTCTCTTATATACTCTTTCATTCTAGACTTCTAGAGTGTTTGATTATCACATCACTCTAAATGTATAGACTATAAAGTTCACAAACATAAAGAGGGATCCTAGTGGGCCAGGCCAATCTTTCCTTATCTCTAAACTAAAACTGGGGAAATGTGTAGAGTGTTCTAGGCTTCAGACAGGATTTTGTGTCAGAATTTCTTGAGGAAAAAATGCCTGGTTAGGCTTTGTGTATGTAGTGTGTGCCTTTCTTGCTTTACAGCTATGCTGTTATTATGCTGTTTGTTACTTATGTATGTTATGTTGCAGATATTTAAAATAGTTTTGTCAATTTTTTCTGGCCAGAAACAAATTGGCCTTTGTAACATATCTTTGTCTTTGTGTGTTGTATGTAGACCACATTGCTTAGCAGAGTTCAGTGATGCAAATGTATGTCAAATTGATCAACAGATTGTATTATTCTCCAGTGCAATAACAGTACTGAAATGAAGGCTAAAAGGGCATTAATGGGACCTTTAAAAAAAAAAAAAAAGAAGTAACTAAATAGTTACTTTTCACAGTAACTCATTACATTTTGGTGTAAGTAACTGAGTTAGTAACTGAGTTACTTTTGAAATGAAGTAACTAGTAACTGTAACTAGTTACTGGTTTTCAGTAACTAACCCAACACTGTACGTACATACATATACAGGCCAAAGGTTTGGACACACCTTCTCATTTCAGTGCGCTTTGATTTTATGACTATTAACGTTGTAGATTGTCACTAAAGGCATCAAAACTATGACACCTGTGAAGTGAAAACCCTGTCAGGTGACTACCTCTTGAAGCTCATCGAGAGTGTGCAAAACAGTAATCTTAGCAAAGGGTGGCTGTTTTGAAGAAACCACAATATAAAACATCTTTTCAGTTATTTCACCTTTTTTTGTTAAGTACATAACTCCACATGTGTTCATTCATAGTTTGTGATGCCTTCAGTGACAATCTACAATGTAAATAGTCATGCAAATAAAGAAAATGCATTGAATGAGGAGGTGTGTCCAAACTTTTGGCCTGTACTGTACGTATATGTATACATGTATGCGTACGTACGTGCGCGCCTATACATGTGTGCGTGCGCACATACATGTGTGCGTGCGCACATACATGTGTGCGTGCGCACATACATGTGTGCACGCAGCTACGCGTGTGCACATACATGTGTGCATGCATATATGTATACGAGTATGTGCCCATGTTTGCGCGCACATGTGTGCGCAGGTAAACCCGTGTGTGTGCCCACGTACGGAGGTAAACCTGTATGCGTGTGTGTGCCCGCATGCGCAGATACACCAGTATGCGTTTGTGCGCACGCAGGTAAACATGTATACGTGTGTGCCCGCGTGCGCAGGTAAACCAGTATGCGTGTGTGTTCCCGCGTGTGCAGATCAACCTGTATGCGTGTGTGTGCCCACGTGCTCCGGTAAACCAGTATGCGTTTGTGTGCTCGTGTGAGTAGGTAAACCTGTATGCATGTGCGCAGGTAAACGTATGCGTGTGCGCCTGTATGCGCAGGTAAACCTGTATGCGCGTGTGTGTGTGTGTGTGTGTGTGTGTGTGTGTGTGTGTGTGTGTGTGTGTGTGTGTGTGTGTGTGTGTGTGTGTGTGTGTGTGTGTGTGTGTGTGTGTGTGTGTGTGTGCGTGTGCGCCCGTGAGCGCAGGTAAACCTATATGTGTGTGCGCCCACTTACGCAGCTAACCCTGTATGCGTTTGTGTGTGTGCCTGCGAGTGCATGTAAACCTGTATGTGTGTGTGTGTATGTGTGTGCACGCGTGTGCAGGTAAACTTGTGTGTGTGTGTGTGTGTGTGTGTGTGTGTGTGTGTGTGTGTGTGTGTGTGTGTCTATGCGTGTGCGCCCACGTACGCAGCTGAAACCAGTATGCGTGTGTGCGCCCACTTGCGCAGGTAAACCTGTATGCGTCATTGCAAGGTTGGTCCTAAACAGCCTGTCATAAAGTTAGGCCTCATTAAATGGGTAAAAGTGAGTAAGTCATGCATTGTTTGGCTGTATGACAGCAGAGAGACAACAATGATGGATGGCCAAGATCATTGAGGAAAATGCTGCGCTGAGTTTAAGTAGACAGTAAAAACCTGCGAAGGAGGACATGACCTGTTTCACTCCGCTACTCAGCCTTATGTTTGGGTAGCAAAAATTCATTATTGCTTATACTTACCACCCAATGAAATCATTTATCACCTGTTTAATATTTATAATCTTTATGTAACTAGTCATATATTTTAGGGCACGATAAAATCTATACACATGAATGTTTTTCCCTAATACTCACAACCTCTATGTGAGTCAAGAACACATCTTTCTCTTTATTGTGTATTAGAAATGATAAAATACGACTCATAGAGCCCTCTAAAAACCGCCAACGATACTCCATCTACAAGCCGTGACCTGTATAATAACTGTTTATTATAATTGTTATTATAAGCGCTAACATAGAAGTACTACTTTTAGTAACACGGCGCATTGATCACCGAGCGGTAACTAGCTTATGCAGCTATTGACATACTGAGCATCTGCTGTCGCGTCGCCTCTGAGTTGGTAGAAGTTAATTGTAGATTATAAATCATACCTCACACTTATATAGGAGCAGGTTTTTGTCGGAAACTGCAAAGATGGTCAACTTTGACATTCAATTTAGACCTTAAGGCAGCGCTAGAAAGACATGACAATATGCTTGTTTGCTCCACCTTTTTTTTTAAACCTGAGGATTATGATGAATTCAACATCTAAACAGGGAGCTTAAGTCGTGTGCTGAAAGATATAAAGATCCCATCCGTCGGAATCCCAGTGAGAACAGACGTTGTACAGTAAGAGATGGTTTTTTGTGTTAGTTTAAATCTTAGCAATACTGCTACATGGTGCTTAGTGTTTCTCTAAAGCTGGATCACACAGCTGCTAAAACGTGTAGCTCACCCTCCTTATGATTTGGCTCAAACATATATGGTTCTGGATTTTATTTGTCCCAAAGTAGTCGCAGGCTCTCATGAAGTCAGCATGATTAGTCACGTTGTTGTTGAAGGAAATAGCGACAGTTGTGATGTGCTTTGTAAAATAAATGCGCTACCGTATGATTTTAAATTGGGCAACTTACATAAATATTACATGTTATGAATGTGCCTGTTACAACATTACATATATACTTACTGAAATGGATCCTATTCACATTACCTGCACTGTTAGCCACCCCCTGCTAGCATTTATTTATGATTTAGAATGCATTAGAAAAAGAAAAAAAAAAAGGAAAGACGTGTGCTTGTCTTACATAAGGATTGTGAATGATAGGCAAAAAGTATATCCATCCATCCATCCATTTTCTACCGCTTGTTCCTTACAGGGTTGTGGGGGGTGATGGAGCCTATCCCTGCTGCATTCGGGTAGAAGTCGGGGTACACCCTGGACAAGTCGCCACCTCATCACAGGGCCAACCCAGATAGACAACATTCACACTCACATTCACACACTAGGGCCAATTTAGTGTTGCCAATCAACCTATCCCCAGGTGCATAAAAAGTGCAGTTCCCCTTTAAATCACACGTTCCTCCTCTCTACTGAACATGTCCTGAATATTTCCTGGCAGTTTATGATTTTTTTTAGCTTTGAACCGTGCCGTTTGATATTTGGGAAGCTAATGTAGGGCTCAGATTAAAACACTGCCATGGAAAGAAAAAAAACAGCCCACCTAAGCACTTGGCACCCAAGCAATTTAATGCCCGGGCCCTGGGTCATTCTTTGATTGGTTGTAGCTGTGTGTATTTAGTTTCAGTGGCATAGACTTACTCAGCGGTCAGGAGTGGTGACGGACGGGCCTCACAAATTTGTCTGGGACGATCCCGCCTGGCTTGTCAGACAGGGACGAACTGGCAGTGGAGCGTGGAAAAGCCATCCTGTTGTCATTACACTTTCATTAACAGTCACACCCCCCATGCTGCCGCCGGGCGCACTGGGCCGAAACCAGTAAGACTTACCGCGACTGTCGGTGAGGTTTCGCATATGACCTTCACGCATAAAGCTGTATTTGCTGCAGGAAGACCATTCGCCATCTTCTCCTCTCCTCTGTGAGTCATTACGCCCACTCTGGTTGAATGCTAATTCATTTGCTGTGTGCTGGGGTCTGACATTGTGTGCCATAAAGTGTTTTACAGGAATCACTTTTTTGATTAGACTTTGACCTTTTATGGTTGATATAGTAATGATATCAGCCCCTGGCGTATAAGGCTAATTTTCCACATTAGATTTTTCAATTGAAGGTGGCATTACCATCTTGCAATAATATCGTGAAATAGTCAGGGTCGTTTGCATACGTAAATATGCAAACGACTCTATTTGCCTCTCAGGGAAAATCATTTGTATTATAGGATCAAACCTGAGTTAATACACACTGACAACAACAATTTGACTGTTAATATATTTGTTATAGTTTGTGAAAATGATGTATGATTAGGAATGGGTACCCTTCGCATTCGAACCGATACAGTAAAAATTCCCGGTACCTGGAAATCGATGCCAATTTCCGGTAGTTTTTTTGATGATAAAACCAACATTTTTATTGCAACATTTAAAAATGAGCTGATTACGATAACTGCTGTTGAGTTGTTATCTTGTTTTATTGTAACATTCCTGAGTCTCGATGACAGTTGCAAGTCCAAGACGTTAGATGGCAGTAGTGTTTAGTTTGTGGTGTGTTGGCTAGTCAGTTTAGTCTTTGCTCTCTAGTCTTTTGTTGCGCCCTTACGTGTTAATACTGTAAGTATTGTACTTATTACGCACCAGCTGTTTGATTGTAACGTGCATCTGAGTTGTAGTTTTTATGACTGAATTTGGTGGTGTTGAAATTGCCATGTAAAATCGCTAATGCTAATCATTAGCACAGCGATAGCAAAGCCCATGTACTGTATATTAGCATCAAGCTAGCACTTTTTTGGGGGGAAAAGTGGAGCGTTACTTTACTAGTGTTGGAGCATTTTTTTCAGTCAATTGCTTTGTCGGCATTGAAAATTGCAACATTACCAAGATGTAATTTGGCTGCGTCCGCTCTCAGTGATCGCCAAGTCGTCAACTGGGCGTGACGTCAAAGCATTGCATTAGGACAGGCAAGATTCAGTCTGTGCCAAAAAAAATACCAAATTTGGTACCCGTCCCTCTATGCATGATCCACTCTATAGTAGCAGAACACATGCTAAATTGCGAATGTAACATAACCTTATCGCTACATCTTGATTTTGCTACATCGGTTTGTTTTTATTGGTGCCCTAATGAATATAATGTACCTCTTTGTAATAAATGATAAAACTTTAAATACAATAAAGTATTTCCAATTGAATTTTAGTGTAATAGAGAACTGGTTTAAAATAATCTCTTAGCTGTTAAAGATAAATGTTCTCATTTGAATAAAAGCGCCACTAAAAAAAATACTTATTTTTGTCTATTTACAAAATACCCAACTTGCTTCAAGCACTTTGGCATGTCAAATGTTCTTGACTTTTTAAGTAATTCATATTTTAATGCATTGCTTTAAATTAGCATAGTGTGAAAAATATGTCTTGTTTGTCAAATATAAGTATTTTTAGCTTGATTTACAGTAAGTGTTGTCAGGGGGACTCACACGTATTAGCTTCTTTATTCATGCTTGAACAATGCAGAAGCCTCCAGCCAGGTGGCAGCGGTGCTCCAATTAATAAACAAGCTGACCAGGAAATATGACAAACTTTTATTTACTGTGAATACAGTTGGTACTGAAGATATACAGTGCCGTCAAACGATACATTTTTTGTATAAGTTTATCAGAGATTACACATTTGAATGTTGATTAATGGCAGTACGTTACTTGCTTGCATTAAATTGACCAAAACTATGTACACGGATTACATTTTATTTTCAGAATTTCAGGAAAAAATGTTAAGGGTTTTATTTGCGTACACATCATTTATTTGCACAAAACATGATACAATCTTTATCTAACGTCTCGTCATGGTGTATTTTGCAACTAAATTTACTAGTGAGCACACCAGTCCAAATCTCCTCACTAATTTTTTCACCGGAGGTAAGCATTGATCTGATCCCTGACCGCCTTTCAGGTAACCATATGTGGTCAAAGTCAAAATAAATTGTGTGATTATTATTAATCAATGATTAATGCGATCAGTTAACTTTGACAGCCCTAATAGAAATATAATTAAGTATTTCTCAGAGATGAACGATCTATTTGTGTCGGCAAGGGCGTGGCTAGCAGGGCGTGGCCGTGTCAATATGACGTCATGGCTATGACACAAGCATCTTATTAGAGAATTGTATACATATAAAGACAAACCTGTGTAATTATTGTTTAGCTGTGTTTTTCAATTGTATTACAACAATGTAACAATAGGAATGAGTACTGAATCCGGTACTTTTTTTGGCATCGACTGAATCCCGGGTACCGATTGATGTAAAATTAAACTATGCCTTGGTAGTATCTGGGTTGCTCGTGACGTCACGCCAAGTTGACGCACTTCGGCACTTGGCAATCACTCTAGCGGACTCAGCCAAACTACCTCTAGGTAATGTTGCTATTTTCAGTGCCAACAATAAAATTGACAAAAAAAAAATTGTAATTAAAGTAAGGCTCCACTTTTCCAAAAACAAAAAAATAACACTATACACCAGGGCTATTTAACTGGTGACTCGGTGGCCGCTATGTTGTCATTTCCTGGCCGGATTTGGGTTCAGTTCAAAACTTGGGAGACAAATATTCTTGCAGCAAATTCCTAAAAGCACTAGAGTGCTCTTGTTGGACCAGTGTTAACACATTTGAAAATCCTTTCATTGACATTTTAACCTTGCTAGCAAACAGAACATTGTGCTTCAAACTTGTGACTTACATAACTGAGGAGTTCCTCAAGGCACCCCTTTAAGTCCTCTCCTTTTTGGCAGTTATATTTGTTGTAGTATCAATAATATAATAAGATGCACTTCAGATGCAGTCAAAACTAGAAATCATTTGTTTAACTTCCTTTGTTATACAATTGGTGTTCCTCAAGGTCCCACTTTAGGTCCTATCTTTTTCATCATTTGTGCTCGTCAACTTGTGGCTCACAGTTCAAAAAACTTGTGTGACTCACATTTTTACGGCATATTCTGAAAAGGCTGTCATAGAGGTTGTCCTGACTCGCTTTTTTTTTTTTTTTTTTTTTGCAAAAAATCATTAAAAACAACGGATTGCTCTTGTAAATTCACCAAAATCATATACATACAAAATAAGACTGATGGTGAAGGGAGAAGTCCGGCCCTAGGGTCCCTAGTTTTCTAAAAATGTGGCCCCCGAAACAATTTAGTTGAACATCCCTGCTATACACTACTGCCATCTAACGTCTTGGACTTGCAACTGTAATTGCTACTTAATGTCATTAACAGCAAATGAGACAATATAACAATATATACTGTATAAATTGATCATAATTAGCTGTTTTTAAATGTTACAATAAATTGAGATTGTATTGTCAAAAGCAATTATTTGTTAACACAAAAGTACCATAAATTGGTACCATTGAGTACCATTATTGATTCCCAGGTTTTTGGTACCATATCGGTTCAAATGTGAACGGTACCCATCCGTAAATGTAACACAGATTGCACTATGCACACCCCTGGTTTATTTACATATATTAGAGACAAAAAAACTTCAAATTTGAGGCTGGTTATTTATAGTCTCCACAATGAAGTTACTGTAAAACTAAGCGCAGAAAAAAGTTTAGTAACATTAGAGTTGTCAAAAAAAATTTTTTTTTAGATAAATCCCAATTCTTATTTGTAATGATTCTTAATCGATAAAAAAATATATATATATTTTAATCTGTTCTGTCCAGCCACTTAACCAAACAATATTGTTGATGTAGGTGATTATATCTGCTGTACAGATTTACTTTAGAAAAGAGAAATGTTGCATACTTCTCTTGTTGCCTTATTTGTATTTGACTTTATTAAATGTTTGGTAATCAATTTACTAAACAAAACCAGTTTTCTTTTAAGTTAAAATTGATCGGAGTTGTTTTATATATTTTATGAAGGAATGTAGTTCATCGTAGAACTGGCACCCAATGTTATTAAAAAAGTATCGACTTTGAATCGAGAATCGTTCCTGAATCAAATTTGTTACCCCCAAGAATCGAATCGAATTATGTGATGCCCAAATATTGACAGCCCTAAGTAATATACACATGGAGTGTTAAATTAACAATACAGTTTGTTATAAAATGAAAAAAGGCAATTCAACCAGACATGATAAAGGTTCCCTCTTATGCTGCCAGCTTATTGCCAACATACAGTACAATGGACGAGCCCATTGACAGGCTAACAGAAATTAGTATCGCAATCAGTTTAAAAATGTACAATCGTTTAAAAAATTTGACTTTAACGCAATTAAATTGCCATAAAACCACAAATTAATTTCTATCTACAGACATATGGTCACCAAACTCTGTGGAAACAAACATTGACCATTAACTTTGTACCACTAGGCCAGTCTGAGACACTGCTTAAAGTAGAATTTACTTTTTATTTGGCGCAAGTTCTAGTCAACAACAAGCTTGACACATTCAGATAAATAAACTCAGTAGTTTTTCAAGGGGGAAATAATTGAGAACCACTCGTTTGGTATAATTAATTTTTAAATTCTGTTTTTTTGCAGCTTGGGATTAGACTGTCACAGTTCTGCCAGCAGGTTCTTTTACTCAGTCTGTCATCTTGACTTTCTCATCAAGGTGTGATTGCCACTTTTACGGCACAAAAGGACATGCAATCAGTGTGCTTCTGCACTGTATTGTGAAGGAGCCTGACAAGATGCAAATAGGGAGAAAAAAAATCAAGCTAAACCAGCAGTTGCAAATTGAAGTGAAACAATGCAGATGTTATATAACTACGAAAAATGTGTGCTCTTATAGAACGCCTGACCAATGAGGTCTTCTCAGCGTTCTGTAACTTTACACATAGGCCCCCAAAAAATGTCTTTTGTGACAAAGTGATATGCTGAGTTAGCAAGTTAGACAAGAGTACAGAATACTATTATCAAAAAACAGAAAGAGGTAAAGTTATCCAAAACTAAATAAACAGGTGCACTGTGTTTGCCAACATTGTTAAAGTGTGTGTCAGCGTCTGTTAGATGTCTATGTCTGAGCAGTCATCTCACCCCCCCGAGGGCCCGCACTGACATTTTTTCCCAGCAGGATGTATAAAAGTACCTGCCTTCCAAAACAAGCCACAGTGGTCATGCCCACAAACAGATCCTCGTGACGGCCAAGAATGATTGTCATCGTGTGGAAGTTAGGAATGCAAACGTGATCCCTTTTGCTCTGTGGTCTAATGTTCACTCTTGTATCCAACCAAAACATCCAAAATTAAGGACAATTCTGACAATAAAGTTGTTATTTTATAACAATAGTATTCAAATACTACAAGGAGAATGAGAATAAGCATTGTTTTAATAAGTAAAAATGTTTACAAAACAGAGAAAATTGTACTAGTACGAAAAGAAAACACTTTAGATGAGGATAACCTTTGAGAGGAAATTTGACTAAATTAATATAAGAACATTTAATGAGGAAGTGGTAAATTATACATTTTACAGGAAATAAACCAAAAAAAAAATACAAGAATATAAAGTATTTAATATTGTGAGAACATTTAATGGGGAAGTGGTAAATCGTAAATTTTACAGGAAATAAATTAAAAAAATGCAAGAATATAAAGTATTAATATTAGGATGAATAAGTATAATTGTATGAGAAAAAAAGTAATAGTATTGTAAGAATAAAATTGTAAATTTTACAGGGGAAAAAACAAGAATAAAATAGTACGGAGTACTACAATATTATATTAACATGTTTAAAGAAAAATACAGTTTCGAGTACAGAGATTACATTTTAGTACAGAATTCTGAAAAGTAAAATCGTAATTTCAAAATAATAAATATTTTGAGAAAATGTTTAACAAAAATTTCATAAGAATACAATGTTAATATAAGAATTTATTTTTTATGACAAAGTGGTAATCTGCAGGAATAAAATTCTAGATTTGACATTAAAAAAAATAATTTACAAGAATAAAGTACCCATGTTAAGATACAAACGTGAAATGTTATGAAAAGGTTGTAATATTGCAAAAGTACAGTTTTAGTATTTTAGGAATACATTTGTATTTTCACAAGAATAGTTAAAATAATGAGAATAAAGCTGTAATTTAAGATGGGGGGCGGGGGGCAATTTTAGAAAAAGTTATATTATGAAATAGTTTTTTTAAAGAATAAAATTTTAATTATGGGACAAGGTTTTAATTTTACAAAAATACTATTCAAATATAATTAATTTCAAATTAACATACAAGGAAATCTGACAATTAGCCAAGAATAAAGTGTTACTCATAAAAAATTTATTATATTATTAAGAATTAATATTGCAAAAACAAAATTTTAAATTTTACAGGAAAAAAAAACTGGTATAAAGTAGTAATATTGTCAACATAATTTTAAAGGAAAAATACAGTACAGAGTACAGAGACTACATTTAAGTACAGTATTATTAAAAAAAGAAAAAATAACTAATTTCAAAAGAATAGACATGAAAGGAAATGTGACAATAATTGGACAAGAATAAAGTGTTAATTTAATTTAAAAAAGCATTAATGAGAAAGAAGTAAAATTGCTAAAATGAAACTGTAAAAATTACAGGAAAAAAACACCCCAACACATTTACAAGAATAAAGTACTAATATTACTGTAGGATACAAGTATACATAAAATTCCAATATTTCAAAAATAAATTACAAGACTTGGTAAAAGAATATCATGGGAATACAACTATAACTGTATTTTTGGGGGCGGGGAATCACAATTTTACAGGAGTAAATTGGTAAATGTTTTAGAGGGAAAATGTAATTTCAAGATAATGTATTATGTTTTAATATTTGCTAGAATATGATTGTAATCTTATAAGAATAAAGTGGAAACATTATAGGAATAAAGCAGTCTTTTAACAAGAAAACAAAACTTCCCGATATAGTTCTATTATGTATGTACCAACTCAAAACACTTAAATCTGAAATCAACCAACAACACCCATTGAAATTATTTATAATCAACAATTTAATTGGTGCCTATAATAGCCCAATTTTAACATGTAACATGCAGTTTAAAAAGAAAAACAAACTTGTAGATAATAAATATTGTATGAAAAACATTTAAATAGAATGTAGTACTAACAACTACAGTAGTTTAATAAAGTAATATAATAATGTACAGCATTAACATTGGAGAGCAGACTTCTGTAGCATTTCCTTCCAGCTGCTTCTTCATCAAACTCACCATCAGCAGCTTTTCCATATTTTCATGGATAAATGCCCAGCGTTTAGATCAGGGGTCCCCAAACTACGGCCACCCAGCATCTAAAATCCGACCCAAAGGAAGTCCCAAGTAAAAAAAAAATTAATTTTTTTTTAAAATTTATTTTATTTTTCTTTCTAATCCATTTTCTACCTCTTGTTATTCTTGGTGTCTCCTAGCCGCTCAGGCAAATCATATTGTCTAAAAATGAATTTTCCCATCGATAACGTGACAATGTTAAATGTTGATGAACATCAATGTTAATTGATGTTAAATGACAAAACGGATTATAAAGACAATGTGTATATATATATATATATATATATATATATATATATATATATAATATGTATATGTATATATATATATATATATACATATACACAGCCTGGCCCCCGGCCAAATTTTTTTAACCCAATGCGGCCCCCGAGTCAAAAAGACCCCTGGTTTAGATATTATTTTAACAACTTTTGGCTGGTATTAGACTTCTTCTGCTACAGTATTGTACAGATGATGTGCTCTTACTGCTATGTTAAGTCGACTACATACTCCTTCATATTTTGATGATTTATTTCTTTATTCAATGAATGTCATCCACATCCGGTTGGATAACACCGTTATGTCGATCTCTAGCTATAAGCTAATGCTAGCGAGTGAGACCCTGATGTGGATCCTATGGGGTTCGCTGTGACTTTTGTTATGCCAACTAGTGGCAATGCTTGTGCGTTACATTTTTGCTTGCAACCTAAAGCACAACAATTAGCCAAGAGACATATCTTATCTTAAGTTGAGGTACCATATATGGAACTTTATTCCTGGCCCTCAAGGGGTTCTAAATGCAGCTGATTATTCGATGACATGTGCTCCGACTGTGCTGAACATAAAACAGACTCATTAGTTATCATGGTTTCATCTTGCCATAAAGCTGTCACTCGTACCCGCGATAAACTCCGCTCCCTGGAAGAAATGGACAGAGCATCTTGTACTCAAAAACCCAACCATAATTAGGTCAGAGGTCTTTTATAGATCCCTGCTCGTTGCTCACAACGCCATCCAAGTCTGGTAGGAACGGTGTGGCCACAATGTGAGAGATGTGCACTGACAAGCCAATGGCAGGCAGCCAGGAAGTGGTCTTCTAACGAGGATGACAGCATGGTAGGAACAGAAGGTTCGTCAGTTGGAATTTCCACGCTGGCTCCAAACATCTGTGATTTGCTTGGAAATGTCCGCGCTTTTTGTACCTGCTGCCGTGTACACATTTGTACCTTGTCTTATTTCCCCCTACGCCCTCAAAGCACCATGCTTCTGTTGTGTAGCTGTTGACCCAGCGTGGGTGTCCATGTCCTTCACGCATTTATAAATCCTGTCTATAGCTGGAAATATCTTCACAATGATGAATGGTACAATGTGTGATGTTTGTGTTCTTGTGCTAAAAATAACCCCTTATTAATTAGCTAGTTCAGTTCCATTGTTGAACAACCAACATATGTAAACCGCTCTTTTGTATTTTTGTATGTATCCAAAGCAACTAACTTCTCACATCCCACTCTCTTGACACCAGTAGAAAAAAGTATGGTGGTGTTTACATTATACATTATTTTAAACTGAATATTTATTGTATTTGTTATGGATATTTAGGAACTTAAATACATAGCATTGATTGAAAAAAATACATAGGTATCTAAACTTTTAAAAAAAAGTATAGTTCCATTTAGTTTATAAATAAATGAATAATAAAAAATAAATGTAAAAACATAGTGATCATCACACTTGCCAACCTTGAGACCTTCGAATTCGGGAGATTGGGGAGGGGTTGAGGTGTGGTGGTTGGGGGGGTGGGGTTTGGTGGTAGCGGGGGTGTATATTGTAGCCCAGAAGAGTTAGGGATGCAAGGGATTCTGGGTATTTGTTCTGTTGTGTTTATGTTGTGTTAGGGTGCGGATGTTTTCCCGAAATGTGTTTGTCATTCTTTTTATGGTGTGGTTCACAGTGTGGCGCATATTTGTAACAGTGTTAAAGTTGTTTATACAGCCACCCTCAGTGTGACCTGTATGGCTGTTGATCAAGTATGTCTTGCAGTCACTTCGTTTGTATGCAGAAGCCGCATACAACATGTGACTCGGCCGGCACGCTGTTTGTATGGTGAAAAAGCGGACGCGTCGACAGGTTGTAGAGGACGCTAAAGGCAGTGCCATCACGGCACACCCTTAATATTGTTCCCGGGTGAAAATCGGGAGAAATTGAGGAGAATGGTTGCCCCGGGAGATTTTCGGGAGGGGCACTGAAATTCGGGAGTCTCCCGGTAAAATCGGGAGGGTTGGCAAGTACGGTGATCATAGATAAACATAACAACATGCTTGTGGGAGCATCCATATATTTTTTTTCCAGTAGTTTACTTATCTAAAAGGTGTTTTTTTACCAAGAATAAGTATCATGAATGTTTTGCTAAATAAACAATCCACTTCAACCATTACATTATACATTCTAAGACCCCAAACAAATTCTGATTAAAGTGTCTGAACTATAAGATTGCGAGTACTATAAGTTGGCATATTGCGGGTGATATACAGTCCAAAGATTGCGTGCACAATTGATAACAAGTGCAAAAGTGGTGCAGACCGCTCTATTTAAATGAGGTTTTTGCATGTATTATTGGCCGGCACCATAGAGACACGTATTTGCTGCACATCTATGTCCTCCAACCTGTCTGTATTCTGTAGCCAACCCCCTTCTGGCGATATAAATGCACAATCTAGACTAGGGCTAGGTGATAAAACGATATTAGTTTATATCGCAATAGACACGTAATCGATATCAGTAAAAAGTGCGTTTGATAAAACTTTTTTTTTTTTTTCTTCTATGACGGAAGAAACGGGAAGTTGCGAGGCATTTGCTCTGTGGTAATCAAGCAACGCAGGAAGTGATCAGTGGATGTGACACGCTAACAGCCAATCGGGTACTATCAGGTTTGGTTGCGCCAGATTGTTGTCTCGCAGTTGATTCTTTGCATGGAGTGAAAATAGAAAGTACTGCAGAGAGCCAAGAAATTGTGGATAAAACAGGAAAAGTCATCTCGACAGTATGGCAGTTTTTTTTATTTTTTCAAATAGACTGTAGTCAAAACAATGTGGTCTGTAAATTATGCAAGGTGCTTGTCCCCACCAAGACCGGTAATACCACACCACCTTAGCCACACTCACCCATTAGAGCACAGCTGTAACTTCCTGGCACTTAACCTGCAGAAAATAGTTATTCCCGGGTTTCTCTGTTTACATTTTCACACTCTGCACTGTTTTGTTACACTTTATTAAGCATTTCTTACATATTCCTTTTTTGGCACCGTCATTTTAAGAGGTTGTTACATGTTCAATGCGATTTTAGAATGTTGTTTACATTGAGTCTTTTCCAAGCTTGTGTTGACATTTCATTTCCTTTCTGCCTTGATAACGGAAGGGATTATATTCAGTGGAAGGTTACATTTTGAATATTTTTTCTCCTCGTACTTGTTTTGAAAATGATCTATCGACCGATAAAAAATACTTATACCATGGTACAGTTTTCAGCTATATCGCCCAGCCCTAATCGAGACAATAGAACATATTTTTAGCAAGTACCTCACCCCAACCGTGGCGCCGTCATATGTACGTAACTTTGTTTTGAACCTTGTGGTCTATACAAAGGTGTGGCTAATCTATCGATTTTCTTTGCTAACGGCTAAATTATGGAATGGATTAAAGTACTCAATGTACTAAAATTATCCACTTTAAGAAACTGTTTTACAAAACACAAGGAAGAAGAATCCTGATAAACATCTTGAACCTTATTAAAAAAAGGAGACAATCTTACTCATCTCATAAAGGATGAGTAAATGCGTCAATGACCTTGCGTCATATACTGTAATTACGTTCTTGTTTGATGGCCTCTTTCTTTTCCATTTGTCTGCAGATCGAAGACATCGTCACTCTCATCCAGGATGAGACAGAGGGTGTTCCCATCAGGACGGTCAAAAGCTTCATGACAAAAATCCCCAGTGTTGTCACAGGTAAGCTGTGCAGTTGAGGGAATGAAGTAGATCATTTAAAAAAGAGAATCCCTTGCATTGTGACTCAGCCTTGTCATGTTAATAATACACTGCTTGAATCCAACAGTGTTCTCAGAGGCCTTTGTTAGCCCGGAAGTCATTCTTGCGCAGCTCTGGTGCCCCTCTATGACGTCATCACTGGCTGACTCTGTACTTTTTTGCTAACTAACACATTTACACCACAAGTCTATGTGCTTCTTTGAGTACAACTGCAAAATAAATCACCACGTGGCCAAAGAATGAATCCCGTAAATACCAACGGTGCCAGGTTACGGTACCTGCGTTGCGTGTGACGTCATGCCCGGTTCCCTCCGGGTACTTCGGCTTCCTCCCACCTCCAAAGACATTCACCTGGGGATAGGTTGATTGGCAACACTAAATTGGCCCAAGTGTGTGAATGTGAGTGTGAATGTTGTCTGTCTATCTGTGTTGGCCCTGTGATGAGGTGGCGACTTGTCCAGGGTGTACCCCGCCTTCCGCTCGAATGCAGCTGAGATAGCCTCCAGCACCCCCCGTGACCCCAAACAGGACAAGCAGTAGATAATGGATGGATGCATCCATCCATCCATTTTCTACCGCTTTTTTTGTTTCACTAAAAAGCATTCATCACGTGCAACTTTTAAAACAGTGCATTTGGAATACGAAACAGTTAAATTAATTAATAGAAATGTGTGCAAAACTGAATGATAGGTGCCGTAAAACAAAGGAACTGTTCGAATTTCTCGGTGAGGTGGCACGCTGAAGTCAGACAAATTTTAGAACTGTCTGCATTACTTTATTTACAAAAATAATTGATTATTGACGTTTATTAATTTATTTAAATTTTGATGCATCTAAAAAAAATGTATTTTCCCACCTCTTGGAATATGTACAAAACCTAATTTATTAACACTTTTTAGGGTGCAACAAAATATTAGCCAGAACTGAATTGACTCGCCAAAAAACCATAAACTCTACACTATTGCCATCTAACGTCTTGGACTTGCAACTGTAATTGCCACTCAAAGCAATTGAGACTTTATAATAAACGTTATAATAAAACAAGATACAACAACTGGACAGCAGTTATTAAATGTTGCATTAAAAATGTCATTTTATTATCAAAAACAATTAACATTTATCAACTCACACAAAAGTGACGAAAATGGTACCAGTGCATTCGATTCTCAGCTACCAGGAATTGCTACCATATCGGTTCAAATGTGAGCGGTACCCATCCCTAGTTGCAAGTGACAGCACTTTGATAAAGAGCGTGAGAAACAGTTTTGACTTTTTTTTTTAAAAAAACTCGTAGCAAGGTATCCCTATGTGATCATTGCTGTCTTCCATAAAGCGAGAAATGACGGTAAATGTTTATTCATCCAATATTTGTGTTTCCGCATGTAAAACTATAACTATTCTCTATAAAATGTGTTTTGTGTTCATATTTTTGGGTGGCTGGAACTAATTAATTATTTTTGTGTTATTTCCTGTGGGGGGAAAAACACGCTGGTTTTCGCACCATTCGGTCTTCGTCCGACATTTTGGAACGCTTACTAAAGAAAACAGAAGTACCGCTACTGATAGATGGATAAATGCTGTGCTTCAGAATGTCACAGCAGATGATAGAATTCATGTTTCGCCTCAATAAACCCAGCTCTCCCACGCTGGCAGCACTCACGCAGCCCCAGACAATGACATGCTTGAAATAGGGCTGGGCGATATATCGATACACTCGATATATCACGGGTTTGTCTCTGTGCGATATAGAAAATGACTATATCGTGATAGTCGAGTATACGTTCTCACGCAGTTGCTTTTAGCTGCAGGCATTACACTACAGGCTCTTCTCACTCTTTCTTGTCTCTCCTTCTCACAGAGACATAAACAAGCACACCTTCTTACATACGTCACATACGTATACGCCCTCGCTGAGCAGAGAGGTAGCAGCATGGCTAAAGTTAGCTGTGGTGCGAGTGGTAATACGAGAGAAAGAAGGTGCGAATCTGGTAACAAATGAATGAAGAATTAATTCCCAAGAAAAACCATCGTCTGGCGGTGGTTTGGCTTCAAGCGGGAATATGTCGAACAGACAACCGTAATTTGTCAAGTGTGGGGCGAAAGCGTTGCTACAAAAAGTAGCATTACTGCTAATATGTAGCATCATTTGAAAAGTCACCCGCTAGAGAATGAAGAGTGCTTACTCCGCATGTCAACATCTCCGTTCGGTGCCACACCAACAAAATGCAGAGGTAGCCATTTCCACATCAACACCGTATGAAAAAAATAGTCCACGACATAAGATAACGTCCGCCGGAACCTACCACATAGTGAAGGACGTACACGATTTGATTTCCTATTATGCAGCTCATTTTTATTTGACAGTTATTGAAATATCTTGTGTGACATCATGCACAGAAGTGCACTTTATTTGTTTTAAACTATTGTAGTTGCGTTCTGTACAAAAAGTGCACTTTAATTTAGTGTTGTTTTGATTTGTCATCTTAGTGACATCATGCACAAATGTGCACTAACTAATAGCTTGTTTTAAAATGTCTCTGACAATCTTGTACTTTCTGTTTTGAAATGGCATGAATGTTTGTGCCACTGCTTAATAACTGTTTAAAAAATACAGTTTTGGTAAATTGACTTAGTTGTGATTTCCCTCTCTGCATGAAAGTTTAAAATGAGCATATATTAATGCAATATGAAGAAGAATGTTTTAATGGAGACAGGTAGCTCATTCAAGGCTAAAGCAAAATATTGCGATATATATCGAGTATCGTGACATGGCCTAAAAATATCGAGATATTAAAAAAAGACCATATCACCCAACCCTAACTTGAATACAAGCTGCACATTGACTGCTCTCAAATATGTCCATAAAATGGGTAAAAATGGTTGCTAGCGGTGTCTGTTTCTTCTGTGATGAATCAGCGCAGAAAGGCTGGAGGTGAAGCAGGGAGGGCAACATATGATTAAATGTTTGCCAAAGAAATAGAATGAGTAATGTTGTCCTTCTACTGTCAATGTCCCCTCGAGCAAGGCAATCAACCCTTGACTGCTTTTTTTAAGTGGAGCTGCTAGTGTGGGCGTTTGTTGTATGTGTCGGTCATTTCTCTTCCTACAGCAATATTAATAAGTTAATCTAATATAAATAGAATTGCTCAGATTATTTTTGTTGGCCATGCCATATGTTGAAAAATGCATTTAAAATAAAGTCAAAATGGTCACTAAATGCACTTCAGTGCAACAGCCTCTCTTGTGATATACATACTGTACTTGGTTTATGTGATACGTGTTACGGTTTGTGGTTACGAATGCGATCCCATGCATTAATTAGAAACATAATAACCGTCTATGGAGGTTAATTTGTGTCTTTTTTACTAAAGCTTTTTTTTTTTACACTGAATTAATGTAACTTAGTTTTTTGCGTTTGAACTTTGTGAACTGATAAATGATAAATGATAAATGGGTTGTACTTGTATAGCGCTTTTCTACCTTCAAGGTACTCAAAGCGCTTTGACACTACTTCCACATTTACCCATTCACACACACATTCACACACTGATGGAGGGAGCTGCCATGCAAGGCGCTAACCAGCACCCATCAGGAGCAAGGGTGAAGTGTCTTGCTCAGGACACAACGGACATGACGAGGTTGGTACTAGGTGGGGATTGAACCAGGGACCCTCGGGTCGCGCACGGCCACTCTCCCACTGCGCCACGCCGTCCCTGATAATTTTTTTTTCAACAAATTGTAAAAACCATTGAAAAAAAATGATCAAAGTGCGTGTGTTTTAAAATTTAGTGTACCGGTATACAAATTCAGTGTTCAAAAATAAATTCTTTAAAATTTAGTGTATTAAAATTCAGTGTGAAAAAAGTGTGCATTAAAATTCAATGTAAAAAAAAATCAGTGCATTAAAAGTCAGTGTAAAAAAAATAGTGCATTAAAATTCAGTACAAAAAATACAGTACATTAAAATTCAGTCTATTAAGATTAATTGTAAAAAAAAAAATTCAGCGCTGAAAACTTGAGTGTTGAAAAATTTGCTGCTTCAAAAAGCAACGCCCACTTCCGGTAAATCAAGACTGAAGCAATCGATCCTGTCTCAGTTTCAAGTTTGAAGTCACGTGACACGGGTCTTGCAAAACAGCATAAAAGGCAGTTAACTGGGCTACCTGGGCATAGTACAACATAATGAATATTAAATGTGGCCCGCTGGATATTTTCAAACTATAGAAATGATTCCAATAGATTGAATCGGCACTTTTGAGTGACATACGGGTTACTACGGTAACCATAAGAAGCTCTGCTCCTTGCAGACCAGGCACGAAGAGAATGGGGCCGAGTGGGCGGGAGCTTGTTTACGCCACAACAAGCCTGATGCGAGTGTCAGATGAAGGCAGCTTTCTACAACAAAGTTCTGCAGAAAAGTGATATCGATTATGTAGATGTTTTTTTACCCTTTGTGTTTATGTTTGTTGCATCTTTGTTGTTTTTGCTCCCTTATAAAAGATGTGGATCAAGGAGATAGTCTAGGATGTAGAGGAGCAACGTTCATATAATCTCAATATTCAGTGTTTTATTGTTCATAGTTAATATTGTAAACCCCACTTTCTGTATTTTCATGTACATTCTGAGTGTCTTATTCAGCAAATAACAAAAACTTCATTACGTTTTTGAGATGGTCTGTTGCATTTTAGTATAAGTCATTATTGTGTGAGTGTTTGTACCATCGTGCGATCAGCTTTTATTCTTTTTTGCGAAACCTTATGATATTTTTCACTAATACACGGCAAGCTCCACTGTTTAAAGTGATCACAAAAAGGGAGCCAAGCACATACAGCACATTTAAATGGCCTGTGGTGCTGCATATCATGCCTCTTTTTAGGACCCCTGTCACGTGACTTCAGCCTTGACACCTCATTGGCTGGTTCTGAGACAGGAGCCATGGCTTCAGTCTTAATTTACCGGAAGTATCGCATCGCATTTTGAAGCAGCGAATTTTATACACTGAATTTTAAAACACTGAATTTTTATACAGTGTATTTCTATACACTGAATTTTGAAACACATGCCAACACATTTTTTTTCAATGAAATTGTCAGTATAATTTGATGCAAAAAAAAATTCAGTTCACAAAATTCAAACACAAATAATTCAGTTACGTGAATTCAGTGTCAAATTGGAAGAAAAAAAACTTTGGTCATAAAGACACAAATTAACCTCCATAATCGTCCATAAACACGAGACTTGCTCGTTACAGCAAATACGGCCCGCGGGAAGTTTTTTATTTTATTTGTCCGACCGTTTCTATGTTAGCTACCTCTTTTTGTTTACAATGTCTATTTTCTGCTGGATCTACTCTTTATTTTATGCTGCCCTTTTTTTTTTGCTGCAGCTGTTACATACACTGTAATACTCCATCCATCCATTTTCTACCGCTTATTCCCTTTGGGGTCGCGGGGGGCGCTGGAGCCTATCTCAGCTGCAATCGGGCGGAAGGCGGGGTACACCCTGGACAAGTCGCCACCTCATCGCAGGCACTGTAATACTGTACATCATAAAATAGAACAAACACTTTCTGAAAATATTACAATAAAAGTATGGAAAAAAATACTTCGCAGCTTTAAAGTTTGGATCACTGGTCACCAAATACGGCCCGCCAGCATCCATAATCCGGCCTGTGGAAAGTGTCAAGTTTTTTTTTTAATTTGTCCTTTCTAAACTATTTTCTACCTCTTGTTACTCTTGGGGTCTCCTAGCCGCTCAGGCAAATCATGTTGTCTAAAAATGCATTTTCCCATCGATAACGTGACATCATCGCGCTAGTGTCGGGCGAGCATGCGGAAAGTGCGCACCCTTTAATTAGTGCGAGAGGAATATATATATATATATATATATATATACATATATATATACACACACAGCCCGGCCTCCGGCCAAATTTGCAGTAGCAGTAGCATGAGTGCGCTGCATTTTTTTGTGCATTTTGGCTAATCACGTACTTGCATGCATATTAGGATTAACTTTAGAACAGACCCCAATACTTTGACACATGACATTTTATTGTGAGAATGCCATACAACACAGGTGTCAAACCCAAAGCCCGAGGGCCAGCTCTGGCCCGCCACATCATTTTATGTGGCCCGCAAAAGTCTGGACATAAATGTGCCCTAAAAGCACTTTAACTGTCAACAAATATATATTATGATACATTCTAAACATTTTTTTGTATAGAAAATATAAAACAAATACTTAAATATCTGCTTGATGTATGATTTTGAAGCAAGTTATCCATCAGATTGCACACTGTAAAAATTGCAGTCGATTTTACTGTAAAAATTAGCAGTTCAGATTTTACAGTATAAAAAACACTGGTGCTGTTTTTCTATTCACATCATGTCAAAACATCGCAAACTTTAGGTACAATTTTGGCGACTGAGCTTCCTGTTTCTGGGCTCTCATTAACTCTGCCATGATTAGGAGTGTTGTTGTTGCAAAAACAAACCCTGTGATGAGTCTATGAAATGAATCGCCACTGTATGCTTATAATGAGCAAAATACGTAATATTACATGTTGTTATGAATGTTACTACATTACATATAGTATACTTACAGCGTGTACGTAAAACGTCGATACAAGTTTTTTAGAGTGCCTTATGGGCGGAATAAAGGGACTCACCTTTAGTCCATTGTTAGTTGACTTTTGCCAGCATTTATTTACCAGTTAGAATGCATTAAAAAGGAAAAATAAGTGTGTTCCTTTCTCACATAACGATTGTGAATGATAGGCAATTTTTTTTTATTTTTTTTTTTTAAGTGCAGTTCCATTTAACTTTTATGAGTTCACATTTTTTAACTGATGGCTTTAACTTAAAGAGAAATTTGTAACATTTTCACAAAAGCCCTGACCATTTGGCCCATAAAGTTGCCCGCTGATAGTCCTACTTCATCATGTTTATGCAGACTTCATAGGGCTCAGTCGTCACTAACCCATAGGCCCAGTCTGTTCCTGGCAAACTAGGGCTTGATGTATTCCAGTACATCTGGGCTTTTATTCTATATTCTGTTAATTTTACAACCATTTGGCTGATCTGTATTGAACATAAAATGTTTGGCACTAAAAACAGCTCCACCTGGTGGAGCACTCCACCCTTGCTACCCCTGGAGTCAAGCGAGCTGTGTGGAAAATTGTTCCAAGTGTCGCAGTAAATCAAACATTTAATAGTAAAGCATAAAAACATTGTTCAGGGAAAGAGGATGTGGTAGATTGGGAGTGATGCCGACCGCCTCCTCTGGCGGCTGTAGAGGCACCAAGCGATAACGCTAAATCAATAGATTGGAGCAGCAGTGGGAGGCTGTGACACCCCGCCAACAAATGATTGAATGGACCAAAATCCATTAACATGTTTTTTTTGTCCCGCTCCTTGTGCTTATGCAAATACATTAGCCTAATAAGCAGGGCATATCAGTAAAGGATTTATGTGCTCCGAAGAACAGCACAAACCTTTTTTCAATGGGAGCCCAAGGCGAGGAACGTAATAAATGAGAGAATTTAACCGCGGCTCCCCCTGGGAACACAAATGGGAGGTATCAAGTGCATGTGCGCTAGATTGGTGACACATGAAATAATAACTGGCGTCAGGTGTTGCACTCGTGTCCTTCTTCAGCTCAAGTGGCTTTAGACAAAACTCTGTACTATTCTGCATTGCTATAATACATGCGTGTTTGTGTGATGTGTCTCAGGTACGGACATTGTTCAATGGATGATGAAGACCCTGGCCATCGAAGACCCAGGTATGTTCTCAGAAAGGATGAACTATGTTTGCTGCACAGTAGTTGGCATTATTGTTTGGTAAAAAAAAAAAATCACTATCTGTATTGCAGTACTGGGTTGTTAGGGACGCACAAAAAAAATCGATTCCCATCCGAAATGTGATTCTTAATCATCCGATTCAAAATCGAATCATGATTTTATAAAAATTTGTTCAAAAATAATTATACATTATGTGTGTATGTATGTATGTTAATATGTATATATTTATAAAAAAAACAACTTTTTTTTAGGCGATTTTTCGGGAAATTGAAGCGGTTTAGAATCAGGATGAATAAGAATCGCAATTTGGATGTATATATATATATATATATATATATATATATATATATATATATATATCCATCAATCCATCCATTTTCTACAGCTTGTCCCTTTTGGGGTCGCGGCGGTGTATATATATGTATATTATATTTATTTTTTGGATTTAATAAGAATTTGGTTTTAAAAACATTTTTTTAGGCTACCTCCATGCAGACGGGTGAATTTCTAACCTGTGAGCTGTTTTCAAAAGGTTTCCTTATAATTACTATACCAAATAATACATTGGGAGAATCGGTTTAAATCAAGAATAGTGTTGAATCAAGAATCTATTCTGAATCGAATTGTCACCCCAGGAATTGGAATCAGATCGAATTGTTAGGTGCCCAAAGATACACACCCCACGTGTGTATATAGAGAGAATGTGACTTTATATTTGAAAGGATACAGTAGGGAAGGGATTCATGTGGCCCATTCTTGGGTGGGTGGATCCCACGTGAGAGTCTGCTGAAAATGAAGGAAAGCACCACTCTACATAACAACTGACACTGTGGTCAAAGTTGGAATTGCCACATAACATATTTTAAGATATTTAACACTCTACTGTCGTCTGCCGGCCAAAATGGATAGTGCACCCCCCAATTCGTCACGTTTCATGTGTCAGGGGAACCGCGATGATTGGGGCAATATGAATCCCCTTCCTACTGTACAACAGCTTATCCAAGGATATACTTGTTAGCAGCTGACTGACCTCCAACGTTGTCCCTTAAATGTTTTTACTTGGCTTTAATTATACGGCTTTTATTTCTGCAAACATCCCAGTTGAGCACATTACAGCTAATATTTTTAGAAAGGGCATGTCATGGAACATGTTTTCTTTTCCCCCAGCTGAGGCCATGCACATTGGGAGTCTCATTGCAGCTCAGGGCTACTTCTTTCCCATCTCTGACCATGTCCTCTCCCTGAAGGACGACGGCACTTTCTATCGTTTCCAGGTGAGCACAAGCAGGTACTACTTTGAAGTACAGTTTAATTTCATTTGAAGCAAAAATGGAATGACCAGACTTGGAGAATTTTCATTCAGTCGTTTAATTTTGTAGAAAAAAAAACATAACTGACAAGACACAAAAACTAAAGTATTTTTAAATGGCAACTTTATGGCTTTAAGAAACACTAAAATAAATCAAGAATATAAACTGTGTAGTCAGTAACAGTTAAATTTTTATATCAGAGCGAAAAAAATATGTAAATATTTTCATTTCCAAAGCAAACCCCTGCACCAGATTAAATCTGTTCATTAGTCTGCCGTTAAAAAGGAATTGTTATACCTTGGAGAGCTGTTGCACCAGGTGGATTGACATGCATTATGGCTCCAACACGAGAGATGTCAATTGAAACAAAGGAGATGATTATTAAACTTCTTTAAGAAGGTAAATCATCACGCAATGTTTTAAAAGACGTTGATTGTTCACAGTCAGCTGTGTGTAAAATCTGGACCAAGTACAAACAACATAGGAAGGTTGTAAAAGGCAAGCATGCTGGTGGACCAAGGACAACATCAAATCGTCAAGACAGAAAACAAAACGGCACATTTAATGGCCAAGACATAACACTCAAAGCAATATCTTGGAAACAGAAAATGCACAGCAAAATAAACGAAGAACAAACTGGCGGAAATTGAAATCACTGCCTGTGATTGCATTGTAAAAAAGCACTTTAAGGAAATGGATTTCAATGCAGAAAAACTAAGTGAATGCTGTCATTAATCCTATTCAGAAATAAAACAAAATTCCAGTGGGTTAAGGAAAAGCAATGGTGGACTATCAATGATTGGATGAAAGGCATATTCAGGGATGAATCGCGAATGTGCATTGGAACTTTTGTTTGGTGTCGTTCCAATGAGATTTATGAAGACGACTGCCTGAAGAAAACATGCACATTTCCACAGTCATTGATGATATGGTGCTGCATGTCATGTAATGGCACTGGGGAGATGGCTGCCATCAAATCAGTTTACATCAAAGGAAAGAATGTTTGGGGGTGATGACATTTTTAAGATAATGCATCTTGCAATAGAGCAAAAAGTGTAAAAACGTTCTTTGAAGAAAGATACATAAGGTCAATGTGAAGGACTGAAAATAGTCTGGCTCTCAATCCAATTGAAAATGTGTGGTGGAAATTGAAGAAAATGGTCCATGACAAGACTTCCACCTGCTAAGCTGATCTGACAACAGCAATCAGAGAAAGTTGGAGCAAGACTGATGAAGAGTTCTGTTTGTCACTTGTTAAGTCCATGCCTCACAGACTGCAAGCTGTTATCCAATCCAATCCAATCCACTTTATTTATATAGCACAATTTAAAATACAATAAAAGTTTCACAAAGTGCTGCACAGTAGTTAAGGACAGACAGGGGTGTCCAAAGTGGGAATCACAGCTATTTTTTAACAGCCCGCGGCACATTCTAAAATAAAAAGTATTAAAAAAAAACCTAATTAAAAAAAATACATAAAAAAGTGGAATAAAAGAGAAAACAGGTGTAATATAATGAGAAACGTTGCAATCTTGACTCTAATAACACAAAACTGCCCTGCAGGCTGTTTTATTGTTTAAGTTATTACTCAAAACATAATCGTGGATCAAAATCAATGTTAAACAAACAATGTAAGAAAACAAACAATGTAAAGAAAATAATAAAACTTCTAATCGATGGATAGATCTGAAGTTGCTCTACAGTTCAAAGTAAAAAAAATAAAATAAATTATGAGTGAGCCTCTTTTAGATCCCCAATAATTGTAGTGGGATTTTAAAAAACTGTCATTACTCAAAAAGTAACAATGAATTAAAATCAATGGTGTTATGAAATATTGACCTATTTTAGGCTCCAATTATTTCACCTTAAATGTTTTGGGGGAGAAAATATTGCATATTTTGTTTAAAGAAAAATGTGGACACCCCTGGTCTAGTATGAGAAACATCCATCCATCCATCTTCTACCGCTTGTCCCTTTTGGTGTTGCGGGGGGTGCTGGAGCCTATCTCAGCTACAATCGGGCGGAAGGCAGTGTACACCCTGGACAAGTTGCCACCTCATCGCAGGGCCAACACAGATAGACAGACAACATTCACACTCACATTCACACACTAGGGCCAATTTAGTGTTGCCAATCAACCTATCCCCAGGTGCATGTCTTTGGAGGTGGGAGGAAGCCGGAGTACCCGGAGGGAACCCACGCAGTCACGGGGAGAACATGCAAACTCCACACAGAAAGATCCCGAGCCCGGGATTGAACTCAGGACTACTCAGGACCTTCGTATTGTGAGGCAGATGCACTAACTCTACTTTCAAAATCAAAAAAATAAATACATAAAAGAAAAGAAAATAGACTAAGATCACACATCTCTCATGCTGTTTTAAAAGACAAGGAGTAAAAATATGTTTTAAGACTTGACTTAAAACTCATCAAAAAGAAAGACATCTGAATAACCAGAAAGCGATCGTTCCAAAGTTTTGGAGCCATAGCCGAAAATGCACGACCCCCTCTATATTTTAATTGGGTTTTTGAGACGACGAGAATAAATTGTTTGAACAGTACCTACAGTGGATCATATTAGTACTTTGACTTATTTGCTTAATCTATTCCATAATTTAGTGCCACATGCTGATATAATAAAGGTTTTAAGTGCATACAAATAAATGATAAATGATAAATGGGTTATACTTGTATAGCGCTTTTCTACCTTCAAGGTACTCAAAGCGCTTTGACAGTATTTCCACATTCACCCATTCACACACTCATTCACACACTGATGGCGGGAGCTGCCATGCAAGGCGCTAACCAGCAGCCATCAGGAGCAAGGGGTGAAGTGTCTTGCCCAAGGACACAACGGACGTGACTAGGATGGTAGAAGGTGGGGATTGAACCCCAGTAACCAGCAACACTCCGATTGCTGGCACGGCCACTCTACCAACTTTGCCACGCCGTCCCCGTCAAAAATGTTTTAAATAACATTTTTCGCAAAGGTTATATTTCTCTTTTATTGAGGAGAATTGTTGTACATTCTTGGGTAGCAAGTTACAGTTTGCTTTGTGCATCATTTTCGCTGTTTGCAAACGCAATATATTTGATTCAGTAAATACAGGGTTTGTATATTCTCCATAGCCAATGTCCCAGTATGTATTATTCTAACTGATCTTTTTTGTAAGTGAATGAATAGTACTTGCAGTTCTTTCCCCGTATTTCTGCATAGTGGTGTATTTTACTGTTTTTTGGTTGTTTTTTTTCTGATTCCATAATATTTTCTTCAGCATTGAGTGATTCTATAATTGTTGTCACTCTTCTTGATCTAAAAATGAAACTGTTACTGACCACCACATTTATATTCTTGATTTATTTTCGTGTTTCTTAAAGCCATAAATGACCATAATTTTGCGTCATGTCTGTTATATGTTTTGTTTTCTACAAAATTAAAAATTTTATGAACATTCTCCAAAACCTGGTGACTGCATCATTTTTTTCCAGGCGTTGAAGTCCACACCTTTTTGGAGGTTTTCTGCCTTTTTCCGCCAAGCGTGAATTGTAAACCTGAAGTTGACATTATTGTGATATAGTGCTTACATAAATGTGTGGAAGCACAAGTGAGTTCAGGACCGTGTGAATGCACAGGAGGAAAGCGGATAGTGGCCGAAGCACAAACTTGATATTAATTTGCCATAATTAGAAGTAGGGGTGGGAGCATTACTTTTTACAATGTGATGCGTTTTTTGTTTTTTTTGTTTTTTTGAAAGTAAGGTGGGCATCCCTTTTCTTTGTTGACTTTACATTCTCCATGTAGCCAGGATGTAGACTTAATACCGTTGTATTTTTGCCTCATTCCTGTGAGAATCCTGCATGTGACTGAAGCCTTAAGGCAGGGGTGTCCAAACTTTTTGCCTGAGGGGTCGCATTGGACTTAAAAAAATTAGCCGGCTTTCGGCCACCGGCTAAATTTTTTAAGCCCAATGCGACCCCCCAGGCAAAAAGCTTGGACACCCCTGCCTTAAGGCTATATATATATATATATATATATATATATATATATACAGTATATATATGCATGTGTGTGTGTGGGTTGTATATATGTATATGTCTAAATATATGGATGTATATGTACGATATGTATGTATGTATGATTGAGATATATATATATATATATATATATATCAATCAATCATACATTCTGTACATACATACATCCATGTATGTTGAACATATAACCAATTATAATAATTATTTACATATCCATTATATATATATATATATATATATATATATATATATATATATATATATATATATATATATATATATATATATATGGATATATATATATATATATATATATATATATATATATATATATATATATATATATATATATATATATATATATATATATATATATATATATATATATATATATATAATGGATATGTTGTTAATAATTATTATAATTGGTTATATGTTCAACTCCTACCTCGTTTACTTCTATGATAACCTCCTTATTTTTTTAATCAATCAGAAATATCCAGGAGCTAAAATACACCAAACATGGATTGGTGTGGAGAGTGTTTTGCATTTTTCTTATCATCCTTTGTAATTGATTTAAATGGGTGTAATTTAGATTTAATTTGTATTTACTTATTTTTTTGGTATATTTAACGTTTTTTTATAATATCCACAAATTTCAATGAGCAGGTTATGTTGTGACCATGTTTGTGCTGGTTGATTTTTTTTGTTTTCTGCACCATGATCAGGGAAGGTTGTATGGATTGGGTCAAATAAATAAATGTGCTGTGTTTCCTTAAAAGTAAAATTAATGGTTGAGTTACTATCGATGGCCACCCGATGGTGACAAAATGGCAGCTATCAGACCACTGGTAATTTGTATTTGATATGAATACACTGAATATATTGTTTCTTGAACTTGTGCCGTAGTTTGGACACACTTGCATTAAGGAGTGACACTATCCAGCATTAGTTGCAGTGTGCTCAAACAACCACTAGGTAGCATTTGTGAGCAGATAATATTGTATCATCTCCTTCTCTTTTAGACTTATCAGGTCGGTAGTGCATTCTTCATGCTTTCTTTACTGTTGTTACTTAAATTACATATGGACAGACAACAGCAAACTATTCTTATTTTGCCATCTAATATGTTACCTACTGTTTAGTTGACCAAGTAACCTCACCCTTATCCCACCGGCCACATTTATTAAATAGTCATAGGTAGAGATGTCCAATAATATCGGACTGCCGATATTATCGGCCGATAAATGCTTTAAAATGTGATATCGGAAATTGTCGGTATCGGTTCCAAAAAGTAGAATTTATGACTTTTTAAAATGCCGCTGTGCGGAGTGGTGCACGGACGTAGGGAGAAGAACAGAGCGCCAATAAACCTTAAAGGCACTGCCTTTGCGTGCCGGCCCAATCACATAATATCTACGGCTTTTCACACACATAAGTGAATGCAAGGCATGCTTGGTCAACAGCCATACAGGTCACACTGAGGGTGGACGTATAAACAACTTTAACACTGTTACAAATATGCGCCACACTGTGAACCCACACCAAACAAGAATGACAAACACATTTTGGGAGGACATCCGCACCGTAACACAAGATAAACACAACAGAACAAATGCCCAGAACCCCTTGCAGCACTAACTCTTCCGGGACGCTACAATATACACCGCCCCCCGCCCCCAACCCAGCCCACCTCAACCTCCTCATGCTCTCTCAGGGAGAGCATGTCCCAAATTCCAAGCTGCTGTTTTGAGGCATGTTAAAAAAAATAATGCACTTTGTGACTTCAATAATAAATATGGCAGTGCCATATTGGCATTTTTTTCCATAACTTGAGTTGATTTATTTTGGAAAACCTTGTTACATTGTTTAATGCATCCAGCGGGGCATCACAACAAAATTAGGCATAATAATGTGTTAATTCCACGACTGTATATGTCAGTATCGGTTGATATCGGAATCGGTAATTAAGAGTTGGACGATATCGGCAAAAAAGCCATTATCGGACATCTCTAGTCATAGGCTAATGTACAATAGTCATATTGTGTACATTTCATATTCAGGCTTTCATTGTAGTATAGATTATATACATCACTAAATGCCACATGTAATCAGTTGACCGGGTATATCCGATCCATTTACTGCCAAATTATATTATTAGATAGTGGAACTGTGTCGCATGAACCATGAGGTGCAAATCCAATAAACATGTTGTTGTAAGGCCCCTGATCTACCTGCTAACGATGAAGATTACCTTCTCCGTCATGGAGTCACACCCCCGTCTTGATCTCGGAGATGAAATGCAATGTCCACCATCTACAGCGCCCTCAGTTCTATGTTCGGATCCAGTGACCTTATTAAAAATGAATGATGATCTAATAAAATATTGATCAAGCGAACGAGGAAAGCGGCTTTAGATTAGAGATGAGCTAGTTGGTGGTTACCAAAAGCTTTCTAGACATGTTATAGGACTGTAGTAGTCGTAATAGTAGTAGTAGAGTAGTGCAGTGGTTCTTGATTATTTTCTCTGACGCTCCCCCTTAGGAACATACATTTTTCTCTCCCCTCGTGGAGATTTAAATACTATTCTGAACCTGACTTTATTATTTATCAGTACAAACCACTGAATGAGTTACTGGCACAAGCATTCTGCATACAACCAAGCTGATAATCAAAATAGACAACGGGAACTGCAAAGGTGGCCACTTAACGCAGGTAGGCGGACATTTAGAATTTGCGCCCCTCTTCATTTTTTGGTCAGAATGTGTACATGTGTATTTTCTAGTGTGTGTGATTAGGGAATAGAACTGGCAATGTAGTTATTAGAGGGTTAGGACTGTAAGATTTTGAAAGAGGACCTTCTGCAAAACCGAATTGTCTAACCTATTGGTACCAGCTGTTGTGTATTTGGGGTCTTCACAAGTCCCGAACATTTGAAATCAAATCGTTGAGGCACGGCAGAGATATTTATAAAATAATCTTGCCTTTTTTCATACTTCTTCCAAAGGAGCTGTTTGGAATTGGCTCTGTCCTGTGGCGTTTTCTGCTCTGTGACCTCAGTGGATTATCCATACATGGTATAAATGTACCTCTGAGTGCTTTGTGGGATTCCATCAGTGTAGTCAGACGTTGTAGTCAAGTTCCTTTTTTCCTCTGTCGGCATGTTGTGGGATAGACTGGCTCGTACATGCACATGCATCCTCCGCTGTTGCCATTTCTAAAGTAGCGTATAGTTTGACTTCATATCTGTCAGTAGAATCGCTATGGAAGCGCTAAAATGTACAACAAAGATGGCGGGGAGAAGACGCTGTCGAAGTGGATGCACGTAAATAGGACGGCCCACAAAACGGCGCACCCTGAAGAGACGATCAGAAAGCAGCTTGAAGATGTTCTGTAAAACATAATCTATGCAACATTTTGATCAAATAACCACCATTACATGTCATGTAGACCACAAGGAAGTGTTTTAAATGTAGAAAAAAAATCATAGCACCTTTTTAAGAAGTTTCAGAAGTGGCATGATCCATTGTTTAACACCAATTTGGCCTGTTTCAACATTGATTTATACTTAAGAGTGATGTCCCCACCTCCAGCAGCTTTCCCTGCACTGTGGCCTCATAATGCTAGTCTTAATGAACCAGAAATTAGAAATGAAAAACCTCTCCACTCTTTTCTCTGCTGGCTCTTCTGTCTCATCCTCTGCATCTGTGTTCTCAATTTATATCTCTTCTACATCTCCGTCCTCACTGTCCTCAATCTCTCCGGATCTCTTCATCTTCACCTCAGTAAGGAACATAGCTATTGACTGGCATAAAAGTTGCTAGATGACATCATTGCCTCTTTTGCAATTTTGATTACAATGGAAGTTGAATAACGTAGTGAGAGACATAAAAAGTAAAAAAAAAATGAAAATCATGATTAAAATTGTAAAATAGTTTTCTTCTGTTGATTCTTAGTTTAGTTCTTTGTTTTACATTGTTAAATGTTAGTGTCAAATTTGATCAAAAGACTGAAGGGTTGTGATATTCACGAACGAACCAAATCTGTTGACTGGCTCACTAACATGAACAATGTTTATTATTTGAAGCGTGAAAGTAATGAAACATTTATATTTACATCTTACTCTGTAAACCGAGGCAGAAACAGCGGCAGCTTTGCACAGAGTGGGTGTGCGTCTCCTCTCTGCTCTGACTGGAATGGAACTTTGTCATTGCACTTAAAAGTACAAAAAAATGTGTTTTTAGTAACAGCTGCCCAAGAGCAGATGTAGCGTTAGGGGACCGCCTGTACATTGAGGACATTAGAGTGATACGTGCTTTCATGTCTCCAAAACACCCCAAAAAGTTGCAAGATTTGATAGCGTTTAGCTTCACCTTAAATGAGTTAGCATATTAGCTCGCAGCAACAATTCTACACAAACATGTGTATTGTTAGAATTTACCACTTAATTTGCATGAAAGAAAGAAACTACAGTCGTCCCTCGCCACATCGCGCTTCAAATATTGCGGATTGTAAAAAATAAAGCATCCATCCATTTCCTACCGCTTGTCCCTTACGGGGGGTGCTGGAGCCTATCTCAGCTTATTCTACAAATTTTTGGCCTAAATTAGGTTTTAAATTAAGTCTTATTTATATTACAGTGCAGCATTTGTCTTATTTTGTATTGTGTTGTGGCCATCGATAAAGAGCATCACCAAGTGGGTCTTCTGTTTTCTGGGTTTAGGGGGAATAATGCTAACACAACAACAATCATGTTGACCAACTTTTGGCAAAACAACTTTTTCATCTTCATCTCCTGCCTCATCACTCACACGTCTCCACATTGGTGAGACTTTTGCATGAGCATTGTCAAAAGACGAGACCAGTGCGCTACTACTTGATGCTAACAAGACTTCTATCAGCTGTCCAGCCAATGCTAAGGGGAGATTAATTCTGTTGATTCGCTTCATCTTCAACATCATCAGCTCCACATGGCATTCGTGAGCCTTTAGTGTGTGCGATGTGGAAATACATGCAATGCTAACAACACGAAATGCTAACAACACAGCTAATGATTACGCTGGCCAAATTACGCCCGTGGTTTCAACACATGGAAGCCCAGTTCTAATTTAAAGGAGTTACTCAGGATGTGACAAAGTATTTCTACGTAGTGGCCGGGTGACCACCATAGCAATGACACTTGGAGGATTTTATGGGCCAGGGGTCCCCAAACCTTTTGACTCGGGGGCCACATTGGGTTAAAAGAATTTGGCCTGGCTATCTAGCCATCTGTCTGTCTCCCTATATTCACATATACATAGGACTGGACAGTACAGATGAAAAAATATATGTATATATAATTGTATATATATTTTTTTTTAACTTGTGATGTCCCGCTAGCCGGTGGTGTCATTTCAAGTTTAAGGGGCTCTAATTGTTAATAAGCATATTTAAAAAGTCATAAAAACATTTGTATGCTCTACTGTACCAATGCAAATATTCGATAAATGATGAACAACTGTAATTAGCAATAATTAAAACTATTATGGGCTGCAAAATAAATGGCCGCGTTAAACTGGCGGAGGAAATATTAGTGGCCGAATAGATGAATAAAATGAGCTGAGCTAACTTCTGCAATAGCTTATAGGTTAAAGGGGAACTGCACATTTTTTGGCATTTTGCCTGTCATTCACAAACGTTATGTGATACAATTTCACGTTTTTTTTTCTTTTTATGCATTCTGACCTGTAAATAAACGCTAAGAAAGGTCAGCTAACAATGGAGCCATAGGTAGTGGCTCTATTGGGTTGTACTTGTACTTGTATAGCGCTTTTCTACCTTCAAGGTACTCAAAGCGCTTTGACACTACTTCCACATTTACCCATTCACACACACATTCACACACTGATGGAGGGAGCTGCCATGCAAGGCGCTAACCAGCACCCATCAGGAGCAAGGGTGAAGTGTCTTGCTCAGGACACAACGGACATGACGAGGTTGGTACTAGGTGGGGATTGAACCAGGGACCCTCGGGTTGCGCACGGCCACTCTTCCACTGCGCCACGCCGTCTATTCTATAAAGTGCTCTAAAAAACCTCCATTGTTTTATATACATGCTGTAAGTAAATATGTAATGTAATAACAGACACATTCATAATATTTAATATTTATATATTTTGCTCATTTTAAGCGTATGGGAGCGCAATTATTTCACAGATGCATCACAACGTTCACTATTTCCAACAACATGCAGACCTAATGAGAGCCAACAAAGATTACTTTAGGACAAATTATGATCCAGAACCTTATATTTTCTAGCCTGAATATACTGAGGATGAGCTATGTGTTTTAGAAGCTGTGTGCTTAACAAATCCAGCTTTAGTGAAACACCAAGCATCATGTAGCAGTATTGCGTGCTAAACAAGAAATATAAACTACATCAATGTATGCTCTCACTGGGATGCCAACATGAAGAATTAATCATAATCCAAAAACAAGCGTGTTTTCGTGTCTTTCTAGTCACCACCGGGTATAAGTTGAATGTCAAAGTTGGCCAACTTCTCGGTTTATGTCCACAACATTCTAAGATACAAGTGAGATGCATGAATTATAATCTAGAATTAACTTTCACCAACTCAGAGGCGATGCAGCAGCTCAGTATGTCAATATTAATAGTTGGCTAACTGTGATCATGGCACTGCTAAAAATAGTTTGTTTGCGTTAGCGCTTATTATAACAATATCCTTTATACTTGGTTAATATTCAGGTCACGAGATGTAAATGGAGTATTGTTGTTGGTTTTTTTTTGTGCTTTATGGGCACAATAGAGTACTCAAATTAGCTGCATTATTAGCCACCTCATACTTTTTTACATATAAGAATGCATTAAAAAAGAAAAAATTGTTCTTGTCTTGTACAGGAATTGTGAATAAGTTAAAAAAACAAACAAAGTGCAGTTACGCTTATGAACTCAATTTGTAACATTTAAAACTGCTCAGTTGGTGTGATTCTGTAAATTAAAAAAAATCTGAGATTTATTGGAATGTGGATTTTTATAGAGCTAACACGGTAACAGTCAACATATGTTTGGTTTCATGCTGTTTTTAGGCATTAAACACCGCACCAGTCCATCCCAAATGCTACGTGTGCTGCGTCATAATTCCTGTTATCTTCACTTGCTTCCGGCGCAATTTGTTTCCTTTCAACTCCTGTCACAAACCTCCATCTCCCCTCCTCTGTTCACTTCCTGTATGCTTCTTCTACTGGGTTGACCAGGCAGCTTGAGCTCTGCCGCCACCTGGCTGAAGGCTTGTGTATTGTTCAAGCATTAAATGATAGCAGTATTGACGTAGTGTAGCGGCAGAGCTAAAGAGAGGTACATTTGCAAACTCGACAGTCTTCTAGTCGTCACATGTTAATTAGTGCTTTATCCTGAGAATCCTAATTAAAGAGGGAACATTGTTCTTCAGCGGGAAAGGCGGCCATGGAAAGATTACATTGATCTTTGCGTAGTTTGCTTTCGACTTGTTGGAAAAGCCACTGTTGCTGCAGCGGCCATTTAATTAAAACCTGACGACAGTGAATGTTGCTTCAAAGTGGAGTGGAAGGCAAGACAAGAGCGGGGAAAGAAGAAAGAGTAGGAAGAGAGCTGCCTGCTGTTGCATCATACCATAATAACCGTTTATTAGCTTTTCATTTTACGGGCACAATAACAAGTCAACACAAATATTAAGTGTGTCAAAACACAATAACAGTAGAGCTTATTCTTTGACTGCCGGCTTTCTTTTTCTGCGACAATAATTATATTATGAAATGTTCCCTCGTCTTTGCAAAGCTCCAGGATTGTTCTCACAGGAGATGATTTGGAGGCAGCTATTTAGTCTCTGTTCAAGTTAATCTTTTGTCTGTTACACTCTTACAGTACAGAAAGTAGTGCGAAGCAATCTTTACTTTGCTGAAAAGGCCAAAGCTTTAATGAAGACGTTGGAACGTTTGGCGGGTGCATTTTTCTGCAAAAAGTTGTTTTTGTCTTTTACGACTTGGCCTAAGATCCAGTAAGCTTGATGCAGAAAAGGATGTAAAACTGTCTTGATTTGGATATTTACTGCACAATTAGGGATGATACTCGAAACCGGTTTTCCCGGTTGTTCGATAAGAAAAGAACCGAGTCCTCGGACTCGAATCCCTTTTTGAGAACCGGTACCCGTTATCGAGACCACTATAGTAAAAAAAAGAGTTGGTTCTTTATTCGAATCCCTGGGACCAATCTCGTCCCGACCAGAAATGCCCCGTGAGACATCACAAGAAATGACGTCACGTAGCTCAGTCATTAGGCGCAGATAGCGAAAGCAGGAAAAACAATGGACCGGAAAAAGCGCTCCAAGGAGTAATAAAGTTCAAAACAAAAGGTATAATCCAATGAATAACTTTACTGAGAGATTTGAGCAGGGTACAAACACATGACCAACACTTTTACGACCAACCGGAAACATAGCAACCAGGCTAGCAATGCACCTCCTTTACGGCAGCTGTCGCAACGTTCTTAAAGCAAGCGCAGCACATACATATATGACATCTCCCTTTTTTAACTTTTGTTTTTTGTAAACAAAACAAAATCACACTGCATATGTGTTGTCTGTCTAATTATAAATAATGCAGACGAGGCGTGTTGGCTGAGTTCTTGACGTTTACTTTCACAGCGTGCTCATAACCTCATTCTTAGCTGCCGGGTGATGACATGCAACAACACTTTTCGGGGCTACCGCGCATGCTCGTCACTCCCGTTGCATGCTGGGTAGTGTAGTTGTTATATTCCTAGCTCATAACATCACATCTTTCCCCCTATAAAGAAATAATGTTAACTCAATAAAGTGTATTTCTTTTTTTAGCTTAAGCTTTTCATTTTTTAGCATTGTAACCACATTTACAAACAACTTTTCTCTTCATAGAATTTTCTTTCAATAAAGAAATAAAGTGCAAAAATGTCAAAGCATCATAACAAACAGTTATGTCAAATAGCAGCAGAAGTGCACTTTTTGGAGAGCTGTATTATTTTCAGTTTTGTGCCCAAGGGACTGATTTTATTTAACACTATATTATTATTTATACACCTATAGTGATCACAGAGACAGGTTGTTTTTGTGTTACTGTATATATTTGTTTTTCTGAAAAATCCCACTTAATATACTTTGGGTAACAACAGTCAATATTTATTTTTTTTATTTTTATTTTTTTAGGGGGGTAACAGTCAATATTTATTTACTTATTAGATTTAATTTTTTTCTTATATAATAAAAGTGAGCTTTTGTTAAACCAAATATTGTGTTTTTTTTCCATATACAACAACCTATCTGGACTCGATAAGAGAATCGATAAGGAATCGGTTCGATAATAGGCTCGAACTCGATAATTTCTTATTAAACATCATCCCTAATGCACAATGCAGCTCTAAAAAAAAACAACTACATTTCACTGATAAAGAAACCATGCTAGATTGTACAGTAAGGGAACTTTTATATTTAGTCATCTGATTGTGGGATGACTTGGCCTTGTGTGAAAGCACACACAGTTAAGGCAATATTCCACTTTGCTGGGTTTTGTGTGAAAGGTATGAACCAGGGGTGTCCAAGGTACGGCCCATAGCTAATTTTTTAACAGTCTGCTGCACAATCGCTAGCATTCTTTTTTTGATTTTTGATTTTTTTTGTCCTGTCCAGCTACTTAGGCAAATCATATTGTTGATGTAGATGTCCATATGGGATGTACATATTTAGTTTACAAAAGAGAAGTGTGGGATACTTCTCTTGTTGCCTTATTTGTATTTGACTTTATTAAATGGATTTCTATTATTATTTGGCGCAGCTGGAGCAGGAGGGGATAGAAAGAGAAAAAAAGGAAGACAGAGGGGGAAATTGCGGGTATAAGACAGAGGGACGGCAACAACAAACACATCAATAACAGAACGGCGTCAGCAAATAGAATATGCACGAATATGATAGTAAAAGTGAAGGCAAAGAAGCAGTTAGTGAAGTAAATATTGATAACACAGAAATGACAATGAACATTATTACACTACAAATGGAGCAATACAAATAGCAATAGCACTATTGATAATGAATAATAACAATAATTACATCTTATCAACAATACAATTGTTTCAAATGCAACAATACATCGTTAGCATTCTAATATCAGCTTGCTAGCTTTTTTGCTTATTTTGCAGGTATACACCTCAGCGTCAAATGTTTTACTTGACAATGATACTTGTTAGCATGCTAAAATTAGTATGCTGGTTTTTTTTTTAGCTAACTTTGTAGGTATACGTCTCAGTTATATTTTGGTACTTAATGCATGCTAATGTAAGAATCCAAGCTTTTTAAACACATTTCTCAGGTACACACCTCAGAGTTATATATTTTGGTACATGACTCATGTTATACTAAGCATTTTAGCATGCTAACATTAGTATGCTTGCTTTTTCAGCTAATTTTGTAGATATACACCTCAGCGTCAAATATTTAGTTATTTAACGAATGATACCTGTTAGCATGCTAACATTAGTATGCTAACTTTTATTTTCTCGTTAATTTTGTAGGTATGCACTTCAGTCATATTTTGGTACTTGATGCATGCTTATGTTAACATCCGAGCTTTTTAAACACGTTTCTCAGGTACACACCTTAGAGTAATATATTTTGGTACATGACTCATGTTATACTTGGCATTTTAGCATGCTAACATTAGGAGACTTGCTTTTTCTGCTAATTTTGTAGATATACACCTCAGCGTCAAATATTATGTTACTTGACGAATGATACCTGTTAGCATGCAAATATTAGTATGCCAAATTATTTTCTCGCTAATTTTGTACGTATGCACTTTAGTCATATTATGGTACTTGATGCATGCTTATGTTAGCATCCGAGCTTTTTAAACACATTTCTCAGGCACACACCTCAGAGTAATATATTTTGGTACATGACGGTTGCTATATTTAGCATTTATGCTGCTAACATTAGTATGCTTGCTTTTTTAGCTAATTTTGTAGCCATACACCTCAGCGTCAAATATTTTGTTGCTTGACGAATGATACCTATTAGCACAGGGGTGTGAAACTCAAATACAGAGTGGGCCAAAATTTAAAACTGAACAAAGCCGCGGGCAAAGGTTGAACAAATTAACCTTTTAATAGGGACCCAAACAAGTTTTGCATTGAATATTGAACAAGCAAGGCTTATATAACTTTATAGTGACATGCAAAATCGAGTTTCAAATAATAATAATAATAATTGAAAAATATCAATGGCATATCAAATACAATTTAAATAAACATGTAATGCCTCTTTTCTATTTGCAGCCTTCTGAGGTAAATATCAACATTAACTTTTTCCACAGGCTAATAAATTTGAAAATAAAATAACAATGAATAAACCAACCATTCATGACTTTAAACTGCTCAGTTTGCAACACACTGATCTAATCTGATGTGCCCAAGCCAGATACCTGCCATCTTTTCTTGGATGCTAGTTCATTAATGTCGGGGCTCAAGCTGTGAGCTGAGGCAACCTTCATTATCGAACGAAGGTGTTCATCAGTCATTATATCTCGTAGTCCACCCGGACCACAGTCTTGGGGGCGGGCCTTAAAGGCACTGCCTTTAACGTCCTCTATGAGCTGTCGTCACGTCTGCTTTTCTTCCATTTTTTCTATTTTATTTATGTTATGTAATTCTGTGCTCCTTAAACAGTTTATTTTCTGTGCTGTAAATACCCATCTTGACTAACTGGGTTAATAAAAGTGTTTACAGTACAGTTGTCATTCACTTCAATTTCAGTGAATCTCGCTGAAAAATTAATATCTTTATGTATACTTTCACCGGAAAATATATCGAGATATATATCGAATATCGAGTTTAAGTAAAAATATATCGAGATATACTTTTTCGTCCATATCGCCCAGCCCTAGTCAGTAGTCATTTGTTCAACTTCTTTAGTTATACTAGTGGTGTTCTTCAAGGTTCCATATCATTTCTTCATTTTTGCAGCAAATTGTTAAAAACTCTAAAGTGCTGTCAGAAATGATCTTTGACCAGCTTTTTTGCAGAAGGTCCTTAAAAACATCAGAGCGCTCCTGTAACTCTGACACAAAAAATGTCCACTGTGGAGGACACTGGTTCTCTGGATTATACAAAATAAGTCTGGCCCTTTGTCCTTGCCTGTCTGGAAATGTGCCCCCCAAAACAATTTAGTAGACTATCCCTGCTATATTAAAAGGTATGAACAGGACTACAATTGCATGCAAATTCTGAATCTTATTTTGTCATTATTATTCAAACATAAGAAGGACATGCTGTTGCTGTCCAAGAAAAATGTTGGATGCATTTTTATTTTAATGCAAAAAAATATTATTATAGAACACAACATAAAAAAACACATGCATTTTAAGTGTCTTATGCAAATCAAAGTGGGTTTTTTTGGCCAATCACTGTGATGCTATAAGATAAAAGGAAATGCAGCCATGAACATACTGTATATTAATGAGGCATGTGTTGTTGCTGTTTTCTTCCACAGGCACCGTATTTCTGGCCTTCTAATTGTTGGGAGCCTGAGAACACAGACTATGGTAAATATTGTTTGTTCATTTTAATTGTGACTCCTTAATGCTTGCACACACACAAATAAGTAAAATGACTCAGATGTGACGTGGCTGCGGTCGAGTGTTTCATCCAAGAGTAAAATAAGGCAGTTGTTACTCTGTACAGAACCTTGAAGTTTATTGACTGTTTTATTTAAATAAAGTTACTATGGTGCTCAACATCTTTTTAAAAGCCTCTGAAATGAGCAGGTCTAAAGCTGCTTTAAAATGTTCTTTGTGGCAGCATGTTTTAAAATATATAGAGTTTGAAGGGCAAGAATGTTTTTTTGGTCTCCTTTTGTTAAGTTCGCTGGATTATTATTTCCCACCTAACACCAATATGCGATAATGTTGTTGAAATAGCCGTAAAGCATTGCAGACTTTTGAAAAAGTCACAAAATAAGCCTGTAAAATTCAGAAGGGACTGATATGAAAGCCTATTAATGATACTACCCAATAGTAATGGGTAAATAAAAACACTGAGTGTGTGGCACACTTAATACCTGTATTGACACTGCACTGATGCTGTTACTTTTTTTTATAATGGTGCCATTTGATGGCTTAAAGAAGCCACTAAAATGGACCTGAAATTAAAATGACATGGAACCCCGGTTTACGAGCTTAATTGGTACTTGAACTGGATTTGGAGGTAGAAAAGTTTGTTTGTTGAAGCAAATTTATACAAAATAAATATTGTAAACATTAATAATGGGTTCCAGCCTCAACAAAAGTCCATGTTATACAGTACTGTATACCAAACAAAAATAAGAGGGTGAAGGATCAACTTTCTATTTAATAACAAAGTCAAAACAACATCAACTAGCTGAACTTTCCTCACTTACCGTCATACGCATAAGAATCCATCCTTCCATCCGTTTTTTACCGCTTGTCACAAATAAAATTCACTTTACCTTGTCTGTTATTTTTGTAGGTGTGCAGCGTAAGAAAGAGGGAAGGAGGAGTAGGCAATGTCGGCAACGCTGTGGATACTTCCTGAACGTGTCAAATCACAAATCGCATGTTGATTGATTTACGTACAACATTACGTAAAAAGCACACAAATTAGCACTGAGTACAGGAGCTAACAGTAGCACTATGCTGACTGGACGAGCACCAAAGATCGATCACCCTGTCCACAATGGATGTGCTGCCGGGCACAAAATGAGTGAAGGAAACATTGGTGCAACAGAGCATATTTTATTCAGTCTGCTTTTTGTAAATTGACAAATCTGTACAATGTTCATAAATCGAGCTTCTACTGTAATAGTTAGCATACATGTATTTATTTATTTACATATATATATATATATATATATATATATATATATATATATATATATATTATTATTATTATTATTTATTTATTTTTTTTAATTTTTTTTTAAACTAATAGTTTAGTAGGGAAAATTAAATGTGCAAATCTGGTCAATAAGTCAACTGAATCAAGAAAAGCGCACTTATCTTATTTGGCGCTGTAAGATCAAAATCATCCCACTTTTCAGAAATGCTTCATTTTTCGTTCGATTTAGTGACGAATACCAACTTCTTTCAGTACCATAACACGTCGATGCTTCGGTATTGTTTGACCCAGAGGTGCCCATACTTTTTCAGCAGGCGAGCTACTTTTCAAATGACCAAGTCGAGGTGATATACCTCATATATTTATAATTTATATTTATTTACGTTTTTTGTTAACATGTTAAAGGTATTTGCTAATAATACAAGCATGTTTAACACATATAGATTCCTTTCTTTCACGAAGACAAGAATATAAATTGGTGTATTTCCTGATTCTGATGACTTGCATTAATTGGAATCAGACAAGAATCACAATAGTGTTGATAAGTTCCACATTTTTGACTGCACATTGTGGGAGAGAAGAAAGGTCCTCCTTTCTGTCCAACACCACATGAAAGTAGTTGGTTTTTGGCATCTTATTTGTCCAGCTTCCATACTCGTTTTTATACACCTTACTAGAAATACATTGACGACAAACTCCGTAGATTGCTATGAACTGTGCGCTTATTCTTTAGGCTTTTGACAGCAAGTGCGTCTGTTGAAATAAAAAGTGTTTCTCGCCTTCCTGCCGGTCGTTATTTTCTTATCTCACAAGATCCTCGGGTGCCGTGAAAGTGGTGTCATAGTGAAGATTGATGATCGCAAATTCTTTGTTGTATTTTTATAAAGCTTGGCTGGCAATCGACTGACACACCCTCCGCGATCGACCGGTAGCTCGCGATAGACCTAATGGGCACACCTGGTATGACCCATCACTACTAGCCAGTAGAGTAACCTTTTTCTTTAATGTCATTGTTTGCGACCAGAGAGAACAATTCATTTGTTTTTTGTAATAAACTTCATATAAGTGTGGATGAACATGACAAAACACAAACAAAGGCAATGCATTGCCATTGACTGCATCAGTTGTATCAGGGTGCACGCTGCTGACTGCAGAAACAGCACCAGAATTGATGATGAGGTTCTAGAGAGGTGGTACCAGGTACAGTAGCAAACCATGTGGGATAGTGGGGGTCGAGAGTACAGTGGAACCTTAATTTACAAATGTATTTGCTTCTTGAACAGGGTTTGTAATTAGAAAAAAATCATATATTGAAGAATATTTCTCCATAAGAAACAATATAAATATGAATATTTGTTCCAGCCTTGACATAAGTTCATATTTTAGTAAATGTTTGTGCACTTTGAACACAATACAAAGTGCTGTACAGTTCTGTATTTTAAACAGGAGGGGATGAATTAACTAGCTCTTCATTAACAAGCCAAAAAAACTAAACTGACTGTATGCGCTGCTCTGCCAACACACAATAGTCTCTTTGGTGCCCTCACAAATGATCAGAAATCACGAAAATCCTGAATTTTCACAACCATATCGCTTCAATAATAGACATTTAAAGGGGCCCTAATATGTAAAACAAATGCTTTTACCTATTGGTCCTTGCTGTTGTGTATTTGGGATTTGCATAATTAGCGAATATTTGAAATTAAACCGTGGAGGTTTTGAGATATTTATAATTTATACTGGCTCCTACATGCACATGCATCCTCCGCTGTTGCCATTTCTAATACGAAGTAGCGTATAGTTTGAACTTATCTGTCAGTAGACTCGCTGTGGAAGTGCTAAAAACTACATCAAAGATGACGGAGAGAAGACGTTGTCAAAGTGGAGGCACATATATAAAACCGCCCACAAAACGGTGCACCCTGAAGAAGAGAGGAAGGAGCAGACAGAGGGGAGAAAGAAGGGGTCGTGGGGAGGGGCCGAGTGTGTGTGCGCTCTTGGAAGAGGCGCTACTGAACAAGACGTAGTCTTGTCCTCTGCTGGGAATTAGGTTCGCTGTGGCATCTTTTTTCAGAAAAGTCTATTCTCATCCCATTTAAAAACTTGCTGTGGTACAACACCGTCTTCCTCAATCTTTTCAATAGGAGCAAGCACAAAATGCTTGAATAAAGTGTTCATAAATGGATACATACTTGATCTATCCATCCATCCATTTCTACCGCTTGTCCCTTTCGGGGTCGCAGGGGGTGCTGAAGCCTATCTCAGCTGCATTCGGGCGGAAGGCGGGGTACACCCTGGACAAGTCGCCACCTCCTCGCATGGCCAACGCAGATAGACAGACAACATTCACACTCACATTCACACACTAGGGCCAATTTTTTAGTGTTCTAATAGTTCGCAAATCTGAAAGTTCACAAATAGTGGGGTTTAGAAAGTAAGAATAGATTTAGTTATATTGTAAAACTTAAAAACGTTGCTTGGCGTAATGAATGAAGAATCCATACGAGTAGAAATGCTAAGGACGGCTAAAAGACTGAACGACACTTTGGTTGAAAAAAATAATCACTTCCGGTATATGGAAGGACATTGCAGCACCTGCGGTGAGGGAACCTGTCCAAAAGATGGCGCTGTAGCAAAAACAATGTGTTTTTGCTTGTTTTTTTAAATAGATTCAAATGTATTATCGCTGCCAGCGAAAAGAAAATTAACCAAAATTAGCCGCTCCGCCCTATAAGCCGCAGGGATCAAAGTGTAGGAAAAAAGTAGCAGCTTATAGTCTGGAATTTACGGTATATTAATAACATTTAAGTATTAACCGCCTAGGGTGCACGGGCAGTGCTTACATTAAATTATGTTTAGTAAAGGGCCACAAAATATGGGCTTGGGGGTCTCAAATGGCCTCCGGGCCTTAAGTTTGAGATCCTTTATGTGCATTAAGGGAGTGTTTCAAGAGTATTGTATTTATTTTATTGTTTTTATTAATTGTTTGGCTCGATCTAATAGTTCGTAAATCGAAAAGTTTTACAAACAGTGGGGTTCTTAAGTCGCGGTTCCACTGTACAGTACGTAGGAAAATGCATGCATGGTTTGTCTTGGAAAGCATTTTAAAACGAGACAAATGTTGGCAGAAAGTGATGGTGCACAGGTTGAGCGAACACAGCACGTACCAAAGGACAAAAAAACAACAGTACCAGTAAGTGCACGCTGTCAACAAGATTAGTCGTCATTTCACACGCTGCCCTTCAGCCTGATGAACATGACTGACGCTGATCAACTCACTGACTTTTCACATTTGACCTGATCTTCCTAAAGTGTCAGATGTTGAACACTGGTTAGATAGACGTGTAAGATGCAAGCATTGGGCACTGAAGTATCATTGTTGCAATCCCTACAGCCATCTACCTTTGCAAGCGGACCATGCAGAATAAGACCAGGCTGGAGCTGGCCGATTACGAAGCGGTAGGTAGCGGATTTCTCCTCTAACCTGTTATTGATCGTTTTGTCCTGCTTGGGGTACAAAGAACAACCTCTCAAAGGTCACACTCTGATGCCTGTGACCATGACGGCTCTCAATCGCATCGTGGAGAAGATAAATACTTTTGAATGGTGGCATCATGTTATGTTATGAATGCATTCAAACCTTTTACTGTTTAACAAGTGGTACTTTCAAATATGCACATAGGGTGGGTGAATTATTGCACCTACATTTGTTACCATTGCAATTGTGTGCTCTGTCTGACAGGAGAACCTCGCTCGGCTCCAGAGAGCCTTTGCCAGGAAGTGGGAGTTCATCTACATGCAGGCTGAGGCCCAGGTCAAGTAAGTGGGTACTGTTACTACGGCAACTAGTGCAACTACAAACCAGGCTGTGACGCGACTTAGTCAATAATAATGCACAACGTGATTATGGAGGTATTTTTGGTCGAGTACCTGTGAAGTATTCATTATTCCATTAGAAAACATACGTAAATGCTTTAATTCTGTGAACTTAATTGGTTCTTCAACATGGTTTGCAAACCGAAAGGTTTATATAGTGAAGCACAGTGCCCAATAAGAAAAAATTTAAACATGAATGATTGGTTCTAGCCTCGACAAGTCTCTATTAAAGTAAAAAAACAAAAAAAAGCATTAGGTTCCCACCACCATGTTTGACAGTAGGGATGGTGCTCTGAGGGTTGAGGTTTCTCTTTTTTACGCCAAATGAATGATACATCATTGTTGCCAAACAATTCAATTTCTATTCCATCTGAACATACAACAGAAGACTCTTGTTCTTTGTCCAGATGAGCATTTGCAAATGACAAAGGGGCTTTAGTGTGCCTTGTCATTCAGAAGGGATGTCCTCCTTGGTCTGCATCCATGGAACCCACTGCAGTGTTCATTGGACTGTCTGCTTTGAGATGTTGCCACCAGTTGAGCCCAGATTTCCCAATATAGCTTTGATAGTGATCTTTGGATTCTTTTTCACCTCTCTCACTATCCTCCTGGCCAGCACAGGTGTCACTTTTGGCTTCCGACCACGTCCTTTTCCACAGTGCGAAACGTCTTGTATTTTTTTAATAATACTTTGCACTGTCGCCACTGGAACATGAAAACATTTAGACTTGTAGCCCTTTCCTGACTTGTGAGCAGCCACAATGCGCAGCCACAGGTCCTCAGTTAGGTATTTTGTCTTAACCATGACTGTCCACAAACCAACTGCAGAGAGCTGCTGTTTTTCACCTGTTTAGTAGATTGAAACAGCTATTTCCACTGAATCAGGCCAATTAAGATGCTTTAGAACAGCTTGGACTATTTGGAATAGTATAGAACTTTGAATTTGCCCATGGACTGTGACAGTTTGCAAAGGTAATGAATAATTTTGGACATGCCACTTTTTCTTCAAATGTAAATAAAATCTGAGAAACATTGTTTTCCCACCATGATGTCTTGGTACATTGTTTTATTATCTTCTGGGAGATGCCGGTTTTATTTCCACTTAAGACAAACTTGCTGGTTGAATTTATAAAGTAACTTTATGTCAATAATGTACCAGGGGTACAAATAATTTTGGGCTTGACTGTGTGTGTGTGTGTGTGTATATATATATATATATATATATATATATATATATATGGGGACGAGTGGCGCAGTTGGGAGAGTGGCTGTGCCAGCAACCTGAGGGTTCCTGGTTCGATCCCCACCTTCTACCAACCTCGCCATGTCCGTTGTGTCCTTGAGCAAGACACTTCACCCTTGCTCCTGATGGGTCGTGGTTAGGGCCTTGCATGGCAGCTCCCGACATGTGTGTGAATGGGTGAATGTGGAAATAGTGTCAAAGCGCTTTGAGTACCTTGAAGGTAGAAAAGCGCTATACAAGTATAACCCATTTATTTAATATTTTTTATATATAGTATGTATATATATATATATATATATATATATATATATATATAGTCATGGTCATAAGTTTACATACACTTGTGAAGGACATACTGTCATGGCTGTCTTGATTTTCCAATAATTTCTACAACTTTTTGTGATAGAGTGATTGGAGCACATATTTGTTTGTCACAAAAACATTCATGAAGTTTGGTTCTTTTATGAATTTATTATGGGTCTACTGAAAATGTGACCAAATCTGCTGGGTCAAAAGTATACATACAGCAATGTTAATATTTGGTTACATGTCCCTTGGCAACTTTCACTGCAATAAAGCGCTTTTGGTAGCCATCCACAAGCTTCTGGTTGAATTTTTTGACCAATCCTCTTGAGAAAATTGGTGCAGTTCAGCTCAATGTGTTGGTTTTCTGACATTGACTTGTTTCTTCAACATTGTCTACATGTTCTCAATGGGGTTTGAGTCAGGACTTTGGGAAGGCCATTCTAAAACCTTAATTCTAGCCTGATTTAGCCATTCCTTTACCACTTTTGATGTGTGTTTGGGGTCATTGTCCTGTTGGAACACCCAACTGCGCCCAAGACCCAACCTCCGGGCTGATGATTTTAGGTTGTCCTGTAGAATTTGGAGGTAATCCTCCTTTTTAATTGTCCCATTTACTCTCTGTAAAGCACCAGCTCCATTGGCAGCAAAACAGGCCCAGAGCATAATACTACCACCACTATGCTTGACGGTAGACCTGGTGTTCCTGGGATTGAAGACCTCACCTTTTCTCCTCCAAACATATTGCTGGGTATTGTGCCCAAACAGATCAATCCATGTTTCATCTGACCACAGAACTTTCCTCCAGAAGGTCTTGTCTTTGTCCATGTGATCAGCAGCAAACTTTAAACAAGCCTTAAGGTGTCGCTTCTGGAGCAAGGGCTTCCTTCTTGCATGGTAGCCTCTCAGTCCATGGCGATGAAAAACACCTGTGTTCCAGCAGCTTCCAATTCATTGCAGACCTGCTTTTTGGTGATTCTCGGTTGACTCTTGATCGTCCTGGCCAATTTTCTCTCAGCAGCAGGTGATAGCTTGCGTTTTCTTCCTGATTGTGGCAGTGACAAAACCGTGCCATGCACTTTATACTTACGAACAATTTTCTGCACAGTTGCTCTTGGGACCTTAAGCTGCTTTGAAATGGCTCCAAGTGACTTTCCTGACTTGTTCAAGTCAATGATTAGTTTTTTCAGATCTGTGCTGAGTTCCTTTGACTTTCTCATTGTCGCGTTTGTAATCGAGTCTAATGACTGCATCACATGAGCCCTATTTAAATGGGCTCAGAGAAGTCAACAGGTGTCGTCAATCATAATCACTCACATGAAGTTAAGAGGCCATGCCATGAAGCTAATTTCATTTGATTGTAACGTTTCTATATCACCAAAATTCATACTTGCCAACTCTCCCGGATTTTAAGGGAGACTCCCGAAATTCAGCGCCTCTCCCGAAAACCTCCCGGGACAAATTTTCTCCCGAAAATCTCCCGAAATTCAGGCGGACCTGGAGGCCACGCCTCCTCCAGGAAGCAATGTTGTTGTAATATATTGAGTTGGAGGCAATAAACAGGCGAGGGGATGAAGTACTGTACGTCTCTTTACTGTAGACTTCAGAACAGACTCACACACTTGACATCAGGTGCGCAACACCACGTAAATCGTTGGCCAACCAAAAAGTAACCCCAGTACGCTATAGCCAACATTCACCAGGAGATGGCAACAGACAAACATAGATCACTCCATTACATTCCTCCCCTTTTATAAATGTAGAAGTTACTCAAAAGAAATAAACAACCCAACCAAAAAATGCAGCAGCTCAATTAAAAAACTGTACTTAAGCCACATTCTTTTTTTTTTAGTACTGAACTCTTAACCCTCAATTGTAAACAATAACATGCTTATTATACAAACAGTATTTGTACATATTTAACACAGATTTTTATACTGTCTTCAGAGATCCCGTTTTTTTGGTGGTACTCGAAACCTTTCTGGGTACCTGCGGATCACTGGTGGGTTTTTTGTTGTGGGTGATCTGGGTTCTGATGATGGCAACTCAGCAGCACTTGAATCTGGTTCAATGATTAGACTAGTTTGTGACTGACTCACTGATGGTCCTGATGATGGAACTGAAACAGCACTGTCCAGTTGTACTGATGGCACATTTTCTGCAACTGGTGGAGACTATATAACTGGCAGTCTCTCCATGTTTTCTCGCCATGGTAACATGTGATCCACATGCACTGTGCGCTGTCTCTGTCCCTCTTGATATATATATATATATATATATATAAGAAAATACTTCACTTTCAGTGAATTCTAGCTATATATATATATATATATATATATACTGTATATATATATGAAATACTTGACTTGGTGAATTCTAGCTGTAAATATACTCCTCCCCTCTTAGCCACGCCCCCAACCACGCCCCCACCCCACCTCCCGAAATCGGAGGTCTCAAGGTTGGCAAGTATGATATATATATGAAATACTTGACTTGGTGAATTCTAGCTGTAAATATATTCCTCCCCTCTTAACCACGCCCCCGCCCCAACCACGCCCCCCGCCGCACCCCGACCACGCCCACCCCACCTCCCGGAATCGGAGGTCTCAAGGTTGGCAAGTATGCCAAAATTAATAATGTATGTTGCTGTATGTATACTTTTGACCCAGCAGATTTGGTCACATTTTCAGTAGAGCCATAATAAATTCATAAAAGAACCAAACTTCATGAATGTTTTTTGTGACCAACAAGCATGTGCTCCATTCACTCTATCACAAAAAAATAAGACTTGTAGAAATTATTGTAAACTCAAGACAGCCATGACATTATGTCCTTCACAAGTGTATGTAAACTTTTGACCACAACTGTGTGTGTGTGTGTGTGTGTGTGTGTGTGTGTGTGTGTGTGTGTGTGTGTGTGTGTGTGTGTGTGTGTGTATATATATATATATATGCACAACCAGAATTAATCCGTACATTGTAAGGAGCACTGTTGATTTTTGAGAAAATTAAAGGATTTTAAGTGCACATTATAGTTCAAAGAATAAGGTATTCGCAAAAATTTGCAGAAATTAATTTATCTTTGGGGGAAATGCAACATAACCCTTGTGATAATTGAGGGAACACAGTACACCAACATTATCAATTGGAATTTTAATCGTACCTCCTTCTATCCGACGTTAAATTGCAATTCTGCTTCCCGTTTGCAATTTAAATTCCAATACAATTCAAATTGATGGATTTGGATTATAATTTAGGAGTCATTTTCAGTTCAACTGTGAATTTTGCAAAAGCCTGCTGTCCTCCTGACTTTCCAGTCCTCATTCATGTGGGTCAAATAATGCTGATAGGACAGCTTCAGGTTCTCACCCTGACTGATCTTCTCCACAGGATTGACCGGAAAAAAGATAAAACCGAGAGGAAGATCCTTGACAGCCAGGAGAGAGCCTTCTGGGACGTCCACAGACCCGTGGTAACCCCCCTTCCTGTACTCGTGCGATTGCTGCTGTGCACCTTATCTCACTCCTTCTCCTTTGAGTCATCTACTGTACTGTATATTCCCATCATGCATGCTCTCTGCACGCCACACGGAGAGTTCAGACGTGACCAGCAAGGTTCTGTGTTTGTTCCTCTGCAGCCCGGATGCGTCAACACTACAGAGATGGATATCAGGAAATGCAGACGCATGAAGAACCCTCATAGAGTTAAAAAGGTAATAGCAAACGTATTCATTATTCACAATATTACAGTGAAACTTTTATCAAACGTTTTACAATCCTGAAACAATCTCACAAAAAGTTGGAGGTGGATTTGCTACGTGTGAAAATCGAATGTCAAGACTGGATGTTTCGACAGCGTTGAGTTCCCCAAGAGATGGTCCGATACACTTCAGCTTGCCTAGGGGCAGTTGCTCTTAGTGTTGCTCAAAGTGTTTAAATTTTGTGTTTGCACCGTTATTGTATTTAGTGTTCTTTCAAGTGGGATTCAAGATTGCATAAAACCATATTTTCCGGGCGATAGAGCGCACCGGTATATAAGCTGCACCTACAACATTTTAGAAGAAAAAAATATTCTTCCATAGATTAGCTGCACCGGACTATAAACCACAGATGTATACATTGTGAAATTATTTATTTAGACAGAAAGATTCTGTAAATGTTTACATATCTTAATTGTTTCCAAACGGTGCCTGTAACATGGCAGTAAAATGGGTGATCTAACAAAACAAGTCATCGTCATGGACCCACTAGCTGCGGAAGCCAGCTCTCCAATCAGCTTAACAGACTCAATAACTCCACGGTGAAGTTTTTGGTGAATTTACTGAGGATTTTGTGAAACTGCAACAATACAAAAAGAATGCTGTTGTAAATTAATATTAGTAACACAGACACTCGTCAACATGTTAGCATATTAGCTAATGCTAACGACGCCAGCACCATTACATTACGATATCAGGTACAAATATGCATGAAAACACCCCTACAGACATCACAGACGGTTTAGTAAGTATGAATAGTTATATTGTAAAACTTAAAAACGTTGCATGAAGTAATGAATGAAGAATCCCTACGAGTAGAAATGCGATGGACGGCTAAAAGTCTGAACGACACTTTGGTTGAAAGTCGGCACAGTTTTGCGGGGGGAGCATACGACAGAACAACAGCGGAAGCACCGACCGTTTAGACAACGGTGCACTGTTAACTGGAATGAAGAAGCCGCCACTTTCGAAATGAGCAACGAGAAGAGAGAAGCAATACTTTCACAGTGAGTCATACCAGGCATGTGATTTTTCTCTCTATAGTTGGAAATCCGTCTTTTTTTATCTCTGTTAAAATATTTTCCGTTTTTCTTTGTTTTTTCCGACCTACAATGCGTGTTAAAATCTTGATCCGTCTCTTTGCCATACCTGCCAACAACTACGGTTTTCCCGTAATGAGTACGGTTTTTGATAATCCAGTGGTAAAAACTACAGTTTTCCATTAAAAATTATTAACTTAAAAATCGAAGCTACGTAGCGAAGCAACTCTACAGGCAGGGGACAAAATATACGGGAAACATCAATGATGATTAGTTCGTTTACGTATATTATTATTACGGACAGGCCAATCGGAGGCAAGATAGGGCGGGGCATCGAACCAGGAAGGGAAATCACAACAGACACGCACATCCCAAATGACGACGAGAGAGTCAGAGAAGAGAAGAGGGAAATATTCAAGCGGGTGATTTATATATGAAAAAAACTGGTGGAAGATGGCAGAGGGATTCTCTTCTTTAGATTGTTCTTTTAGCCATGTAGACGACGTCCAAGAAACCCACAATGTGCCTATTTGGCCACATTTGGACAAATGACTTTGATCCGGTAACAATGCACATGTTTTCAATGGTATTCCTCATATTGCTGCAGTATTGGTAGAAGTAAAATGTGTCTTTATGTCGTTGTCCAATGGGCCAGTCAGTGTATGGTTTGGCAGAGGAGGGCACACAGTCCCGTAGTCCCATCCACACCCCTTCACACCACTCCAGGAAGGGCACCAAGGAGGACGTGGAGAAAGAGGTGTGCATTGAAAAAACTCTAATGAAAACATTTTACTGTTATTTAACATCATTTATACCACAATGCTATTTTTGGTTTTCTCCAAGCAAAACATGATACATTTTCTTTGCAACTATAGATTTTATTCCTGAATGCCCAGCTTGATCGCCACTGCATGAAGATGTCCAAAGTTGCTGAAAGGTGAAATAACATTTTTTGTTGTTGACTGCACAGAAACATATCACAATAATCACGTTGTCAGCGACCTCCTCGCAGCCTGCTCACTGTCTGAGTCATGTGACTTGTGTTTGCACATCCTGGCTAGAAACAGAATTGATTACAACAGAATGTAATAAAACATAACATTTTATATAAAATATACAATATGACATTTGTACTGGTGCAGCGTTGTACAAGAATTGTTTTATGCATTTTTTCATAATGTAAATATTTACATTAAATTTCAAAAAGGGGAAATGTCGAGATAACAACTATTGAAAGGTACAAAATATTTGAACATATATTAAAATAAATAATAATAATGGTAATATACCGTATGGGAATAATCACTAAAGAGCAAACATAACACATATTTACAGTTATAACAAAAACATTAATCTAATGGAATCTAATATAAAATACAATAATATTTAATATAGTAATTTATTGTAATACAATACAATTTAATATCATTTTATATACCGGTAATCCAATATTTGAAAATAAAAAAACAAAACAAAACATTTAAATTTAAATAATTCAATATATTACAGTATAATTCAATGTAGTACAATATAATGTAATTTAACATAATACAATATATTAATATAATATACTTTAATACAATATAATATAATTTGATACAATAAGATATAATATAATTTAATTTAATACGATATAACATAATTTGATGTAATACATTATAATTTAATATTATACAATACAAAGATATATAGATATAATACAATTATACTCAGGTGATATATACAACAATACATGATACAATTTGTATTAGTTTAGATATAAAATACATTTAAAAATCAGTAGTTGAATGTATTCTTATCATTTTCTTCTCCTAAAACAATAAGCCAAAATCCACTCAATAGGCCAAGGAAGAAACCATACAATTTTGGTGCAGATATGGATAAATGTGTCAATACAAGCATTCTTATTATGTTTCTTATTTTCTCATTCTTACTTATATATATTATTTAATTATTATACTGCACATGTACAAACATAAAATGATATATGAAAAAACATGCCCATGAATTGCATTGCAAGTTTCATCAATGCGTATACGTCTGTTTACATATTGCAAGAATGTAAGTATAGTGTACGTTGTAAAATTCCCTACACAGTTTTTCCTCCTCGACTACCTCACGTTGGCGGGCACAGCCATTACCTTGCAGAAAAACTGTGATTACTCTTTGTCCAGCTGGTCCAGCACCGCTGCTCCTCCTTGACCCTTAAACCTGCTAACACGGCAACTTAGCCGAGCTAAATCGGTGCGTCACAGCATGAACCTGTGAAACGACTTGACTTACGCCATCAATAATGATACATTTGAACGTGCTAATTAACAGCCGACAGTGATTGACAGTCAAGAACGCGGGACTACCGGCTTGTTGTTAAACATGTATTGCTGATATTAAATACAAACAATACTTCCTGCTTTATTCAGCCTCCTGAAGCTGATTGGCTGTGACATAAGCGTACCAATGTTCCTTTTCTTTTGCGATGTCAGTCTGATAAGCTACACGGAGCAGTACATGGAGTACGACCCTTTTGTGACGCCGCAGGAGCCATCTAACCCTTGGACCAGCGATGACCCCTCCTACTGGGACCTGGAGGCCAGGTACACTCAGAAGCACTTCATTGGTCCATTCTTTTATTATTAATATATTATTGAGCTGGTGCTGTTCATCAGTGTGCTGTTCACCAGCCAATCACAGGACAGATATGATATAACATAACATGATGCATTATGAAACACAAGGAGTGATGCTGTGTCCCTCAAATGTGCGTGTGTGTGTGTGTGTGTGTGTGTGTGTGTGTGTGTGTGTGTGTGTGTGTGTGTGTGTGTGTGTGTGTGTGTGTGTGTGTGTGTGTGTGTGTGTGTGTGTGTGTGTGTGTGTGTGTGTGTGTGTGTGTGTCGCTATAAGAAAAAAACAGACTGTGAAGAACTAAACTGCAAGCACTTATTTCGGCTCATAGGTGACAGCTCGTACTGTAAGAAGTCGGAGGAATGGCGTGCTGTGTTTGACATCGCTTTTTATCGCCATCATTGATTTAAAAAAAAAAAGAAGAAGAAAAAGACACAATTTTGAAGTGTGTGATCATTTGGATCTTCCATCCATCTATCCATTTCCTACCGCTTGTCCGTTATAGTGAGAAAAAAGGTAAATGTTCTTTATTTCCTGTTTACTGTGCTAACAGTAATTGACAACTCAGTGAGTGTAATGCACACTCTATAGCTGTATTGACACTGTTAGGTCATGATCTTATAAGATCCAAATGCCAAGTGCCAAATAGCGTGTGCAAACTATAAAATTGCGAGTGCTATTAGGGGGCGTGTGGCGTGTGATCTACTAAGACTGTGTGTATGATTAAAAAGTGTTGCAGACCGCCATTTTTTAATTAGGTTTTTGCTTGTACTACCCGCATTACACTCATATTCCCCTTCACATTGATGTTATCAGGCTTTCCAACCTGTGTGCGATGTTGTTGAACTAGCAGCACACATCTATAATTGAACACCTTTTTTTGCAATATAGAATCCTAATCTGGGACAACAGAAACAATTTTTAGTGTCTCTGACACTGTGCAGGGAGGCGGTGGTCCGTCACGGAACTGCAGCACATTAATGGGTCTGGAATGATTCATGCGCAACCAAATGCATATTGAAAGACATGTTTTTAATATTGGAAATATATTATTATAACATATTTCCTAAATAAAAAAACAAACAGCCCTAAAAAAAAAAGTGTTTTAATCAGCCCCTTCAGTCATTCAGAAGCTATAAAATTATAAAAGGATGTTGCTGAATATACAATTTGTCTACCGTATTTTTCGGAGTATAAGTCGCTCCGGAGTATAAGTCGCACCGGACGAAAATGCATATTAAAGAAGGGAAAAAACATATATAAGTCGCATTATTTTGGGAAATGTATTTGATAAAACCCAACACCAAGAATAGACATTTGAAAGGCAATTTAAAATAAATAAAGAATAGTGAACAACAGGCTGAATAAGTGTACGTTATATGAGGCATAAATAATCAACTGAGAACGTGCCTGGTATGTTAACGTAACATATTATGCTAAGAGTCATTCAAATAACTATAACATATAGAACATGCTATACGTTTACCAAACAATCTGTCACTCCTAATCGCTAAATCCCATGAAATCTTATACGTCTAGTCTCCTACGTGAATGAGCTAAATATTATTATTTGATACTTTACGGTAATGTGTTAATAATTTCACACATAAGTCGCTCCTGAGTATAAGTCGCACCCCCGGCCAAACTATGAAAAAAACTGCGACTTATAGTCCGAAAAATACGGTAATATTATTCATATATTAATGACAGTCCAAGTATGTTGACATACACACTCACACACACGATGAAGGATTCTCTGTCTGTCGCCTCTCTCTTTCTCACAGCCATGTGCGTAACTATCAGTTTGCGTATACTTTTTACGAGTGCTAAATAAAGACGCAAAATAGCACCAGCAAAACAGTGATCGGCCTTGATAAATCACATTGCGCGTGCTGAGTCATTATATTTGCATCTTCTCCTCTTAGTATTGTGGGCGTTCTGATCAGCCTATATTCTGCATCTTCATGAAGACAGAGACAAACAATTTTGCTCGCTGAAGAGTTTCCATCCTTTGTGCAGTCATTTAGTAAAATCAGCTTTGCGTGTGCTATCAAGTTTGCATGTGTTTCATTACATGCAAACCTTAGTAGGTCAGGCTCCTAATGTTTCATAATGGTCTTCTTACAATTTACTGGGTTAATAAAACTCTACATTTGACATACACATACAATTTATACAAACCCCGTTTCCATATGAGTTGGGAAATTGTGTTAGATGTAAATATAAACGGAATACAATGATTTGCAAATAATTTTCAACCCATATTCAGTTGAATATGCTACAAAAACAACATTTGATGTTCAAACTGATAAACTTTTTTTTGTGTGCAAATAATCATTAACTTTAGAATTTGATGCCAGCAACACGTGACAAAGAAGTTGGGAAAGGTGGCAATAAATACTGATAAAGTTGAGGAATGCTCATCAAACACTTATTTGGAACATCCCACAGGTGAACAGGCAAATAGGGAACAGGTGGGTGCCATTATTGGGTATAAAAGTAGATTCCATGAAATGCTCAGTCATTCACAAACAAGGACGGGGCGAGGGTCACCACTTTGTCAACAAATGCGTGAGCAAATTGTTGAACAGTTTAAGAAAAACCTTTCTCAACCAGCTATTGCAAGGAATTTAGGGATTTCACCATCTACGGTCCGTAATATCATCAAAGGGTTCAGAGAATCTGGAGAAATCACTGCACATAAGCAGCTAAGCCCATGACCTTCGATCCCTCAGGCTGTGCTGCATCAACAAGCGACATCAGTGTGTAGAGGATATCACCACATGGGCTCAGGAACACTTCAGAAACCCACTGTCAGTAACTACAGTTGGTTGCTACATCTGTAAGTGCAAGTTAAAACTCTCCTCCTATGCAAGGCGAAAACCGTTTATCAACAACACCCAGAAATGCTGTCGGCTTCGCTGGGCCTGAGCTCATCTAAGATGGACTGATACAAAGTGGAAAAGTGTTCTGTGGTCTGACGAATCCACATTTCAAATTGTTGTTGAAAACTGTGGACGTCATGTCCTCCGGACCAAAGAGGAAAAGAACCATCCGGATTGTTATAGGCGCAAAGTTGAAAAGCCAGCATCTGTGATGGTATGGGGGTGTATTAGTGCCCAATGCACGGGTAACTTACATATCTGTGAAGGCGCCATTAATGCTGAAAGGTACATACAGGTTTTGGAGCAACATATGTTGCCATCCAAGCAACGTTACCATGGACGCCCCTGCTTATTTTAGCAAGACAATGCTAAGCCACGTGTTACATCAACGTGGCTTCATAGTAAAAGAGTGCAGGTACTAGACTGGCCTGCCTGTAGTCAAGACCTGTCTCCCATTGAAAATGTGTGGTGCATTATGAAGCCTAAAATACCACAACGGAGACCCCCGGACTGTTGAACAACTTAAGCTGTACATCAAGCAAGAATGGGAAAGAATTCCACCTGAGAAGCTTAAAAAATGTGTCTCCTCAGTTCCCAAACGTTTACTGAGTGTTGTTAAAAGGAAAGGCCATGTAACACAGTGGTGAACATGCCCTTTCCCAACTACTTTGGCACGTGTTGCAGCCATGAAATTCTAAGTTAATTATTATTTGCAAAAAAAAAAAAAGTTTATGAGTTTGAACATCAAATATCTTGTCTTTGTAGTGCATTCAATTGAATATGGGTTGAAAAGGATTTGCAAATCATTGTATTCCGTTTATATTTACATCTAACACAATTTCCCAACTCATATGGAAACGGGGTTTGTAGTTGGCAAATAGTTTTGGTTTTTAACAAATAGCTGTGCAGAAATTTTGTGTAGGGACTTTTTTAATCCAGTAGATGGCAGAAGAGTATTAGGAAACACTCACATGTCAATGCAGCTATTGAGTGTGCCATACACTCGCCGATGTATCATTTTCCCATCACGAGTCACACTTATGAACAATTCCCTGCCTCTAATTATTAAACTTGGTTTGGGACTGGGAGGAACATATAATTGAAACTACTTTATTATTGTATTGTATTATTACTTTTCCTGACTATTTCTAGCTGCATATATTCACCTCCGCCCAGAGTGGGCAGACGAGGTCCTCACACATAAGACATACGTCTTCATTTACTTGTCAGCGTGCAGACATAAAGGCATACTTATTCTTCAAATAAATAAAGCAGCAGTCAATGCGTGTCAGAGGTACACGATAAAGGAGGTCAGTGCTGTATATTTAACAGCGCCATAAAGCGTAGTGCGGGATATCTACTGGTAATTACTCGGTGTAATGGGACATTTTCTCAGGCACTAAAGGAAATTCAGAGGTCAGTTTGCTTAATCAATTGCAATCAAATCACTTGCGCACAATAAAGGACAATATCAAAGTTTTGAAAGTTTAGGATGATGAAAATATAAGAATGCGCAGTATTTAGTTTGTACTACTTTCCTCCCCAGCAAGGAGCCCGGTCAGCAGAGGGTGAAGAAGTGGGGCTTCTCGCTGGAAGAAGCCTTGAAGGACCCAGCTGGACGAGATCTCTTCTTCAAGTTCTTGGAGTCCGAGTTCAGCTCGGAAAACTTGCGGTGAGTTTATGTTCATAATTTACGTGCACAATCTTTAAGATTTACTGCACCACATCTCAAAAAAACAATCAGGAATATTTTCTTTTCATTTGTGTACTGACCACAGTTCATATTTGATATTTTCACACAAACTGTTTTTTTCATGTCAGAACAACAATGATCCTGTAGATTAGTTACTTTATTTTAATACTTATGTTTATATACTTGTATTCTCTAAGACTTTTCTTTCATAGTTATTCTCTTACTTTCCCGTTGTAAAATAACATATAACAGTGTGCTACATCTTTTTTTGTTTTGTTTTATTATATAACATCACATAAATGTGTTCTTTAGTGATATACTATATATTACATTACATTATACTTGTAATATTATTTTCTTTTGTGATATAGTATATTACATTACAGTATGTCATGTTTTCTTTACTGATATGTTATTATATTATCTAACATTATAATTGTCATCGAATGTTTAGTTTTGTGATACATTGTATAACATATAACATGTTTTTTAGTGGTATTTTATTATTTAACATTACATAAAGTTATAATATGTCATATAATCTTTTTTTTGTTTAGTGATACTTTATTATATTACTTAACATTGGAAGTAATGTTTTTTATTGATTATATTATAAAGCATTCAATTATGTTTTCTTTAGTTATAACTTATTATATAACATTACATTATAACAATATGTCCTAAAAATTGTTTATCTGTGATATAGTATTTAACATTGCATTACAATATGTCATATATGTTTACTTCAGTCATATTTAGCATTGCATTACATTGCTGTATGTTTTCTTTAGTGATATTTTATTGCATTATCTTACATTACATTATACTTGTCATATTTTTTGTTATATGTAACGCATATGTCATGTTGTCTTTAGCAATATTTTATCAGAATATTTAACATTACATTAAATGATAGTACGTTACAGCATATAATATTTTTTGTTGATATTTTATTATATTACCCAACATTACAATGTCATATAGTAATTTTCTTTATTAATGTTATATTATGTCTATGTATAATGACATATAATGTTATAATGCATTACATTATGTCATATGATGTTTTCTTTAGTGATATATTTATTAAATTATAACACTGTCATATTTTATATGTTGCATTACATTGCAATTACATTATTTGTCATACTAAATTTTATTGTGTTACACATTAAATAATACCTTATCTTATATTATATGATTAAATATAAATATTTGAATTATGTCATATTTTTAGATATGTATTATACAAGTATTACCAGTACTTAACATTGTATTTTATTACATTAAAAACAAAAATGACATTACATTATGAAATAAAATGTTTTAGTAATTTTTCATTACATTTAATATGATATATTTGATTACATTATACTATATACATCATAATATTATATATGTGTGTGTGTATATATGAATATATGTGTGTGTATATATATATATTGTATATTATAGTCAATATTTATTATTACCGTATTATTTGATATTTGATTAATACTAATTTTTATAATAGTATTATTTTGTCATTCCTATTTCCAGGTCCAAGATGATAACTTTATTATAGTTGCACACAAAATGATCAAAGAAAGTACTTGTGAAAGTACCAATGATTGTCACACACACACTAGGTGTGGCAAAATTATTCTCTGCATTTGACCCAGCACCCTTGATCACCCCCTGGGAGGTGAGGGGAGCAGTGGGCAGCAGCGGTGGCCGCGCCCTAAGTTTATATGTCTAACAAAACAAAAGCAAGTGAATAGTTCAAAACACTATTAGACTCAAAAGTGCTAAACATATTTGGAAAATATGTACATTTTTATATTTAGTTTATGAAATAAATGTGACTTGTTCGGAGAAGAAGCAACATTGATTCAGTTAGAAAACATCATCATGGTCCTGTATTAATATTTGCTATTTGTTTAGCTTCTGGTTGGCCGTGCAGGACCTGAAGAGGATTCCACAGCAGGAAGTAGCACAAAGAGCGCACGAAATCTGGGCCGAGTTTTTGGCAGAAGGAGCGCCAAGTTCCATCAACCTAGACTCTCACAGCTATGAGCGCACCAGCCACAACCTGAAAGATCCTGGAAGATACAGCTATGAGGACGCACAGGTGGGCACGACAAGGGCTTTCAGTCAAATTCTACTTAAAAAAAAAAAAAGCAGACTAGATTACTAAAGTTGGGCAGCACGGTGGCAGAGGGGTTAGTGCATCTGCCTCACAATACGAAGGTCCTGAGTAGTCTTGGGTTCAATCCCGGGCTCGGGATCTTTCTGTGTGGAGTTTGCATGTCCTCCCCGTGACTGCGTGGGTTCCCTCCGGGTACTCCGGCTTCCTCCCACTTCCAAAGACATGCACCTGGGGATAGGTTGATTGGCAACACTAAATTGGCCCTAGTGTGTGAATGTGAGTGTGAATGTTGTCTGTCTATCTGTGTTGGCCCTGCGATGAGGGGGCGACTTGTCCAGGGTGTACACCGCCTTCCGCCCGATTGTAGCTGAGATAGGCTCCAGCGCCCCCGCGACCCCAAAAGGGAATAAGCGGTAGAAAATGGATGGATGGATGGATTACTAAAGTTGCTCATTTGTTTTTATTTTACTCAATTGCAGACAGTACCAGGCTGATATTGATTATTTACACTCCAATATTGAGGAACTGTGCCAAACGATTTATGGTTAGCACAAGTGCCTGATTTACTTAAAGAATACATGCAAACTTTATCTACTAAACTCCTGAACAGAGGATTGCGTCTCTTTCGTGAGCAGAACAAGTAGCGCAATTCATTTAGCGTGTCTGTCTTCATGGATATGCAGAATATACGCCGATCATCAGTGCGTCCACAAAACTGGGAGGAGGAAAGGCAAATATAACCATTTAGCACACGCAGTGAAATTTCTCAAGACTAAAACTCAACAGCGAGCGATTTTTTGTCTTTTTTTAAGTACGTGCAAAGTGACAGTTGCACACATGTCTGTTAGAAAGGAGCCGATCGCACTGGAGCTCTGTATTAGCTGACAGGTTGTCAGCTAATACTCTTATATTGTTCAAATCAGTAACCGGTAGTAAAACTCCTGCTTTTCTCATGGCCCAAATAGTTCACAGTAGCACTATACATAATCACAATACCAGGGCGTTCAGTGAGAGGGGCATTTTGTACTCCTTCGTCCCAGGAAGAATGCTTTGCGTAAATCTTTTATTTATAGATCTTTATCGCTCTGGAATAACCTGCTTCAAAGTCTCACCGGCATTGAAAGTAAACAGGTTTTTAAAAAGAGAGTAATATTTTATCTGAGTCTTTAAATTAGTTTGCTTGTTGATGATCTGTTTGGTTTTATATTGTGTGGTTATATTTACATGGTAATTATTATTCTGTGACTGTAAATTGTTTGCTTGTTTTCTTATTGATGCTTTTATTTTATTTATTTATTTTTTTTCTGTATTGTGTAGTTATAATTACCGTATTTTTCGGAGTATAAGTCGCACTGGGGTATAAGTCGCATTTTTTGGGGAAATTTATTTGATAAAACCCAACACCAAAAATAGACATTTGAAAGGCAATTTGAAATAAATAAAGAATAGTGAACAACAGGCTGAATAAGTGTACGTTATATGAGGCATAAATAACCAACTGAGAACGTGCCTGGTATGTTAACGTAACAAATTATGGTAAGAGTCATTCAAATAACTATAACATATAGAACATGCTATACGTTTACCAAACAATCTGTCACTCCTAATCGCTAAATCCCATGAAATCTTCTTCCCCGGTGTCGCCTCTGGTATGTCCTTTCTTTCTGCTGCTCGATCGCCGTTCTCTGCTGCATATTTCACTACGTCCAGCTTGTAATCTGCAGTATATGATTTCCTTTTCGGTGCCATTTTAGTTCAGCCCTTCTCAGTTTTTATAAGTTACCGCCAATGTTGATGTGATCCATTTTAATAGCTACGGCAGTAGCATATAGCAGTTAGCATCCCATGACCCATAATGTACTTCTGCCATGACCCTCCCCCGCCGAATTCTTATTGGTTGACGTGTGTGTGACGATTGCTGACGTGTGTGTGACGATTGCTGACGTGTGTGTGACGATTGCTGACGTGTGTGTGACGATTGCTGCCATTTGCTTCGTCTCTTACGTGAATGAGATAAATAATATTTGATATTTTACGGTAATGTGTTAATAATTTCACACATAAGTCGCTCCGGAGTATACGTCGCACCCACGGCCAAACTATGAAAAAAAACTGCGACTTATAATCCGAAAAATACAAGAAAGTGTTTTAAATGTTGTAAAAAAAATCATAATATGACCCCTTTGTCGCTGCACGGAACAGATCAGTGTGTGGATGGAAAATAATGTTCTTCAGCTAAACTCAAACACAAGTGAAATGATTGTCTTAAGCCCACAGAAACAAAGATAAACTATTATTAGTCACCTTGAGACCCTCTCCCTGAAACCTGATAATCAGGTTATAAATCTAGAGGTAATAATGCACTCAGACTTGAACTTTAACAGCCACATTAAGTCAATAACAACAGCTTTTTACCACCTGAAAAACCTTGCCAAAATCAGAGGACTGATGTGTAAATCAGAATTAGAATGACTAATCCATGCCTCTGTCTCCAGCAGGTTAGACTATGGTAATGGCTGACGAGAACCAGGAAATACGACCATATAAGTCCAGTGCTTAGGTGATCAGAGAATAGACTTTAAAACTGCTCTCCGTGTGTACAAGTCTTTTCATGGTCTTGTTCCAAAGTACATCTCTGACATGTTAGAGACATATGAACCATCTCAAGCTCTGAGAACCTCAGGAAGTGGTCTCCTATTTATCCGTGCTTCTAAAATCTGGAATAGTCTTCCTAAAGATGTGAGACGGGCCTCAACTTTGGCAATGTTCAAATCCAGGCGGAAACACTTTTATCTAATTGTGCATATGACAACTGCTTGTCATATGTTATGTTAACTACACTCTTTGATTGATTTTCATTTTAATTAAATATGATTGTATTTTCTGGTTTTAATTTGAAATGTGATTTTATATTTTTATTTTGCCTTCTTTAAATGGTGCTCTATAAACGTGCCTTGTAGAGATGCGCGGATAGGCAATTATTTCATCCGCAACCGCATCAGAAAGTCGTCAACCATCCGCCATCCACCCGATGTAACATTTGATCAGAACCGCACCCGCCCGCACCCGCCCGTTGTTATATATCTAATATAGACGATGCAAGGCATTAGTGAGGTTATAAAGCTTTTGCCTGTTAAAGAAAGGAGACTGATCCAATGCAGCACAGACATTCGCGTGCCACGCTGTCACGACCCAGACGCACACCAGTGCGCAATCATATGGGAGCCGCGCTGAGCGCACCTCCAAGTGCGTCTCGCTGCCGGCGACGGCTGGGTATGGGCCCGACGCTCCAGCGCCATCCATTTTCAGGGCTAGTTGATTCGGCAGGTGGGTTGTTACACACTCCTTAGCTGGTTCCGACTTCCATGGCCACCGTCCTGCTGTCTATATCAACCAGGGTGAGCCCCACCCCTTTCGTGAGCGCACTGCGCGCGGAGTGACCCCTGTTACGCGCCCCCGGCAACAGGGGTGGCGGGCAGGTAAGCTGCGCGGGCGGAGCGACCCCTGTTACGAGCCCCCGGCCACGGGGGTGGCGGGCAGGTAAGCTGCTTGCCTGCTGCGCGTGACGCCGGCCGCGGCGAAGGCGGACGAGGCGGGGTGTCGGTGCGGTGGGCGCGGTGGTGTCCCTGGACGTGCGTCGGGCCCTTCTCGCGGATCGCCTCAGCTACGGCTCCCGGTGGGGCCCTCTCGGGGGAAGGGGCCTCGGTCCCGGACCCCGGCGAGGCGTCCCTTCTCCGCTCCGTAAAAGTGTCCATCTCTTTTTTTTTTTTTCTTCTGTTGTGGCATATGCAGCAGGTGCCTGCTCGTTTTTCGTATGTGGGTAACATTTAACTATGTATATATATTTCCGAATTGGTTTAACTGCCACCCGCCTGAATCTATTTAAAATCAAATTTTTTTTAATTTCAACCGCCCGACCCGACCCGACCCGCGGATAAAATCTAATTTTTTTAAATTTCATCCGCCCGATCCGCGGATAATCCGCGGACTCCGCGGTTGTGCCCGCAAACCGCGCATCTCTAATGCCTTGCCTTGCGACTTTAACACATGAATCCCAAATGAAAGTCTCTCACTGAAATGAATTTAAGTCAATTTTAATTGGTGCACAATTTTAACGTGACATAAGAATAAAAACTTTTGAAGAATAAATATTGTGTAAAAGCAATACAATAGAATGTCGTACAAACAACTTCCGTAGTTTTATGAAGTCATGTCTTAATAATGTACTTGAATAACAGACTTCAGCGGTTTCTCCATCAAACACACCATCAGCAGCTTCTCCATATTTTCATTGACACACGTCTGCTGTTTGGATATCATTTTAACATTCTTGGCTGGCGTTATCGGCTCGTTCTGCTTCAGTACTGCACAGACCAGGAGGGATACACTCCTAAGCTCGCTACACGCTGGGCCATGTTTTTTGATGATTTATTTCTTTAATTCAATGAATATCGTCCACTTGTGTCCTTCACATTCACTTCCTTTCTTCCCGTAAAGTTATGTCCATCTCGAGCTGTAAGCTAATTCTAGCAACTTAGTAAGTCCCGATGCTTTGGTTAAATCTTGCGGCGTTTGCTGTGACATTTTCCACGGCAATATGCTCGTGACTCACCTTTTTACTTAAAGCTTAACAGACACCGCTCTTATCTCAAAACACTCTTAAGTTGAGGTACCGCTCTACTTGTCTCCCAAAGTAATATCTGTGTTTTTAAATGTTGGTGTACGTTGTGGTTGCCTGCCGCCGCACATTTGCGCTTTACCTTGAGGTCCTTGTGTGTGTTCAGGATCACATCTACAAGCTGATGAAGAGCGACAGCTACGCCCGCTTCCTGCGCTCCAACGTCTACCAGGACCTGCTGACGGCCAGAAAGAAAGTAGGTTGTGTGTGTCAGTACAGTAGCAATTAGCGCTGACCTTGCATTTATCTGTGCCTCTCCTCCTGCAGCTGGAAACGGAGCAAGGCAGACGGACCTCCTTGGAGAAGTTCACTCGCAGTGTGGTGAGGCAACACAACTTCCAAACACTTTTGGCCAAAATATTCATGTTTACTCTGGATTGACACGATCATCAAGTATTTATTTGACGATACGTGGAACCACTGCACTGTTTGATATCATTTAGCAAGGACATTTTTTACACTATCAATTAGAGATGTCCGATAATGGCTTTTTTGCCCATATCCGATATTCCGATATTGTCCAACTCTTAATTACCGATTCCGATATCAACCGATACCGATATATACAGTCGTGGAATTAACACATTATTATGCCTAATTTTGTTGGGATGACCAGCTGGATGCATTAAACAATGTAACAAGGTTTTCCAAAATAAATCAACTCAAGTTTTGGAAAAAAGTGCCAACATGGCACTGCCATATTTATTATTGAAGTCACAAAGTGAATTTTTTTTTTAACATGCCTCAAAACAGCAGCTTGGAATTTGGGACATGCTCTCCCTGAGAAAGCATGAGGAGGTAGAGGTGGGCGGGGGGTAGTGGGTAGCGGGGGTGTATATTGTAGCGTCCCGGAAGAGTTAGTTCTGCAAGGGGTTCTGGGTATTTGTTCTGTTGTGTTTGTGTTGTGTTACGGTGCGGATGTTCTCCCGAAATGTGTTTGTCATTCTTGTTTGGTGTGGGTTCACAGTGTGGCGCATATTTGTAACAGTGTTAAAATTGTTTATACGGCCACCCTCAGTATGACCTGTATGACTGTTGACCAAGTATGCCTTGCATCCACTAGTGTGTGTGAAAAGCCGTAGATATTATGTGATTGGGCCGGCACGCAAAGGCAGTGCCTTTAAGGTTTATTGGCGCTCTGTACTTCTCCCTACGTCCGTGTACACAGTGGCGTTTTAAAAAGTCATAAATGTAACTTTTTGAAACCGATACCGATAATTTCCGATATTACATTTTAAAGCATTTATCGGCCGATAATATCGGCAGTCCGATATTATCGGACATCTCTACTATCAATAATCATTTACAACATACGCCCCAGGTGCAAGGCAGATGTGATCATTATACAGTACAACAGGGCTTCTTAACATTTGTCATCTCGGGGACAACTTTGTCCACTACAGAGGGGTACGGGGCCCACTCAAATAGAATAGAAAGTACTTTATTGATATTTATAAATGTATAAGTGTATAAATGTTAACACTGAATTAGCCATCTTAGTCTTGATTTGAATCATATTTAATAATTATATCTAACCTACTTACAGTTTAACGGGAGAAAATAAATAAATGTGTTAATCACAAAGATTATTTTTAAGGCTTTGGTCAGGCTGATTAGAAAAATAAATATAAAGCCAAAGAGGGGACTCATAACAACTGATAAATGATAAATGATAAATGGGTTGTACTTGTATAGCGCTTTTCTACCTTCAAGGTACTCAAAGCGCTTTGACACTACTTCCACATTTACCCATTCACACACACATTCACACACTGATGGAGGGAGCTGCCATGCAAGGCGCTAACCAGCACCCATCAGGAGCAAGGGTGAAGTGTCTTGCTCAGGACACAACGGACATGACGAGGTTGGTACTAGGTGGGGATTGAACCAGGGACCCTCGGGTCGCGCACGGCCATTCTTCCACTGCGCCACGCCGTCCCTGATGAAAAAAAAAGATATACAATTACGTAGTATTAAAATAAAACATTTCTTAGACTTAGACAAACTTTATTGATCCACAAGGGAAATTGTTCTTAAATTAACTGTCAATATTTTATTAAGCTTTAGACACATTGACAAAAATAGCCAAAAGTGCATCAAATGCTGTTTCCACCCCAACAAGTAAAACAATAAATAAATAGATAAAAATATAGAGTAAAATAAATAATAAAATAAATAAAAAATGTCATCACATTGTACGTCACATATGCTAACTGTTAGCATGCTAAAATTAGCATGTAAACTTTTTTTTTTTGCCGTACACCTCAGTCATATAACTTGGTACGTTACATGCTAGCGTTGGCCTATTTCCTTCATGTAACTTGGTACTTGACACATGCTAACTGTTAGCTTGTAATAATGATGGTGGATTATTAATGTAGTAAAAACAAGCTACTTTGTCCTTTGTTTACCTTCTGTTTCCTATCAGGGCAAGTCACTGACTGGCAAACGTCTGACGGGCCTCATGCAGTCGTCCTGACGACGTCTGGACTCTGAGCTGGACGGATCGTTACCCATAAGCGCTGGAAAAGGAGCGTGGTGTGTGTGTGTGTGTTTGGCAGGCGCATGATAGCACCCGACTGCTGGACTGGACCGCCACCGACGCGCTTTAAACTTCTCCCCACTCGAGTGAAAGGCGGCCGACAGCATGCAATAAACCATCAGAGCTGACACAGGACACTGAGAGGTACAAGAAAGGAAGGTTCCCCTCGTGTTTTTAAGGTAGCTTAGCTGCTAAAGCTAGCATTCATGATGTAAACACTGGAAACCACGTCCATGCTGTAGATTGATGTGTTGTGGATGTGGGCGTCCATCGCCATGGCGACGGGATGCTGTGAGCGAAACAGCTGGGACATTGCACACATGATTAGGTGATGTTGGATGAATAATTACGTGTGTTGATCATTTTCATAACAAATAATGTAATACTTGAAATGACATTCATTGATATATGTTCCAGTGTGTTGAAATCTTCCAAACATTCCACGACTTCATGCAGCAAAGCTTCGGTTCTAGTGGGACAACACCACTTCTCATGTAAGAGAACGAAATAAAAGAGGAATGCACAAAAAAACATCGGCCATTATTATATAATTTTGTAAATATTTGTTGTAACTGCTCTTCTATCTAAAAATCAGCCTAAAAAACCTTAAAAAAGTTTTTTAATATTCAATACATGAGTGCAACAAAGTTTAAGATGCAGTTAGTATTGCAATACTGCCCTCTAGTGGAGTTTGTGAGCAGCATTACCATTTTCCTTTTTTTGCTGTCGTTTTGTAAACATTGCTAAAACAAAACACATTCCGAAAAAGTTGAATTAATATTTAAAAGGGGTGAAAGAGTTATTTTAATTGACGTAGCACAAGCAGCATGTAGTTTGAACCCTCAGGGGGACAAAAACAGGCTTTTTTTGTTTCCCTCTCAGTAATTATTCTTGTGTTAGCCCATTTGACATGATTTTACCCAAGGGTGTTTTTCATTTGAACATGTCAATGTCCAATTCTTTCACAGGTGTGCAATACACTGGCAGTCATTCAACAATACCACAAAGACAAACGGGACCTAAAAAGTAAGTCCTTCATTATTCAAAAGACTGAAAAACATTTTAAAGTTAAAGTACCAATGATTGTCACACACACACTAGGTGTGGCGAAAGTATTCTCTGCATTTGACCCATCACCCTTGATCACCCCCTGGGAGGTGAGGGGAGCAGTGGGCAGCAGCGGTGGCCGCGCCCGGGAATCATTTTTGGTGATTTAACCCCCAATTCCAACCCTTGATGCTGAGTGCCAAGCAGGGTCCCATTTTTATAGTCTTTGGTATGACTCGGGGTTTGAACTCACAACCTACCGATCTCAGGGCGGACACTCTAACCACATTGCAATTTATTTCACGTTTTTACTCAAATCTTAAAATGAACTTCAGCCCTAAACAAAACTAGTTTTTAGTTATAGTAATTACTTATTTTAAAACTGCAATGATCTGCTAAAAAGGCCTTCTAAATGTTATTAAAATAAGATTTGACATGTTTAATTGTATTTCTGGACTGTAAATGTCAACGATCCAAGAAATACTATTTTGTTTAGGACTGATGTTCATTGAGAAATTTGAGCAAAACAAAAATATGAATCCAAAATGTTTTTACAACTTTCAAAAGTTTAAAACTTTTAGGTCCTGTTTGGCTTTGAAGACAATAAACATGGAATGTCCCCACAGTAGGGATGGGTACCGTTAAATTTGAACTGGTACACAACAGTATACATTTCTGGTACTTTGGTGTGTTAGCAA